>NC_080024.1:60370000-60717000 GCF_030020395.1 Manis pentadactyla | reverse complement strand
CATTTTCATGCTCCTGGCCAATACCCTCCTTCCTGAAGAGCATAGACGAGTTTAGGACTTCGCCCAAACACACGCTACCTAGACCCACAGGACTGACCCCACCTATCCCACTGGCCCCACCGCTGTCCCTGAACAAGACCCGCACTGGGATTATAACACCGCTGTAGGTCTCCGCTCTCGGGATATTTTCGCCTGCTGCTTAATAGCAGGTCTGAAAAAGGCAGCTCGTAAAATAGTCAATTTTCAAAAGCTCCAGGACATAATTCAAAAAAAGGAAGAAACTCCCTCTGAATTCCTAGATAGATTCACCCAAGCCCTATTACAGTATACCAGCCTAGACCCAGAAACGCCAGACGGAAGACATGTCCTTATGACATACTTCCTGGCTCAAAGCTACCCCGACATTAAAGCTAAACTCAAAAAGTTAGATCAGGGCCCCGCTACCCCACAGACTGAGATCCCAACAGTGGCCTTTAAAGTCTTCCATAACCGGGAGGAGGAGAAGGAACGCTGTAAACAAAAGGCTGATCAGGCCAATTTCCAAATGTTGGCCCAGCTGATAAAACCACAACCTGGGCCCCCCTCCACCAACAAGCCCCCCCCAGGAGCTTGTTTCAAGTGCGGAAAAGAAGGACATTGGTCAAGGGCATGCCCCTCCCCCAGACCTCCTACCACCCCATGCCCCAGATGCCACAAAAAGGGCCACTGGGGGTCTGATTGCCCAACCACCCGAAGGGGAGACTGGACGAACAACCCCCATCCTAAGCCCGCCGTACTGGGACTGGCAGAGGAGGATTGACAGGGCCCGGGGTCTTCTCACCCAACCATTTCCATCACCAAACAGGAGCCCAGGGTTACTTTAACAGTAAACGGTCGCCCCATCTCCTTCCTCCTAGACACAGGAGCCACCTTCTCAGTCTTGCAAGAATACTGGGGCCCTACCACGCCAGCCATTACTCCTATAGTCAGGGTAGGAGGAAAACATATCTTACCATTGAAAACCTGTCCCCTTTTATGCACAATCCAGGACAATCCTATACCTTTTTCCCACTCCTTCCTGGTCATGCCCCAGTGTCCCATCCCTTTACTAGGACGGGACATCCTTTCTCTCCTCCATGTTTCCATAACTATATCCATTCCCACAGCCCCCAGTACCCCCTTTCTGATGGCCCTCATAGCCGATGACCCCCTCTATCTGATGAAAGCTCCAGTTTCACCCTCATACACCCTGTAGATCCCAAGGTCTGGGACATTACAAGTCCCTCCATGGCTCTATGTCCTCATGCCTCTATTAAATTACGGGACCCCTCACAGTATATCTGTCAAGCCCAATACCCCCTAACCACTTCAGCCCTCATAGGCCTCCAACCCATCATTCAGGACCTTTTAAACAAAAATTACCTCAGACCCACTCACTCTCCATTTAATACCCCCATATTAGCTGTTAAAAAAACCAACGGATCTTTCCGCCTAGTCCAAGATCTCCGCCTCATTAACATCGCCATTGTCCCTATCCATCCCTTAGTTCCAAATCCATACACCCTTTTATCGTGGATCCCTGCCTCAGCCTCCCACTTCTCAGTCCTAGATCTCAAGGACGCATTTTTTCTATCCCTCTGGACCCCTCCTCCCAAGATTTTTTCACCTTCACCTGGATGGACCCATACACAAGACATTCTGAATAACTCACTTGGACAGTTTTGCCACAAGGCTTCCGAGATAGTCCCCATATTTTTGGACAGGTCCTAGCTCAGGATCTCAAACAGTTTCATCATGATCATTCCGAGTCCACCTTATTACAATACGTGGACGATCTTCTACTCTGCAGTCCCTCGTGGGAACAGTCTCAACTTGACACTGCCTCCCTACTTAACCTTCTAGCTTCCAGAGGTTACCGGGTATCCCCCGTCAAGTCTCAAATCTCTTCCCCTTCTGTCACTTACCTCAGATTCCTTCTATCTCAACAAAGAAAGTCCATTACCTTGGACAGAAAACGACTCCTCTTTGACCTGCCCGTTCCCAAAACCAAGACAGAAATCCTTTCCTTTCTAGGCCTGGCTGGGTATTTTAGAGCGTGGATCCCTAACTTCTCCCTGTTGGCAAGACCCCTATACGACCTCAGCAAGGGCCCCCCTGAAGAACCATTATCCTCCTCACCCCGACACTCCTTCATTAAGCTCCGTCGAGCCCTTGTGGAAGCCCCAGCTCTCCATCTTCCTGATTTGTCGAAGCCCTTCTCATTATACATTCATGAGAGGTCCAGTCAAGCTCTAGGAGTCCTAAGCCAATATTATGGCCCATCCTTTGCCCCAGTAGCTTATCTTTCCAAGCAATTAGACCCCATAGTTCGGGGATGGGTCCCCTGCCTACGGGTATTAGGCGCTGGACAGCTCTTGCAGAAGGAAGCTCATAAACTGACATTCAGGGCGCCCCTTACCATTCTGTCCCCACATCACCTAAAAGACCTCTTAACCTACAAAAGTTTACAGACTCTCCCTCCCTCCAGACTCCTGACCTTACTGTCCTCTTTCCTCCAAAATCCAGACATTTATTTCCTCTCCTGCCCACCCCTGAATCCAGCCACTCTTCTTCCTCTACCCTACTCTCCTCATACTCCCTCGCATGATTGCCTGGAAGCCCTTCACAACTTCTTTCCATGCCACTCCACGATCTCCGAAGGAGCCCTCTCACACTCCGACCTCATCTGGTTTACTGATGGGTCCTCCTTTAAACATGAGGGCACCTACTATGCAGGATATGCAGTAGTCTCCCTCAAAGACGTCATTGAAGCACAAGCCCTACCCCCCGGCGCAACCAATCAACAGGCCGAACTCATTGCAGCCACCAGAGCTTGCACTCTAGCCTGGCACACGTCTCTCACACTGTACACTGACTCCAAATACGTATTCCACATTCTCTTGTCTCATGCGGCAGTATGGAAAGAACGAGGCCTCCTCACCACAAAAGGAAATTCCATCACTAATTAAGCCTTAATTACCAAACTTATAGAGACTTCACAACTCCCACACCAACTGGCCATAGTCCACTGCAAATCACATTAAAAAGATGACTCCCCCATTACAAGGGGTAACAACAAAGCTGACAGAGTAGCCCAGTCGGTTGCCCTATCAGAAGACGCACCAGACAATGATCCATCTGCCCCTGCGGTTTTAGCCTTATCACAAGACACCCTCTGTTCCCAGGACAAAGAGTCCCTCTTCCGCTTCTTACATGATCTGTTCCATCCTAGCCCCCAATCCTTGATCCATTTTTTACAATCCTTTTTCTCTCTCTCTCCTGAAGACAAAACCCTACTTAACCAAATCACCCGCAGGTGCACCATTTGCCAATGCACCAACCCTAATACCCCCCTCAAGGCCTGACCCTTCCCAGCTCATCAAGCAAGGGGTAATGTCCCCACCGCAGATTGGGAAATAGACTTCACTAACATGCCCCCCGTACAGCATACCAGATACCTACTTGTGTTGGTAGATACATTTTCAGGATGGGTCGAAGCTTTTCCCACCACTAACAAACGAGCTTCCGCGGTTGCCTCTATCCTCCTCACCCAGATCTTTCCTAGGTTAGGGATGCCCACTTCCCTCCAATCAGATAACAGCCCTGAGTTCACTGCCCAAATCATTCAGAACCTCTCCAAGTCGCTCTCACTCCCCTGGCATCTACATTGTCCTTATCGACCACAGGCTTCGGGAAAAGTAGAAAGAGCCAATAGGACTCTAAAAGATATCCTGACCAAACTATCTCTAGAATTACACCTTGACTGGATTCGCTTACTTCCCTTAGCTCTACTCTGCATTTGGGCCCTCCCAAAAAACCTTCCTTCTTGTCACCCTTTGAGATCATGTATGGCCGCCCAATTTTACCCCCGGGGCTCCCTCCCCACAAAGGACCAATTCCTCCCAACATGGCCCTTCCGATACTCTTTCTCCTCTGCACCGAATTATGGAAATATCAGGATTGGCTCCTCCTGGATCCATCCGCTTCCCAAAACCCTCCTGTCTTATGACCCGGTCAACTAGTGTTTTATAAGCCTCCAGAAAATAAGCCCCCTCTCACCCCAAAATGGGAAGGTCCACACCCAGTCATTCTCTGCACCCCCTCAGCCGCTAAGCTCTCACTGCCTGATAACTCTCTCAACCCTTGGATTCATATCTCCAGGTTGAAACCAAACGCCCAGGACCCACCTCCTCTGGACACCCAAGACCCAACCCAGAGTCCTTCGGATACAGCCCAAGACACTGTCTACTCTTCCACGCTTCATCCCTCTGATCCCTTGAAACTCCGCATCTCCCGTTCACCCCCTTTGCCATCCATACCCGAATCATGACCTTTTCTTCCTTTACTGCTCTCTCGCTCTCGTTCCTCATTTCTATCGTCTTCCCCGTCACCTCAGCCTCCTTTGTATGGTGATTCAAGGTCAGACAGACTTACACACAGCATCAAACAAAAACCACTGCCTTCATTACATCAGATTGCCCTCTAAAAGGCTGCTCCGAGCCTTTGTACCTTCACTTTCCTCCCTCCACCGAAGTGTTCATTAGTAGCCCCCTTTTCACTCCCTACCTCTGCTTCCTCTATGACCAAAAACAAGCCTCATGCAGGCAGTGGCCAGACACCTATGGGGGATGTCCCTACTGGTCTTGCGCCATTCACTACATGGGTGACTCTCAGTACGCACAGTATTACTCCTCCAACCGTTTCATAAAATATCCCAACAGCTCATTCTCCTTATCAATCCCTGATCCCTGGGACCCTCGATGGGCCGCCGGAGTCACAGCCTCAGTTTACTACGGGGGGTCTTCGACCCCCCACGGTACCCTTCATATCTCTCGAGAGTATGTTCCTTCTCATTCCCAGATCTCTCAAGTTGCATCAGATATCGGACATTCCGAAAAAGTCATTATTCAAACATTTGACGGTGCCTCTTCATCTTCCTATCCCCACCCCTCTTTTAATTTCTCCTACTCTTGGTTACAGCTCTTTCAAGACACCACCATCTTTCTCAACCACACCCTCAACACCGCCAATTGTTTCTTGTGCGCATCACTACAGCACCCACTGTTGGCCGCCATGCCCCTTAATATTTCCAACTACTCCTTCCATGCAGAAGGACAACCCCTCCACCCCCTGGCAGACATACCCCTATGGGAACCAGAATACGCAGATAATCTCACCATCCACCACTGTGTAGGCCCAACTCCACCCCCCTCCAGTGCACTTCACTGCCTCTCTATCTACACCCCCACCTCCGACTCTAAAACTTTTACACAACCAGGACACTTCTTTTGGTGTAATGGCAGTCTTTTCAACTCACTGCCTCCCAACTCCAATATACCCTGCATTCTTGTCACCCTAATCCCACAGCTTACACTTTACAGCATGGCAGAATTTCTTGAGCTCCAACCTCCCTTGCCCTCTCGCACAAAAAGGGCTGCTTTCCTTCCCATCATGGTTGGTATCTCTTTGACCACCTCAGCCATTGGGGCAGGGTTTTCGTGAGGGGCCTTGGGTCACTCTCTGTGGGCAATTAAAGATCTCAATGCCAAACTTGAGGGAGCCCTGACATCCACTGCCGATTCCCTGGCCTCTCTCCAAAGACAGGTCACTTCGCTAGCTAAAGTCACCCTTCAAAACCGGCGAGCCTTAGATCTGCTTACAGCCGAGAAGGGCGGCACCTGCGTCTTCCTTCGGGAAGAGTGCTGCTATTACATCAACGAATCCGGCATTGTAGAAACTGACATTACCAAACTCACCAACCTTGCCTCCAGCCTCCACTCTACTTCCAATTCCAACCCATTCTCTTCAATACTAACAAACCCCTTCCTTACCTGGCTCTGGCCCATTGCAGGCCCCATAATAATCATTCTTCTCGCCTGTCTCTTCTTACCCTGTGAAATAAAGTTCATCAAATCCCAAGTCTGAAAAATCTCTAATCAAACTTTCAACCAGCTTTTACTCAGGAACTATCAGCTTCTGGCCACAGAAGATCCCTCACCCTCATGTAACCTCCTCACCACACGCTGAGATGGACCCCTCTCTCTGCTGGAAATTGTTCCTGGAAACAATGGCCGCAGACACCCGGCTCCTGACACCCATATCCTCTTGGCACCATTAGAATCAACAAGTCCTCGACCTATAGTTACAGGGAACCTTCATTGATTTCCAACCTGAAGAAGTCCACATCTACTCGTCCTTACTGTGGGGAGTCCTATCAACCCTTTCCTCCTAGTCCTCAAGCCCTCACTCCCTTCTCTGCCCCCCGTTCAGCAGGAAGCAGTCAGAGAGAAAGCAACGTCCACAACCACATAGAGGAGAAAGGGGGGAATGAAGGGCCCCCACCCGTAAGATGTTGAACTTCCTGCTTCTCTTCCGGGTCTTCGGTTCCCGCTGGTGCCACCCGAGGCCCAATCACCTCTTGCCCTCCCCCAATCCCAGCACCTGGCCAATAGCTACCAGTCCCGTTGAAGTGACACTTCAATCAGCTTATGTCCCTCCCTATATAATCTAGTACTTTTCCCCAATAAAGTGGAACTCTCCGGTGAATTGCTGCTGTGTGTCGCTCCTTCCTTTCATAACCAAGGCTTCTGATGAGGCTTACTGAAAAAACAATTACTGTTATTTATTAAAAGGCATGAAACAATACGGCTCCTTGGTTAAGAGGACAAGGACCCTGAAGGAAGTCATTGCCAGAAGACCGCATGGCTCTTTGGAGGCAGCTTTGGCTCCATAAACCCTCCCTGCTCTTGTTGGATTCTCCCAGAGGAGAGCGCCGCCCCAAATCACTCACAGAAGGTGTCTCTTGATGCAACAAGCAAGAGGAATTTATTCAGAGACCAGCTAGCTGGGGTCCAAGTGTCAGCCCGACGCAGCGGGTCTCAACAAGGACCCTGAGCACTTAAAGTCAGAGGTTTTTATAGCATTTTCAAAAAGGGCGGTATTTTTCCACAAGCACATCACATTGTTTTTCCAAAAAAACACATACATTTCGGCTGACGCCACATCCTGGGGGTCTGGGTGAGATAAGATCACCCTCGGAATGTTAGGGTGGTTCTTAGTAAGGTAAGCTTGGTATGTATGATTAACTGATTGAGGTTAGCTAACTAAAGGTCACTGCAATCAACACTGGCTGACTAACTTGTTTTTCAAGGTTCTAATATTTTCCTATTTTCTTCCTTCTAGGTTAGAAAATGGTGTCTAAGCTTTTAAGATGGCTATACTTATGCTAACTTTCTATCCTTAATAAGGTTGATTCTTAGTGAAGGATTCTACATTTCCCACTTCTTTTTAAGGAGCATTCCAATCATGGAATGCTTGTGTCCTCTTGTTGTGCGAGTGAATGATATTGTTGCCTCAACGTTAGCACTTGAATGGTACTCACTCTTTCTCTAACAAAAGTTATCAGCCGATTTAGTATACAGGGTCCTAAAGTGAGGAGTAGTATAAGAATAAGTAAAGGCCCAGTCAAGGTGGATATCAAGGTTGTAAGCCACGGAGATCTAGTAAACCAGGACTCAAATAGCCCTTGGCCAGCCTCCCATTCTCTCTTTCTTTGATTTAACCTTTCCCTAAGTTTTGACATTGAATCTCTTACTATTCCAGAATGGTCTGCGTAAAAGCAGCATTCTTCCTTTAAGGCTGCACACAATCCTCCTTCTTTTAAAAACAACAGATCTAATCCTCGTCTGTTCTGCAAGACTACTTCAGACAGGGAGCTTAGAGATTCTTCAAGTTTGGTAATGGATTGTTCTATAGTCTTTAGGTCTTCATCAATTGCTGTCCTCAACCCTACATAATGTTGATTCCCTTGGATAATGGCGGCTGTCCCTGTTCCTACTCCAGCTGTGACTCCTATTCCTAATAATACAGCTAAGGTCAGCGAGATTGGCTCCCTTCTATACCTGTGTTTTGGTTCAAATTCAGCTACGAATGAGAAATCATCATGATACATCAATCTAGGTACTAATTGAACCATGATACAGAAGTCGCGGGAAGAATTAAAGGCGGAAGTAGAGACACATGGGGTCAATC
This sequence comes from Manis pentadactyla, assembly GCF_030020395.1. Lineage (NCBI taxonomy): Eukaryota > Metazoa > Chordata > Mammalia > Pholidota > Manidae > Manis > Manis pentadactyla. The sequence continues at coordinate 60,708,951 of NC_080024.1, read as the reverse complement.
CAGTATTACAGGCCCACCACCCTTCGGGAGGAGGGACTAGATACTCATTTTCACCTGAGGAATTTATGAATGTGGTTTCATTACACAAAGCTTCATGAGTGGGGGGAACTGAACCTAAACATTTCCCTCTTCCAGTCACCTCGGTCAGGGTCAGCTTCTTATGGCTTCCCCAGCTACAGATCTCGTGGCTGGTTGTTCTGTTAAAATTGCCCAACAGCCCCAATCCTTCATAGTAAGGAGGTCCAGAGGAGAAACACAACCAACAGGATTTAGTAGTATTAGGGTTGGTGGTGTTTAGAACTTGGAAAGCCCCCTCAAGAAGATTGAAGAGGTGTTGTCCAGTATCAGGAAAGGGGGCTATTTGGTCAGGGGTGAGAGCAGCAGAAATAGTGGTAGGGTCTACCGGAGGCACCGGAGTCTGCTTCAGGATCGAGGTTGGGAGACGCGGTTGATTTCTTAGGACAGAATTAGGTCCTATTGGGGCAGCTGGAAGGGTCTCAACTTTGAGTCTGACAGTAAATACGAAGCCCTTGTCATATCCAGATTTATAATATCTAAGTCCCCACTGTCGTCCAGTGATCCATCCATCATACTGGCATCCCTTATCACTGAACGTGATATTTAAGGGGATGCATAGTCCTGTCCATTCACAGTTGGGGGATGTGCGGTTCTGGGCTACTTTAAGGAGGTCCCAGTCAGACACAGGATTCCAATAAACGTTACCCTTAGTCTCATAACCCCAAGAGTTACAATAAAAAGATTGCAAGCCCCCACATTGTTGGGTTTGTTGGTAGGTTCGTCCGTCACGGGGGCAGACATAGAAAGTAGTGGTCTTTATCTGCTGGCGTGCGGCCGGATTTCTGCACCCAAAGCTCCATAAGCCACTCTGGCTCTGGGCTTGTTTTCCTCCGATGTAATACGCCGAAGTCGCGGGCCTGACCCTGTTTGCCTGCATCCAGCTAAGCTCGGGTATATCCCAGCCTCCTATTCCAGCAACTAAGGTGCAAACATCAGGGTGCAGGGATGGCCACCAAGTTTTAAGAGGAGCAACCTTAGAAATGGACCATACTGTCTCCCCTGTTTGGGAACAGACCTGCCATGTCAGTAGTCTAGGTTTGTGGGGGTTGGGGTCCTGAAGAGTGGGGAGTAACTGGGTCATCAGGATCATCAGTGACACAATCATTCTTACACAAGTGAAGTTTAAGAGGGTTATCAGTTCGAATTACTCACCAATCCGGGCCTGGTTGAGGTGCTCTCTTCAGATGTGAAGCGTGGACCCAGGAGGAGATGCCATCCACTTTCACAGCTGTGGGAGTAGTCAAAAGGACGATGAAGGGTCCTTTCCACCGGGGCTCAAGATTTCCCGTTCGGTGTCATCTCACGTAGACAGAGTCTCCCACTTGGAATTGATGAGGTACTGAGATGTCCTCTGGCTGATAGACTTCTCGGATAGAGGCCCACACTTCTTTATGCACAGCTTCTAGAGCCCGTAACCTTTCAAGCAGAAACTTATTAGTCACACATTCAGAGGATGTATGGAGGTGAGCTGCATTTAGCGGAGCTGGAGCTCCAAACATTATTTCAAAAGGTGTTAGTTTAAAACGGCTGGGGGTGTTTCTGACTCTAAATAAGGCGAAAGGAAGGAGGACTAACCAATCACATAAACCAGTCTCTATGGATAATTTAGTCAGGGTCTCTTTTAGAGTTCTATTCATCCTTTCTACCTGTCCTGAGCTCTGGGGTCTATATGCACAGTGCAATTTCCAATCTGTCCCCAGGATCTTGGCCAATCCCTGACTTACCTGGGCAACAAAGGCAGGACCGTTGTCAGAGCCGATTACCTTTGGGATCCCGAACCTGGGAAATATTTCTTCAAGGATCTTCTTGGACACCATCTGAGCGGTCTCAGTTTTGGTGGGGAATGCCTCTGCCCATCCTGAAAAGGTGTCTAGGAAAACTAGGAGGTATTTATATCCATACTTAGCAGGCTTAATTTCAGTGAAGTCAACTTCCCAGTAGGCTCCTGGCCGATCTCCTCGAAGCCTCTTTCCGCATATTACTTGATGTTTGTTCACATTTACTAATTGGCAAGGAACACAATTTCTTACAACCTCGTCTGCCAATTTTCCCAAACCGATGACATGATAAGGGGAATCTCGAACCAGGGCTTTTAGATTATTGGCCCCCAAATGTGTCAGCTGATGTAATTGCCTTAAGTATTCTCCTGCCTTTTTCTGGGGCAGGATAATTTTCCCATCTTCTGACTTATACATTCCAAGGGGTGGGGATTTTTGGATCCCCAACTTGTCCATCTGAGCAAGATCCTCGGGGGTATACTGAAAGTTCTTACTACATGTGGCTTCCGGGTACACCTGGAGGGGTAAGATGTTCATTCCCTGGGCTGCTTGTTTTGCGGCTTGGTCCACCCTTCTGTTTCCTTGAGCTATTGGAGAGTCACTTTTTTGATGCCCAGGACAATGTATTATTGCTACTTCTCTAGGTCTATGGATGGCTTCTAACAGATCTAAGATTTCTTGTTTATTCTTAACATCTTTCCCGGCAGAAGTCAGCAGCCCTCTCTGTCTATATATAGCCCCGTGTATATGAGCAGTGGCAAAAGCGTAACGGCTGTCAGTATAGACGTTAAGTCTCTTACCTTCTGCCATCTTTAAAGCCTGAGTCAGGGCGACGAGCTCTGCTCGCTGCGCAGAAGTGCCCGTTGGGAGTCCGCTGGCCCACACAATTCGGTCATCATCTACTACTGCAGCTCCTGCCATCCTCTTACCTCCCATGATGTAACTGCTCCCGTCTGTGTACCAGGTCAGGAGTCCCAGTCCTTCTAAGGGCTGATCTCGTAAGTCCCGACGGGTCCCTGTCTCCTCAGCCAGGATTTCCTGGCAGGTATGAAGCACTTCTTTTCCCACATCAGGGAGCAGAGTAGCCGGGTTTAGGATGGCAGGCGGGGCAAATTCCACACGATCACGATTCAGGAGTAAGGTTTGATAGTGAGTCATTCTGGCATTCGACATCCATCTTTCGGGTAGTTGTCGAATTACGCTTTCCAGCGCATGAGGAGCAACCACAGTGAGTTTTTGTCCCAGCGTTAGCTTGTCAGAATCTTTAACTAAGAGGGCCACAGCTGCCACTACTCTCAAACAAGTGGGCCATCCGCTACTCACGGGGTCTAATTTTTTAGACAAATAGGCGACAGGTCTCTTCCAAGGTCCCCATTGTTGGGTCAATACTCCTTGAGCTACTCCGTTCCGTTCATCCACGAAAAGGATAAATGGCTTAGTTATGTCTGGCAATGCCAGAGGGGGTGCTGAGAGGAGGGCTTTTCTGATATCATCAAAGGCCTGTTGTTGTTCAGATCCCCAAACAAACGGGGCTGCTCCTTTAGTAAGGGGATACAGAGGGGCAGCCAAAGAAGCATATCCGGGTATCCACAGTCTACAAAACCCTGCTGTCCCCAGAAACTCGCGAACCTGGCTTGCAGTAGTGGGAACCGGAATCTGCGTCACAGTCTGCTTTCGGGCTTCAGTAAGCCACCTTTTCCCATTTCTCAGGGAGTATCCCAAATAAGTCACTTGTTGTTGGCAGATCTGTGCCTTCTTAGCGGATACCCTGTACCCCAATTTGTCAAGCTCAGCCAAAAGGGCTCCAGTGGCCTTTTGGCAGGTTCTCCGAGTAGGGGTGGCTATCAATAAGTCATCAACATATTGTAACAAAGTTACCTGTGGGTTAGAAGCTCGGTAGAAAGCCAAGTCTTGATGTAGAGCCTCGTCGAAGAGGGTGGGCGAGTTCTTAAATCCTTGTGGCAAACGAGTCCAGGTCAATTGTCCAGTAGTTCCTGTGGAGGGATCTTTCCATTCAAAAGCAAACAGTGGTTGGCTGCTCTGGTGCAAGTGCAGACAAAAGAAAGCATCTTTTAAATCTAAAACTGAATACCAGGTGTTTTCCAGGGCCAGGGAGCTTAGTAGGTTATAAGGATTTGGCACGGTAGGGTGAATGTCCTGTGTCCTTTTGTTAACTTCTCTTAAATCTTGTACTGGTCAGTAGTTTCTTTTTCCTTGCTCTGAGGTTGAGCCTGGGCCACTAAGACTTGAGAGCTCATTTTCTTTTGCACCCAGGGCTTTACCCAGGGTGGTGGATTTTCCACTAACTCCTGCCAGACCACAATATAGGGTTGCTGATCCGGATGTTCTTGAGACGAACTCTGAAAAACAACAGCTTTTACTGCAAGTAAAGTGGAGAGGTCAAAAGTCCCCTCCGGGGGCCACCCTACGTTAAAAGTGGGCCACTCGGAGGTACAGAAAGTCTGCCATAGCCCCTTCTTAACTTCTACTGACAAATTTTGTGTGCCCTCGCTCTCACTTCTGTCCAGTGATCTAACGTCAGACTGAGTGGAGTCGTTACCGTCTGTCCCATGGTCAGTATAACAATTATTAGACACGTAAAGAACACAAAAAACAGAGACACACAGAGATTAGACACACAGCGGCCGCACTTAGTTTTCTTCAGATTTCTGACCAAAAACCAAAAAGAATCAGTGGGCTGATACTCTTGGCGCCCGAATATCAACCTTATCTCATCAGATTCACTTTGCCGGAAAAACAGATGAGAGGCCACCAGGCGTCCCTGGCCCTCCAATCTCCCTGAGGCGTCCCCCAGGGTTGCAGCCTGCGGTTCTCCAAGTACGTCTACCGACCGCAGTCTCGATCCCTTTACGGGATCGGGACGACTGCCAGACAAGGGTACCTTTTTCAGAATTCTGACCGGTCTTACCAAGAAACAGAAAACAGAACACAGACAACTCAAGGCGCCACTTAATCTTACCTCTCCCTCCAAGGGCGACTTTCAGGAGTGAAACGGGGCAAGCACACAATCCCGGACGAGCCCCCAAATGTTGGATTCTCCCAGAGGAGAGCGCCGCCCCAAATCACTCACAGAAGGCGTCTCTTGATGCAACAAGCAAGAGGAATTTATTCAGAGACCAGCTAGCTGGGGTCCAAGTGTCAGCCCGACGCAGTGGGTCTCAACAAGGACCCCGAGCACTTAAAGTCAGAGGTTTTTATAGCATTTTCAAAAAGGGCGGTATTTTTCCACAAGCACATCACATTGTTTTTCCAAAAAAACACATACATTTCGGCTGACGCCACATCCTGGGGGTCTGGGTGAGATAAGATCACCCTCGGAATGTTAGGGTGGTTCTTAGTAAGGTAAGCTTGGTATGTATGATTAACTGATTGAGGTTAGCTAACTAAAGGTCACTGCAATCAACACTGGCTGACTAACTTGTTTTTCAAGGTTCTAATATTTTCCTATTTTCTTCCTTCTAGGTTAGAAAATGGTGTCTAAGCTTTTAAGATGGCTATACTTATGCTAACTTTCTATCCTTAATAAGGTTGATTCTTAGTGAAGGGTTCTACACTCTACCACCTCCAGGTTGGAGAAGTGCTGGTGCTTTTCTCTAGAGGGAGCAACCCAAGGCTGGAAGACCTTCAAGGTAAGAATTTGGAGGCATCCCGGGTAGGCTGTGGAACTAGATTTTGGGGGCAAGAGACAGCTGTTTCACAGTAAGCAGAGATTTCACTGGGGGCCTGACTGTTGACTAGAAGAGCCAATCACCTTTCCTTTCCTCCTTCGGTCCTAGGAAAGCACTTAGCCAAAAGACACATTTCTTCAATTCATAAAGGAGTGTTTCTATGAACTTCCTGGCTCAACCATTAACCAAGTATCCCTGTAACAGTGAAGTCCTCTGTGTTTAACAAAGAAAAACAAAATGTATTTGGAAAAACAAAGGCTACATACTGATGCCGGGGTTCTTGTTTGTGGAGCCGAAGAATGAGCTTCACAAACAGTCAAGGTAGGAGAGCAAGGGACAGGCTTTTATTTAGAGATAAAGTGAAGGGACAGAGCTCCTGGCTCACCCCAGGAGGGGACAAAAGAGTCTGTAGTGGTGCGTTGTCTAGAGGGTTTTATAGGCAGTTGAGGAGAACATGAAAAAACTTAGGGGTGGGGACTTGTTAAGTGGTCCCTGAATATTAAAAATGAACTTAACTGTAAGGAATTTTCTGCCTTAATTTCTCTCTGGGACACAGGTGCCTTGGTCTGGCAGCACATCAAAAGGCTGCCTGCCCAGCTCCCAAGGTGGGCTGAGGTATTGTCTGCTTGCTAAAGAATCTTGCCTCTTGAACTTCCTGGGTGTTAAAATGCAATCTTATCTTTAAGATGGAATTCTTCCTGCCTTTTACTATGCCATCTACAGCTGGGTCTGCATGCTAAGTTAGTTGGTCAGTTTGCAAAATCACCTTGTCAGATCTGAAGGAGGAAAGACAGCACATAGGCCTGGGCCTTTTAGTATGCTAAAGTGAATCTTACACATGGTTACAAATGATTAGCATAATAAAACATGTGCTACTCTTCTTTATCTGGGGAACATTAACTGATTTCACTGAAGAATGATTCTAGAACTTAATGTTTAACAGAGTTTTAGCAGGGGGGTTTCTTTGCATGTAGTTACATTGCTCTGACTGCAAATATCCCGCCTGCCTCCGGAGGCCCTCACCCTACTCTGACTACATCTATGGTCCCTGTCTCAATACCAGGGCCCAGCTTTCTGCATTAGTACTCCAATGAATTAATAATTCCAATACCCCCAAAAAGACTTCCAGGAAGCCCAAAAGACAATGATTGGTCATGAAATCCTGCACCGGGTTTTTGTGGACGTCATTTCATTCAATCCTTACAGGAGCCTTAGGGGATACACTGTTATTTCCCTCACTTTACTTTAAGGATGAAAGTGATGTTAATTGACTTGTCCTACGACACAGGCCTGGTGAGGCGACCCAGGCTTTGAACGCTTCTTCCTGACTGGAATCACTCCTATCATCCCCGCTAAACATTATGGTGCAGAAGTTAGAAAACAGATCGATGTGGGCCACCAAGGAGTAGGAATCAGTAGAGATGGCAACTGAGGCAGGAAGAAAATCACTGTCTCTGAAATAATGGTCACAGGGAGTGAGGAGCTCAAATTCCACATTTCCATTTTTTTTCCTAAAGTTTCTGGCTATCAGGTAGCATTTAAAATACTAGTAGTAGGAGACAAAAAGGAAACTGCTGCCTTAAGTTAGCAAACAAAAGAGGACCACTAAAACAGCAGGTGGGAATAAAACCCAGAAAGCATGAGACAGGATGAAGTCTGTTGGCTCAAACTCACTAGCTGTTCACTGTGGGGAGAGGCCAAGCACCCCTGCCCCCATTTAACTGTAAATCTAGACAAAATGACAGAGAAGACTAGAAGTAAAAGATAGAGCGAGGAGTCACTTAAAAAGAGAAGTTAAAGGTGGCCAAGGACGTGGCATCATTAACAGCAAATGTTGTAGAAATCAAAGGAAAAACAAAGCATTAAGCAGAGGACAGTTTTGGAATGAAGGTTAGAGCCTCTAAGGAAGATGTAATAGAGGAGAGCTTTATGCACAACTGTAGTGAAGGACATTAAAATGCTGTCCTTAAAACCTGACGCATCAAGCGGGCACAAAACCAACGGTAATGCTGTTTAGCCCAGCCGCCCAAACCACAGATCTACTGGTTTAGCAACACTGTTTCAGACCCTTGGCCAACATATCCTCCTGCCCTGGGGGCCCAAACGCTGCAAACAGTTCCAAGGGGTTTCTTTATATGCTTCCTTCCTTTCCTCTGCTTTGTGACGCCTGTAAACACACCGCACAATTACAAAGTTGCAGCCGCACGCGATATTGGAACAGAGACACCCTGTTAAATCCGTTCCTGACAGCTGCTAGCCCCTTTTAAATTTCAATTATAAGATCAACAACTGTACTGCTGGCAGACAGTTACCACCCAGGGTTCAGGAAGTTCTGAGAAAAGTGTAAACTGCTGCAGGGAGGAGGCCCTGCGGGGAGAGCCTCCTGATCTTACCTGGTCAAAGCTGTGTCCACACGTGAGGACACACTCAAGAGCAAATGTGAAAGGCTCACCTTAAGACTCGGGGCTGGGGCCTGCGGGGACATCCAGACCAGTTTCCTGACTGTTCCCTATTTTCCTTTCACTTCACCTTACTTAAACTCGGAAACAAGTCCCTCGTGTGGGCAGTTAGGAGGACAAAGGTGTGGTGTTCCCTGCTAGTTCTCAGTTCAAATAACTATTCCAAAAATCCTGCTGTAAACACCAGACCCATGCTCTTGCCCTTTGAAAAGAAAAGCCTCCCGCTGCCCCCAGCAGTGGCAGCTGGCGAGCTGCCCCCTGCCCGGAGCTCTGGTTTGCAGCAGGAGGCCACACACAAACCCTGGTGCTGGGCCCCCTGGGCCTTTGCCCACGACCATAGCAACTGGAGATGTTACCTGGTTCACTCAAGTCTTCACCTGTGTTTGTGCCTGCTGGGGCCATTTGGCCAGACCATGCTCCCGGCAGTTCCCAAATTAGACAGTTGAAAACACTTTCCGTTTTAATGCATGTCCTCGCTTCTTGGACTCCATGTTCTATCCAAACCCACCTCACATTAGTTGCTTTTAAGACTTAAGACTGTCCTTCATCCCAAGAAGACTTCACTGAGATTTCTGGTGTACAGGTAATTTTGAAATTAGGTTCAATTAGCAAATATTTATTGAGCTGCCATAGAGTGATCTGGTTTAAAGAGACAAAGATGGTAATGAACACCATCTTTGAACCCCATCCAGTTGTCACTCTGAATTTATGCATTGACTTACTTGGAGATGAGATAAATTTATAAGCTTAAGGGCCCACATTAAAGTGAGAATAGTGCAAAATAAAAACTTCTGAGTCTCCTCACATCTGTTGCTTGCCCTCCCCCCACCTTGTTAACCCTACAGTACTTTGGAAGGATCCAGGCAAGGGAAATCGCATGGACAGAGGCAAGGATGTGTGCCAATGTAGATATGTCCTAGGGGGAAGAGGCACTGGCCATACTCAGCTATGCAGTTTGGTGAACATGCTTTGCTTGCTACTTTTGTGCCTTTTCCTGTGCTGACCACTCTTTGCATAAAAGGCTTTGCACTACTCCCAAGGCAATCCCAGAGAAGAATAAAGGGATCATTTTCTTGTTTTTACTAGAACTCAATGTTGATTTAACTATAGCAATTGCCATGTTGTAATAATTTCAATGCATGTATGTCTCCCCATTGCAGGCATGAACCTTTTATCTTTGCAAGCTTAGGAACTAACAGAGCTGCTGGCACATCAGAGCTCTCAACAAGTTAAATGAATATATGAAGGATGGGTTGAGGCTGGGTGGTGGAGTGGCTTTAGTGTCAAGTGGAAGAAGCCTAGATTTTATTTCATACATTTATCATTCAGGATATACTGGATTACACTGCAATAACAAGCAACCCCCAAACTTAGTGATTTAACACAAAGTTATTTCCTGCTCACTGACAGTCAGCAGGAGACTCTACGTGGGCAGCCTGACTGATGGAGGCTTCATCTTGATGTGTGTTTCTAATGATCACCAGAGCAGTGTGACAAGTCACACACTGCTTCTCATAAAGTCTGTCCTTTGTCACTTCCACTCATGTTGGTAGACCAAAGCAGTTCACATGACCACACCTAGTTTCAAGGGTGACAGGAAATAACAATCCTATTCTGGCAGATCAAGAGCCAGAACTACCAGGTCAAGAGTACTAATGATGACTTCAGCAGGGAGCAGGGAATCACTCAAGATCCTTTAAAAGAAAGAAAACTAGTAACATATGGTTGAGCTAATAGATAAAGTGTGAAGGGGCGCATAGATTACCTAAAATTGGGTGCCTGGGGAAAGCGAGCTGCAAGACACATTGGCCTAGCCAAGAGCTAGAAGTTTAGGGTTCTCTTAGCAGCCCTTGTGCTACTGTGCATTCACATTAGGCAAGATACTTATTCTGGCTTTGCTTGAGTACCTCCAAGGGGAAAAGAGATACAGTGACGGTAAAGTATACAGCCTTCCTGTTAGTCTGAGGGTTAATGAAAGTTGGGGGATGAGGCGCTTAGCTCCCTGCTTTCTATTTAGTTGTGAAGAGAGCTGCCTCTTAAAACGAACCTTTTTCTTTGAGTTCACAGTACATTTCCACAGTGACAAATTTTGCCAGGATCACCAAAATTTGAGCTAAACCTGAATAATAAGTTGACTATTAATTTTATGAATTGGATGCACAGCCTGCCAGGTTTTCCAAGTGGTTATGACAACAGAATCCCTCACCTACAGTATCCACAGACCTCATCTACAGCTCCCTTGTTTGTTCTGAAGATAATATATTGATTGAGCCTCTTTCAATGGCATTCTTTCCATGCTTCTCAATGAGGAAGAATTACTGCTGTTTTCCCCAGGGGACTTAAAGCGACTGCATTTTTATATGTGTTATTTACTGTATACATTCTAATATCAAAATGGTCAATTCATTTATAATCTTCTTAACTTGCCTCAGAGAATAAAAGGTCCATTCTTATGTTTGTATGGAGAGGCTTTTTTTTTCTTTCTTTTGCATGTAAGTTTTACTGTGCAACTCATTAATTGATCTTGTGCCTATGAATAGTTAACATTAATTATGCACAATTAGCATACGATAATGTATGACACGTTTCAAGTGAGTATTAGCATAATTATACTGAATATTACATTCAGCTATGTAGGTCCACAAAATATGATGGATGGTGTGTTCGTCTCTATTGAATCCATTTATTTAGCCTAAAGTGATGATGTAAAAATGAACACAGTTGGAAATAAATGCACATAAGTTAAATATTGTTAAACACTGAAAAATATTTTCAAGTAGTAAGAACTGGTGGTCTGTTGACCAGTTCTTTTGCTTTTAGCTAGATTATTTTAGGCGCATATTGTAGGATTTTAGAGTTCAGCTTTAAAATCCTTCAGAATTTAAAGGCTGTTTTATGTAAAGTGTTCTGACAAGCAAAACAATTCCTTTTTAAACATAATTCACCTCTGCTCTACAGGCTTACTGTAGAGAACAAAAACATCTCTGTGTAATAACAAACAACTGTTTTTGGCATATGCAGAATTGAAGGTGCTTAAGGAGATGGGAAACCTTGCTGCATTGTACCATCGCACAAGAAGCACCAGATGAAGTCGAGCAACAGAATCAGGCTTGGGTAAACCCTCTTACCTGATAGAATTATTAACATGAGTTTGCCTGTCTTTTCAAATGTTCTTTCATTAGAGCTTTTGAGTTTTTATTCAAGTGATATAATGTAAACAAATAGGCTATGAGTGAACTTTGACTTTCTAGTTAAGAATTCACTATTTCAGAAGACTATAAATGTCACAAAACTAGACTGCCTTTATAAAGAACCCCAAAAGCCCACAGTAAAGATAACCTTATGTTTCCCATTGTGAGCATAGAAGATTATTCTGTTCTGAGTTGTCACACAAACCCAGTTTTTGTGTCTGGACTTGATCCAGCTATTAGGCTGAGAAAGTCTCATTCAGCTCTCCCACCCCCTCCTTTCCTTTGTGTCCTCACATCAACTTTGAGGGACCCATCTTGAGAGCTCTTGGCTGATTTCTATTTTAAGAACATAGTTCAGTCTCTATAATCTGTCCCCCGTTTGTCTAGAATCCTCTCAGGCATTCAAAAGATTCCAAAGACCTTAAACAAGTACTTCTCAAATTTTTCCACTGAAATATCCCTAATGGCAGAAGAAAGTCAACTTATCTTTGGGGACCTGGGGCCCTAACTCAAAATGGGAAATGTCTTTGAAGTCTTTCTTTTGCCATAAAGTTCTATATCCACTTTGTATTCCTCTCTGTAAGATGAAGACATTTCTTTTTTATCAAAATCTTAATCTTCTTAATTATTTATCATTGAGTAGAATGGGTGGCCCAGGGAGACACACTGAGCCTGTGACTTTGAACATTCCCTAACATACTCTTAAGTGTTCACTGGGGTGCTGGTACTTAAGTGTGGAGGCCTCATCTGTTTCATGGAAAATCTTTTGATAGAAGGAGCTAAACTAATTAAGCTTATTCAAAATAATTGAGTGTTTACAGCAACAAACAATGCTTCAAAGCAAGTGTCTATCAGTAGAGAACTGGCTAAATTAATTAAGATACATCCAGACAGTGGAGCACTATGCAACAATTTAAAAGGATAAAGAAAATCTATGGTATTTTCATGTACAGATGCCCATGATGTGTGTGTGTGTGTATATATCACACACACACACACACACACACACACACACACAAGGGGAAAACATCACAGACTAGTTATAGTGTGATCCCATTAATATATTTGTATAAAACATTTGAAGATCTTTGTATGGACTTGGGTCTGAGAAATTTCACTTTCTACAGGAATACATTGTCTAATTTTTTTGCACCAAGTACGGATTAATGCAAATCTAAAACAACTAATCTAATGCTATTTTGAAAACAAGAAAAAGAAAGCTTTGCACAGGTTGCCCCTATGGTAAACCTAACCAGATAGAAACAAACCCTGCTTATTCAGGTTTTTTTAAACTGGAGATTTGTATAATCTTTACACTAGAAGGAAAGATAGATTCTGTACAAATTAGGAATTTCGTCTGCAGTACTCCTGATGAATGGTTATATGGACTTATTTTGAACAATTCCATTGGCTGCCTTGGCACAATTTATGGTAAAACACTTAGGACATGTGAAAGAGGATTAAGAGAAAAAAATATCCCATATTTCCACAATTGAGAGATAACCTAGAGATTCTTTCTCAAACTGAACTCAATCTGGGCTCTTCTGCCCAGTGGCCCTGTTTTTTTTACTTCTAAGATGCATTTCTAAGAATTCCTCCACTCCCTCCTGTATATGAGAGCCTCCAAACCAGATGAAGGTAGCCTTTATATTTTTATTTAGTCTTCCCTAGATTAAGCAAAATTGTTGCCTTCAGATATTCCTTAAAGCACATAGTTTCCTTTGGAGGCTTGGAAGTTGACATTGCCCACCTCAAAACTTGCCCTCAGATGATTGCAAACCTTCTAAGTAAGGTTTGACCATCACAGAGAATAGCAATCGTCACTTTGCATCTGGGGCCCTAACTCAAAATGAGAAATTTCTTGGTAGTCATGTATTTTATTATAAAACTTCATAAGCATTTTGTGTTAGTCTGTACAATGTATCTGTATTTTACCAAACATTAATATTTTAAATTACTTATCAAGTAAAATGGGTGTTCAGAAAGCCACACTGCCTACAGCTTTGAACATTCCCCACACTGCCACAATGCCATCCTAAATGGTCTGCTTTCAGAAACAGGTGACACAAAATTGCTGTTATGTTGTTGTTAAAACAAGTTCTCCAAGTACAAATGTCATTCTCTTAATCATCTAGTCCTTTGAGAAACCTTTATTCACTCTATACAAGACAAACTGGGATACCATGAGAACCTGACAATCTCAGTTCCTGCATTCCCAGAATTTACTGTCAAGAGAGGGATTTAGACAAGTAAGCAGGCAATTACAAGCCAGTTGTGTGCAGCACTGTGATGGGCTGGGAATCTAACAGAGTGTGACCTGCCAGGTGCTTGGGGGTCAGAGGAGGCTTTCTGGAGGGGGTGATGCTAAGTTCAGATCTGAAGGGCCAGCAAGAACTATCCAGGTCATAGAGCAGAGCAGTGAAGGTGTGTTCGAGGGTGTTCCAAGTGCAGAACAGCGTGAGCACAATCCTGGGGGCAAAAAAAAGGCACAGTGTGTTTAAGGACTGAAAGAAGTTCATTGTGACTGAGAGTGGAGTTTGAGGTGAGGAGTGGTGATTTTTGCTGTTTGAGAAGGTAACTTGGAGTCAGATCATGAAGGACCTTGAAAAACTTGGTGATATGTTTAGGCTTTGTTTGAATGGTCAGGAAAATCCACTAAAAGTGATTAAGCCTTGGAACATACTGGAGGTGGTCCACCAGACTGAGGCCAAGGAGGCCAGCCTTAGACATTGATTTATTTTGATTTTCCATGCTTCAATTTCTCATGTTTGAAAAGAGAACATATCTTGAAGGTTGTTATAAAATTTAAATGGGATATTAGAAAAAAATACTCCATCAGCATACATTAGGAGCCCAGCAATCCCTCCTGACCCCTCACAAGTCTATGATGTTATACTTTTATTGGTATCTGATGTATTTTATAACATGCTGATAATTGAATTGATACTGAATTACTGAATGATTCTTTAACTATTCAAGGAATGAACATGCCCATCAGCAAAAGGACAATCAGTGTTCTTATACAAGTTATTAGAACTGTGAGCCACACGCTAACTTTCATGACTACTGGAAGCCACAACATTGAATGTTTTTCTTAATCTTTTGTCCTCTTAACTAAGCAAATGTGTTATTTTCTCAGATTTAATGTTTTTAGAGTTCATATATCATGTTAAGATTGCTCAGTTGTTGCTGACATATCAAACCATATCTATGGTAGAATGGAGAAAAGGGGAGGAAGAGGAGAAGGGAGGAAGGCAGAGGGGGAAGAGAAAGAGAAAGAGGGAGAGTGAGCAGGGGTGCGGGGGGAGGGGCTGCAGCTGCCGGAGAACAGCACTTTGCTTTGGTTTTTGCAACGTCTGATAAAACTTCCCTTTAGACTCTGGAAAACCTATGCCAATCAAAAATAAAAAGCTACACAAGGCACTAATCCATCCATAGTTGAAACCTTATTAGCAATATGCATGTTTGAACTGTAAATTTTAAATGAAATCATCTTTGGGACTTTCCTCAGAGCTGTATAAGTAGGTTTATACTTGTCTTCATTATTTTACCAATTAACTTTGCTTAGCAAACTGTTAAACAGTAACTCTATTATTCTTGAGTATTACTGTAAAAAATAATCTGGCTAGGGTGTACAGCCTGCAGTCCAGTGGCAAAGTATTCTGACAAGCCAGGGATCCCTCTAAGGGACCCTGGGCCATAGGTAACTGAAGTTACACCAAGATAGAAGGAGCAGAATCAATTCTGTCCAACATCAATGGGGAAGTGGAGAAAACAACATGGAAACAAAATGCTGGGATTTTTCTTTCCCAGTATTAGGCAAATTATTTAATAGAGGGCTAGAGATTTAGCAGAAACCACCTGGTCCTTGAAACAGAGACTGATGTACAGAGAAAAACATTATATTCTGTGTGGCTATAAGGTTAGTGATGGTGATTCAAGAGTTGACATTCATTTTTCACATTCCACAGGCCGAATTAGTACCATATGGCAACTAACCTTTGGGAGGTTAAAAATCACAAGATGATAAATTTCTACTTTTAAAATATAAAGTGTATCAAAATGCTTTGGAATTCTTTAATTTTATTATATTTTACCTTATGTTTTTTGTTTCTTTCCCTGGGAAGTACCATAGAGTATCAATCATTTAGAAGACATTTAATGATAACTTGGTAATGCTAAATTTGTATGTATATATAAGAAAGAAGCTTGTGTTTACCATGGAAGGGGAAAGCCTTCATTAAAAATACTTCTTTGTAAGGGATCACCATTTTTTTTGTTGTTCTTATTCTCCTGAAACTTTAGCTAAGGAAAACCAAGCATTATCTTCCTTTAGATTTTTAACTAGTGTTTTCATCATCATTTGATTAAAAAGTAGTATTTCTATTTAAACTGGCCCAATTATCTTACTTATCACTTACTGCCCCAAATTACACTGTTAGAGCTTTGGCTAAAGGATAAATGGCTTGTGACAATACAAACATCCCCATAATAAGAGAAGCAATTAGTCTTTTGCACCATAATGGGATTCACACTAATGTAGAAAAGGAAATCGAGGATCCCAAATTGTTAGACATATCACTGCAAAAGGGAGAAGAGCTGAGTGAAAAAGAGGCTGAATAGGGAGGCTGCAGCTGCCAACATAGATGAGCTGTTACCCAGGGATTTGATGAGCTGAGCTGCAGGTGCAGAAGGTTCCAGGCGGGTGGTTCCTTTTCTCCCTGGTGTGAATATTTGTAGGCAACAATGCTAAAGAATCTGCATTTGAGTCCTGGGACAGAGCCTTTTAGGCAGCAACCAGTGGGAAAGCTTCTTCTGACCAACCCAAACCAAACCCAGTGGGTAGTCATAGGCATTCCAGAAAAGTCACACTGCAATTCCTTCCTTGAATGGATTTATGCAGAAGCAACAAGGAACAGAGATGGAAATGGCAACAGCAAGAGCAAAAACAAATTATTGAATTTGTAGTTGAGGCATAATGTTTATGCATTTATGATTAGATTAGAGAGCTGAAGAACTCTTTGCAATTACTAAAGCAGCAGAACATGAGACATGACAAGAGAATCCAGGCAAAAATCTGAGTGGAGACATTAGCCAGTCAGCCCCATATAAAGACCTCCCTAAGGCCCAGCAAGGTGGGCTCCAGAGTTGATGTTACATAAGTATGTTTTGAGTTACACTTGTACTTGAATATTTCCAATGATACCCACCATTTATTGAGCACTGAAGCAGGTATTATATTAAGCTTCTCTTAGTGAATTTTTATAATAACCTGGGTATTATAATTATCCTCCTTTTACGGAGGAGGATACTGGGGGTTAGAGTTCACTAGTTCACCCCATATTCCAGAGATAAGCAACTGTATTCATTTACTTGTACTAGTAAGCTACAGAGTGGGTGATTTGAACAATGGAAGTTTATTTCCTCACAGATCTAGAAGTTACAAGTTAAAATCAAGGGTTGGCAGGGTTGGTTTCTTCTGAGGCTTCTTCCCTTGGCTTGTAGATGCTCTGTAGATGGCTGTCTTCCCTCTGTGTCTATGTCATGTCCTAATCTCTTCTTAAAAGGACACCTCAGGAGGAGTCAGGGCCTGCCCTAATAACCTCATTTTACCTTAACTATCTTTTTTAAGGCCTTCTCTCCAAAAAGTCACATTCTGAGGTAATAGGGGTTAGAACTTCAACATATGAATTTTAGGGGGACACAATTCAGTCCATAACAGTTATCCATTTTTTACACAGATGTAGGTTTACCATAAATAACATGACTGATTACAACAGTAAAATATTATGTCAGCTGGTGAAACAGAATTTGTTCTAGGTACCTCAAAACAAAAAATCTGTCACAAGGAAATGTCTACTTAAGTGACAGAAATGCTGAGAAGCTCAACAGAGACAACCTAGAAATGAGTAAGTACAGGAAGATACCTGTCTTCCTAGGGTTGGGGGGACAGAAGAGGTGGTGTCGTCGGAGTAGCCTGGGGTTCGGGGTCACCCAGTGGATCTCAGCTGTTCCAGGAGGAGCTGAAACTACAAAAGGAAGGTCCGTATGGCAAGAGATGGTGCCATGAAGTGCTGAGGAGATGCGACCTGAGACACCTCGACTTCTCCCCGCTGCCAGTGCCTGCCTCTAGTTGGACCTACCCAGACACTGGGTGGGGAGGGGGAGGGCCTAGGCCCTCAGGGATGTGGCCCCTTAATTCCCTATGGTTCAGAGCAGAGCAAGGGAGGGGCAAGGAATGGCCCTGAGAGCAAACAGGCAAAGACCAGCACAACTCCATGGAGTTTATTTCACAAGTTGGACATGATGTTTTTCAACCAGTAGTTTTAATGTTTTAATAATGTCACCAGTTACAGACCTTTAACAACCGTGCAAAAGCAATACCTGAATTGCTCTGACTTTGTTTAAAGGATGCTGGTGCTTGCTTCTGTGGACTAGAAAAGCCCGTGCTTTGTACTAATGGACTATTTCCTTCTTAGTTTTGTCTAGGATGTGCTTAGCCCATGAGATTGTTCTCTCAATGAAGAAGTGCTTGCAAAGAGCTCTGATACTGTAAAAATATGACTTATCTGACAACTGCTTGGTCCATATGCTACCTGTCTTTCATATATTTTTTTCCTTTCATCTGCAGTTCTCTGAGAGAGGAACATCTTTACAGAAATCTGCAGCTCCCAGGAGCATCAGGATTGATCATAATGTGTATGTGGGGCCTTTGTGGAGAATGGGCCAGGAGATGGGGATACATGTTTCACAAGGCTAGAATCCTCTACAGAGATGAAGAGGAGAGAGGTATGGAATGTCAGACATGATAACAGAATCACTTAAAGCCACTTGTTTTCCATGCACAGACTTTTTCAAGACTTGGGCTCTTTTTGCCTGCTTAATGTGCTCTGCATTTTCTGCAGTCAGACCCCACTGCACGGTTAATGATACAAGTTCCAGGAAGCTTGGGGATTGTGCTAGTAGACACCAGAGACACTAACCTTGTCAAAGCAGAAAGAGACGACATACTTACAGTACCGTGAGACACTCCGTTCCTAAGCCCCTAAAGCAACTGGGAAGCGAGAGATTTGATGCAGACACACTAATCACATGGCTGGATTTCTCTGAAGACAGCAGCCACCAATTGTCTCTCCTAAAAATGCAGATCAGCAGAGGCCTAATTCCAAGTAATTTAATGAGACAATAGGTAATAGTGACAATTATCCTAGGGGCAGGGTGAGCAAGTAGCTCTGTGCACAGTCACACACCAAGTCACTTCTCAGGCTGGCCCGCCAAAATAGGAAAGGCACATATACCACAAGCACTGCTGACGACATCACTCAAGTGAACTTACGTTCATTAGCAAATATGATTCAGCTTTCAGGACGCTGCTGCACCCACTGAGAAATACTGCACTCAGGGGGCTGATATTTGCAACCAAGAAAACAGGCTTTAAAACAGGTGACTCAGTCTTCACAGGTGTAACTCCTTGTTTCTTGGGGGGCCTCGGCTGGTCAGGAGCTCAGTCTATATCCAGCAGCTTCCCCAGCTAACCCATGCAATCATCACTAGCTCTAAGCTACCATTTTGGCAGGGGCTATAGCTGTATTTGTAATGGTTTTATCCCCAGTATCCAGCACAGTGTCTAGCACATGGCAGGAAAAATTAATCTCCAGGATGTTCTTTGAATTTGCACATAAAATGTTTGGGATATTTTGCCATCATACTTAATCAACACTTTGATTGAAATTGTTTTTACTTTCTTAGTAAATAGAATCATAATGTGAATAATCAGCTTCACTGAATCTGTTCGCAAATTGTCCCAGATTTTTTGGAAGAGGGGGCATTTAATTATAAATGGGAATTTGGGTAGGAGGCTTCAAGTTTGGAGTGTTCCAGAATGCTGTGGGGGCCATACCACTTTATTCTTCAGTTTAGGACATGTGGGAGTGGTTAGTATTTAAAATTATTTTCAAAGGTGGCTGCTCATTGGAATCACCGGGGAAGCTTTAACACTTCTGATGCCTTGTCCCAGGATTCTACAGTCACTGGTTTGAGATGGAACTTGGTATTGAGATTTAAAAATTTTCCCCACATGACTCTAATATGCAGCCAAGGTTGAGAACCAAAGTAAGATTCTTCACTTCTGAAGATTTGGATACTGAAAGTTACTGATGGTGAGCCTCAAGCGACCTCATCCATTTGTTTTCTTCTCCTAAATTACCAACATTGGGAGAAGTGTTCCATGCTCCGTGGGAGTCAGCATATTTTCTCACAAACACCACGTCTGGGAGATTGGTGACATAGACCCACCCAGTCTGCTTTCCTTTCCTCTTTATGATGGACACCTCGCACTTTATGCTTCAGGGTTCCCTCCACTCTCCCTGCCACTTATCCCTAGACCTTTACTGGCTTTAGAGTGGAATATAATCCCCACTCATCCCTCTGCCTTGTGGGCTTCCAAGAGCGTTTGGTTTTAAGACACTTCCTTCTAATCAGTACAGAGCAATGGAACATAGGGAAGTGACCAAGGCCCCAGAAGGTTTGAATCATGCTGACAGTGGAGTCTCTACCTGAACTCATGCCCCTCCCCTCTGAGATGGTGACTAGAAGCTGGGGCCCACCAAACATCTCCCTTGATATTCATTTTCTTTCCCTCTTAGATGAAGAACATGCCACGGGCCAGCTATCAATCCTGCCCCCAACCCCCACCTGCTGTGACATCTGGGCAGATGAACAGGTGGATCCTGGTCCCAACTGAGGGGCTTTGCTTGTCTGAGATCCTCCAGCCTAGGAAATGGATTCCCACTTAACTGCCTTTTACTGTGTCAGCCTGGGCACCCAACCTCTCTTAAAACGTTGCCTCTATCCAAAAAGTGCATTTCAAACTGTAAACAACTCACATACAAATAAACTTTTTGTACCTCAACATGTTCACAAGTGGGAGATAGCAGATACTTATAATGCAGTAAATATTCAAAGAAAGAACTCTTAATGTGAATTAAACCAATGTTTCAGCCTCAAGCAATAACTAATATTAGCAATAATATGAAGGTGCTGCCAAGTGTCAGAGGTTTACTGGGAGCAGAATGCACAGTGTTGCTGTGTTCCAGCATAAGCTACAGCTTGCTATCCAGGTAACTGTTAAGATCTGAGGGGTTGCCTGGTCCTCAGAATTGGCCTGAGTTTGGAGTAATAGTTTATAAGAATAGAGCCCATATTATGAGTCAAATATATACTCAGTATAATTTAATCCTCCCAACAACTGCATGGATTAGGCTTCATAATTATCCACATTTTATAGATGGCTAAACTGAGACACACAGAAGTGAAATAACTTCATTACAGCCTAGGGCTTGTGAATGTCTAGGTTATGGTTTCCCCAGGGCAGTACAACCTCTGGACCAGTATACTTCAACGTGTGCAGGTCAGGAGAGTCCAGTAAAGGATGTCATCTGAGTCACATGTTACACCCAAAGACGAAAAGAATCTAAGAGGACACTGCCTCGGCCGTGGCAGTTCGAGTGCTGTCAGAGGGAGAGGAGTCAGGTGCGCATGCGTGCACGCATTTGGTTGCGTTAACTTTGGGCGCCTTGCTTGTATGGTTTCCTCGACACTATTTTTGTTCCCGCCTGAGTGGTGTACAGATAAGTCCTAGGGTCTAGGCCTCCTCATGGTCTTGAAAACAACTGATTTTTTTTTTCTATTTAGGTCTTCATAAAATATAGTGAACTTTGCCTTTTATGAATCCCAAGTTCAACTTTAAAACCTCCTTCCCTGTCTGAGAAGAACACCCCTCTTTGGAAAAGATTATGCAACTATTAACATTAAAAAATTATTTTTTTGGAAGTATTAGTAATTTTAACTAAAACAAATTGCGAATAAATACTTTATAAGGCTCTTGAATGAAGAATCCGAGTTCTTAAATTTTGGAACAGTTTTTATTATTAAGTTCCACTATGCCTCTCCTAGGAATAGTTTGCACATTTGCATGGCCTTAGGGCAATAGGAAAATCACTGGCCCATTAAAATAAATGCCAATGCACTGTAAACTAATATAGTTTTTCTTGGAGATAAAGGAATGAAGTATGAGTAAGACACACCACAGTATGAATAAAATATATTAGGGACTAAGGAATTATGGATTCAAATTTCTACACTTTAAGAAATTATGTAGCCACAATTTTAACCCACAATTCTATAGTCCAAAATCTGTGAAGATGGCAAACATTTCCATAATTCTACTGATGACAGGCTTGACCTGAACCAATGGGATGGTATTTGGGGTCCCTGAAGATCCCTTTGTGAGTGCGTGTACATGGTTTGCTGCAGAAATTTTAATGTGTTTGATTATTGGGTGGTGCCCAGGTCCTGCTGTGGATGTCACACATATGCAGTATATATACAGTATTAATTTTTTTAAAATGGGAAAGTTCTAAATTCTGAAAAACATGGGGCTCCAAGGACTTCAGGTAAAAATAGATGTTAAAAAAAAAAGCATTTGACTGACATGTAAGTTCAGAAAAATGTATCACTTAATTTGCTTTTTGAAATTCACTCATTTACTGATTTAATTAACAAGTTTTTTTTAATATTAAGGTTGGAGATACAATTTGATTAAAACTAGACACCGTCTTATAAGGGAGACAAAACATTAAACTGTTGCATATAGGAGTATATACACACAAACTCAGTTATCCTAAAAGACTTTTGATATCACCCAGTCTACAAAATACATGCTTTAAAAACTGTTTACTCTGACTGTGCTGGTTATCAAGTCACGATAATGTAAGAACGAAAAGCTTTTTTCCATGCTTTAGTGTAAATGAACATGTTATGAGGATATGTTTGCCAGCCCACAACATGGAAGTGCAAGGTAGTTAATGAAAAAGCCATTCGCTTGAAAGCAAGAGGGCACTTGGTAGGTGAGACCAAATGTACTGAATTTAATACCTGCTGTGGTTGGAATTTGGAGTGTGTTTATTTAAACATCTACTTTGTGTGTGTGTGTGAAATCACTTGTTCAACCCTGGAAACCTAATGCAATAGGCAAAGAGCAATTTTATAAAACAGGTGTTATTATTTCTATTGCTTTATAGATGTGATAACTGAGGCATAAGAAGTTATGAAACTTGCCCATATCCCATAATTCACAAGTGGCTGAGCCCTAACATGAATACAATATTCTGCTCCTGGAATGGGGACTAAGGCGAGGGAGACATCATGAGATATGAAGGAACTCTGGGTTTATAGGTGGAGAACTGGATTCAAGTCCTGACTTTACTATTTACTAGTTATGTTATTCTGAGCCTTACCTGTGAAATATAGATAATAATTGCTTCTCAGGGTGGCTGTTAAAGCTGAATGTACATCCACTAGATTGGTAAAATTAAAAGTCTGAAGATATTAAGTGTTGTCAAGGATGTAGAATACTGGGAATACTCCTCATACAGTATTGATAAGTGTGTAAATTGGTACACCTTTGGAAAACAGTTTGACATTATCTTGTTAAGCTGAATATATGTTTATTCCATGACCCAGAAACTCCACATCTGGAGAAACTTGTGCATACATATACACCTATGTATCTGTACAAGAATGTTCTTTGCAGCATCTTTGAAATAGTCCCAAACTGAAAACAGGCCAAATGTCTACAGGAGAATGGATATATCACTTGTGGAATATTCACACTATGGAACATAAGAAAGTAGTGAAAGTGAATTAATGGTAGCCAAATAAAACAATGTGGTTAACTTTTAAATCCATTGTTGAATGAAACAGCAATTCCCAGGGTACCCTTTTTATAAAGGAATAAAACAAATTAAAAAATATCTTGTTTATGAATAGAGCCATGTGAGGTTAAATTAATTTTGAATAGTAGAGAATGATAAACTCAGAATTCAGGTTGTAGTTACCTCTGTGGGGTGTATGGTACAGATAGGTGTGTGTGTGTGTTGGGGTGCTGATCTGAGATAATTTATGGCTTTAACATTATTGATGATGTTCTAGTTCCTGTTTTGGATGGTGGGGTTATAGATGTCAATTTCTAAAAATTATTTTTCATAACATATGTTATACATAACCTTTTTGTAAGCATCAAATATTACATAGTACTCATTAAATAGCCCTATTTAATGTAATATTAAGTCTTTTGAAGAATTCCACTCTTTGCTCCCCATCTTCTTAGCATCCTGTCCAGAAGTAGACACACATTGTAAATGTCTAGGAAGAATTTATCAAATAAATTAACAATACTTGGTTAAAAGAAAATTAAAAGATCTAATATTCATGAAGTGCTTTGCAAATGAAAATTGCTATACAAACAATACGTGTTATTAAAAAAGAATATTTACAATAATAACATTTAGTTCTCACTCCCTCAAGGACTGAATTGCTTTAATTGACGGACTTGCAAGAAAATGCTTGTCCACTTTTTATCGTAGTTGCATAACACATTGAATCCGTGCCCTCAAACACACAAGTTTCTGATGGAGCACCAAAGTAAGAGTCTGTTTCAAACCTGTTTCTTCTTTAGGTTTTAAAAATGAGTGTTTTCTGTAGTAGTAGTTGGGGGTGTTGACAATGCAAGGTATACTTGTCAGTCTGGAAATACTTAAAATGATGAGAAAAAAGAAACACACTCTTCCTCAAAAACACTTTTCTATGTTCTGGTGGGAAAAGTCCAAGGTGGCTGCTAAGGCTATCAACGCTTTTAGAGACAAGAAAAAAAAGATGTAAGTGCATGGTGTGCAAAGGCAAATAGCATGTGTTTATAATTTGCGCTCTGTGCTTAAACTTTGTTTTTACCTATCTCACCAAGAAGATGGCCCTTTGTTTTTTCTTAATGACCCACTCTCCCCAGTGTTATTAATTTCACGCCTTTTACTTAGAGTTTAAATGTATTCTCAATTTGACTTCTTCAATTTTGATGATCTCTTTTCTTGTGCATCTGGGCATCATTCCTTTTTCCAGAATTAAGAGAAAGAACTAAGATAGAAATTCTTTGCATAACGATCAAAAAACAATTAGAGTTTATAGTGTGTGTGCCTTTTAATACCCTACTGTATTTTCCTTCCTCGAAACAGAGGCAGCGTGAAGTGCCGTTGTGTGTTTACACCACCCAGATCCCACATTGACTTGCTAATGGTAACTTCCTTGGTATCCATGGGTTACCGTGTCATGTGATTTGACATCAAGTACAGGCAGTGCTGATGAGGAGCATCCAGCTCTGTCCATCTCCCTGCATCGCTGAACCATCTGGTCATTTATTCA
The DNA here is from genome assembly GCF_030020395.1 of Manis pentadactyla. Classification (NCBI taxonomy): domain Eukaryota; kingdom Metazoa; phylum Chordata; class Mammalia; order Pholidota; family Manidae; genus Manis; species Manis pentadactyla. The sequence continues at coordinate 60,684,502 of NC_080024.1, read as the reverse complement.
CTAATAAGCCCCTAATGGCCCAAATATTCACCGGCCTGTCATTGTGACATGGCATAAAATGCCTACATCTTTCAACTCGTTTTGACATGTTGCTTGTTTCACATCAAAACCCGTCATTTACAGGAAAAGAGCTCAGAGGGGTAAAAACTTGACCTAATCCACAGTGTTAACACAAAGACAGAGGCTCGGCGTCTAGTAGCCTGACGGAAAGCATGTAAATGGGCAGGAATTCATTTTGTACATTTTTTTCCATCCTCATTTTACAACATTCTTTAAGTTTGGTACCATCCCTAATAGGGGATTTATATGGGCTCTGTGTCGAAATATCTATCCTGTATCTGTTTAAATAGTAGAGAGCGCTTTAAAAGAAAAAGGCTTCCTGGAGACCTGGAGCTTGCCTGTTTACATCTAAATGGGAGGGAAAAAAATAATACAATAGGGAACCAGAAAGCAGCTCTCTGCAATTCTCAGAAGACTATGATGGTTATTGTAACACTTTTAGTCTCTATTCTTCTTTTCAGCCTATTACGCTTTTTTATCATAAGAAGTTTGAGTTATTCATGTTTAGGGCATTTGATATTATCATCACAGCAATAATGAAAGGCTATAATCACATTTTCAGTGACGATCAACAGAAAAGAGAGGCCAAAACTCTACAAACAGTCAGGGATAAACAGAATTAAAATTATAAGAACTAGATGGGGAGAAGAGGGGGAAATCCTATCACATTCAGCACTGTTGAAATCTTGGTCCTTAAATGCAATTAAAACACGTAACTGAGGTTCACTAGCTGTTTTTAGGCAGTTCGTACTTTAGAGACATCACTAAAATGGACGTTTTCCTCAAAAATCTCCCTGCCCTACACATCTCCTTTTATTATCTTTTTTTTCTTGTTTCTAAAAGTCACATGCTGGCATCATTAGGTTTAGAACATCGCTTCCCCATTGTCTTCCCTTCCCCTGCACCAAGGCCCAGTTCCTTACCTCCCGGCCCAGAGCACAGAATGTGGCAGGGGCCCAGTGGCTTATTTGCAGCAGGCTGGCTTTCTCTGGAGGAGTGACAGAGCCCAGCTATGGTGCTGTTGGTCCCAGGAAGCCCGTTTGAAGGCCAGTCCCCACACCTGTTGGGCCCTGCTGACCGGGAATAGAACCCAAAGCAGTGACCTTTGCTCCTCTTTGCTTCCCATGGGATGAAGCTAGAACCGCAGCCTCCCTTGGGGGATGATGAGCCAGGTGAAGATCACCAATGGATCTTTCCAAGTACTCTCTCCACACTGAGGCTCTGATTTATTGCTGTAGAAATTTTCAAAAAAGCAGCCCCTTTGCTTCAATGCTGATTTGAAAATAATCAAGATGCTCTATTGCCTCAGCAGCAGCTTTTCAAATTTTAATTTTCTTTCCTCTATATTTAGAAAATGTCTACTATGTTGTCATTAATTTCCTTATCCTCCTGTGACCACTCATTCTCCATTTGTAGCTTCGTGAAAGTTTCAGCACAAGTAATACCCAATCTTTATCATTCCACAGGTCTGCAGCAAAGCCTTGTCTCCACTCTACACTGTGAAACCACATCACCAATCTGAAGGGAAACTCCAAAGTCCCTGTTTCTTTTGGGATCTGATATTCCCGATTGCCTGGGGGTACTCCTCTTATAAAATATTCTTCCCCATTGTGCCCATAATCAGCTCTACATAAAATCAACCACAAGGCTTACTGCTATGTTCAGACAGCTTGCACTTATTAATTCACCTACTTGGTTGACAGACGTGAGTTGAGCATGCAGCATTTTTCTAGACACCAGGGGTACAAAGACTAAAATGTTGCCCCAGCCCTTAAGGTGCTTACAGTGTAGTTAGTCCCTTCAGAAAATGGGATTTGAGGGCAGGTGGGCAGAGATCAAGAAGTGAGGGTATTGGAAAACGCCAAGGTGGGAATTACTAAGGCTTGGTCACACTGAAACGAGTAACGACAAAGCAATAAATGAGGAAAGAAAAGTTGGAGATGGTCTGGGAATGCAGGGGAGAGGGTGGGACACCTGTGTGTTCTGGCACATTTATCTTTCTTGTAAGCAAAGACCTATGGCCCCACTCAGTCACTTCCCTATTCCCCTCCCTCCTGTTTGTCCTCTTAGCACCAGGAAGGGAAAAGTGCTCCCAAAGTATAAAAGTACTGCCGCCTGGAATGGAAGAGAAAGAGAGAGGGAGGGAGCGAGGGAGGGAGAGAAGGGAAAGGAATAGAAAGGAAAAGACAAGGAAGAGAATAATAGCAAGAAGAGAAGAAAGGAGAGCAGGAGAGAAATTCTTAGAGGAATCCCAAGCCCCCCATCCTCAAAGCCTCTGAATTAAGTGCCTGGAAGTCCCTTACCTTACAAAATCAGTGGCCTTTCCATCAAGCGTTCAATGCCCAGCCCCACGCTGTGCTCACCGGGGAGGGAGGAAGGCTGGCACAGGAGACCCTCTCCTCCCTTCAGTGCCTCGGCACACGCGGCTTCCTCACCTCTCTCCAGTCTTTTCTGACATCGATGATGGTCTTCATTTGCCTTTTCTTCGGCTTCTCTTGATCTCCCCTCCACATTTCCTCCATGCTTTCCTGAAAAAAGAGATGAGGGGGTGGGATGGGTGCCTTCGGGACTGGTTATGTGCTTGGCTTTGATCTTCCAGTCCAGGGAAAGGGTTGGAGAACCACGCATCAGTGGGATTCTAAGATCCTGACAAGATTGCCGGGTCACAAAAATGATTAATAGAATGCACTGTTTGTTTGTTTGTTATTCTTGCTATGTAGGATAATCTGTAACTGGGAATTAGGAGACCCATTTTTGTTCTGCCACCATCCAAGTGTGATTATGAGAGGCTGGTCACTATTCTCACAGTCGACTGTCCGGGTGCTTGGAGAGCCACTAATAGAACATTCATGTGAAATCTCTTTTACATTTCAAAAAAGGTAAGGAAATAGAGAAACTGAAATCCTGGGTACACACAATAAGGTTATCTAAGCAAACCAAAAATCTAATTTCTTTATTTTTGTTACTGAGGTAAATATATATGATATAAAATTTGCCATTTTAACCATTTTTAAGTGTACAGTTCAGTGGCACTGATTCATTCACATTGTGCAATCATCACCACTGCCTATTTCTAAAACTTTTTCATCACCTCAAACAGAAAGTCAGTACCCATTAAGCAATAGCTTCCTCTTATCCCCGCCCATCAGCTTCTGGAAACCTCTCATGTGGGTTCTGTCCATACAAATCTGCCTATCCTAGATATTTCATATAAGTGGAATCATACAACATTTGTCCTTTTGTGTCTGATGTATTTCATTCAGCATAATGCTTTCAAGACTCATCCATGTCGTAGCATGCATCAGAACCTCATTCCTTTCTATGGCTGAATAATGTTCCACTGTATGTATGGATCAGATTTTGTTCAGCTATTCATCTGCTGATGTATACATGGGTTGTATCCACACAATTTATTTGATCTTTGATTAGAATGTTATCAAATTTTGCTAATCAAAACTCAGGAAAAAGTAGTCTTTGCCTAATTAGAAAGGCAGTACAGTATAACAATGAAGAACTTGAGTTCTAGTACTAGACTTGTGTTTAAATCCTGTGATCTTTCTCAACAAATGCTCAGTCTTACACTTACCTTGGGTAAATCAGAATCACTGCTCTGCAACTTAATTTCTTCATTTTAAAAATGAGAATAATATTATCTATTCCACTGAGACTTAAACACAATAATGTAAATCACTGCATACATTTTTTGCATATAGTTAGCTGTCAAAAACACAAGTCACTTTTATTTCTGAAATAAAATCTGAAAGGCAAACATCTTTCACAATATGGGGTTTGGGGGAGGTAGTCCAAGAACAAAGAAAGTGCCTCAGGGATGAAAAGTGGGAATAGTTGAGATGTGATGGTCTCTAAGATTATTTCTATACTCTAATGTTCTATAATTTGGTTATGTTTTCAGCTTGCTTCTCATGATCTAGAGGAAGGAAATAAAATGTCTTAAAATTAGAGAGACATGTTCTATTGCATTACTGACTCCTCATGTTCTATTGCATTACTGACTCCTCATGTTCTATTGCATTACTGACTCCTCTGCAGACTTTAGGGCCTGATTTAGAGGCAGTGGACAAGCATACTGCCTTAAGTGCATTAGAACAGATTTGTGAATGCCCATCTATTTGTGTGGTACTTTGCAAAGTACCACTGCTTGTGGATTATGTAAGGAATTTTTAGAGTGCCATGGACTAGAATTCATGAAATCAAATCTGTGTTGAGTTTTTTAAAAGGTTGGTTCAAATATACTTTGTTATCCCGAGAAATAACAAATATTCACTAACTACTTGTAGCAGAAATGGCTAAGTCTACCAACCCATCCTTCTTGTTTCATGACTGTTGCTATGAAATAGCTGCCCAGCCAGGCACTGTGTTTCTCTCCCTCCTGTATCCAGGAGGCACCATATGACTGGTTGTTTCCAATGACATAGAAGCTAAAGTGATGTGTTACTTCAAAGCAAAAGCAGATAAGGAGGGCAGATCTTCTTTGCCCTCTTCCTCCACCTTCCCTCCTGTTGCCAGGATACCACAGGGTGGAATCACTAGGCAGAGGAGGGCCACTCACCAGCAATGGGCAGTTAAATGAGTGAAAAATAAATTTCCATTGTGTTAAGCCAATGAAACTGTGATTTATCTGTTACACCATTTTAGTATTACCCTAACTACACATTACTACTTAGTCATAAAGAATGATTCAAATGTTAGAGTCACTGGCAGTTGTGAGCAAATTGCCTTTTCCTCTTAGAAATTCTAGTTGACCTTCTTTGACATTCAAAGATCCATTCATTTAACTCTGTGTTAATTATTGGAAGTTAGCTCAAAACCTCACTTGCAGAGGAACTCATAATCTCCTCTGGGTGAAAAATATATATACATAAAAAGTTAGGAATCACACAAAGCAAAATCTGATGCAAATTAAATGAATAGAAAAGAAAATAATTCTTCCAGGAATTCATAGAAGGACTGGTTTACTGGGAAAGATTTGTGAAGGATGCCAAATTTTGACTACCCTGAAAACAAGGTATGATTTAGAAAGACAGAAGTAACAGTATGATACTGTCTTGCCAGTGGGTTTCAGCCCTGGGCAAGTTCACTATGGATTTAGTGAGACCAAGAAATGACAATGGAATGTTCTTGGGGAGACAATGGAATAATACTCACAGCAGTCAGTCAACACTAGAATCACATCTGCATCCAGCAGTCTGCGGGTCGGGATCCTCCTCTGTCTCTGCCTCCACCCAGAGCACTGGGAGGAGCTCCTTATACAGTGACTCAGTCAATAATACCTTATTGCCTAGGGTGTGGAAGCAGTGACCTAGCAGTAGGCCAGTTACATCATCAAGCGGTTTAGGGTCAGGTGAGGATCCTGGCCATAGGAACTTCTGTTTTCCCCAAAGGTACTCAAAATGGAGTTAACAGGGTAAAAAAATGCATAAAAATAGGAGTGAACAAAAACATGTTTAGAGGACTAGGAATAAGGGATCACAACAGTTAAGAGGATGAAATTTGAAATTCATTTAATATCCATTAAAAATATTTGTTGATCATGTGGGTCAGGCACTGACAAAAAAAAATTCTTAATTTCACAGAATTTGCATCTTGTTGGTGTAGACAGATCTAGATTCAGCTTGTCTCTCTGCCAACTCCTTGCTGTTAGAACCTGAGCAAGTCACTTTTGTAATTCTTGGTTTCTTGGTTTTCCCATCTACATAATGAAGATGTTAATAGCTCTTTGTTGTGAAGATTAAATGAAATGAATAGTAAACTCTCAGTAAATGTTAGCTGCTGTTGCTTGGTGTGATGGTGGTGGTGGTAGTAACAACAGTAGACAGTTTGGATAGGAGCAGAGAGATTGTGCTGTCAATCATGGAAGTTGAACTTGGAAATGGATTTTTTACCAAATTCATGAATTCTTTTGATTGGCAGACCAAAGACTTTGGAATTTATCTTTAGGAAGTGGACAACGTTGAGGATTTTTTTAGTAAGGAAGTAAAATGGCAACAGTGAATGGAATGGATTTGGATTGGGTGTATGGAAAAGAAACAGAAGCAAAGAAGTCTGTTAGGATATCATTACAACTGAGTTTGCCATGGATGAGCGTAGTGAAAATGGAAATTGATAGGACATTCAAGGATAACTCTAAGTTTTTCAAGTTTGGTTAACTGAAAAGAGATACTGGCATGATGGGATAAGGTGAGAAAATAAGTTTGATTTTAGAAATTGTTGGATTTGAAGAAAATGTAAAATATTCGGTTGAGAACATCTATTTGATAATTGTATGGACTTGAAGTTTGGTTAGAAGAAATACAGTTTTGTGAATCATTTAGATAGCGATGATAGCCAATGGATGACTTCTCCAAACACAGAATGTGTATGGGTAAAATACTGAAATCTAATTAAACTTTGGGAAAGGTCAACAGTGAAGTATAGGAGAAGGAAGAACCAGCATAAAAGTGGTCAGTATAGGAAGAAAATATCATCACAGAGATCAAGGGCAGAGAGATTTTCAGGAAGGTAAAATTGACATAATATCTATCATATCACTCTGCTAGATTTTAGTCAAATGGAGAGGAGTCCCTCTGAAGGGACTGCATAAGTTATTCTGCCTGGTGGTACCACTTTCTGGGCCTCCGTCTGTTAATGGTACTCCAATGAGAAAGTCAAATACAGATAAAGTAAACCATAATTAGGAATGGAGCATCCTGTGATCTAGCCAGCCCCATCTCTGTGAAGGTCTGGGGGAGAGTTTGAGAGAGGTTTGTGCAGAGAAAAAAAGGATAAGATTAAAAAAAGATGGACTTGGGTTATAAATAAAAGGGATTATACAGAACTTGAGAATTTCTTAAGTAATATATACCTATTATTTTTGCCACCACTGTGGGTGTGGGTCAGAGAAAATAAACTGTACACCCAAGAATGCATGTAGGCTAACCTGTACCACTGAGGAACAGTGCTGTGTGAAAGGAAAACCATAACTGGAAATAATAGAATTAGCTTGGCTTAGGACTGACTGTGGGAGCTTGCTGTCTGGATCTCTTGCTGTGATAGGAAGAGTCAAACTTACCAAGGCAAATCAGCTTAGGACAGTGGTTCTCAAACTTGAGTGTAATCAGAATCACCTGGAGTGCTTGGTAAAGTGTGGATTTCTGAGCCCCACCCACCAGGGTTTCTGACTCAGCAGGTGCGTGGTGAGACCCAAGAACCTGCATTACTGACACAGTCTCAGGTGAGGCCCCTGCTACTGGTGGCCCTGGGGCCACACTTTGAGACTACTGGCTTAGGTAGAAGGAGATAACATCTATGACTGCAAAGAAGCCAGAGAAAATGAGAACAACAAAGAGCCACTCATTGGCTTTGGTAGTTGCCTTTTGGTAACTTTTGAGATGGAGTTTATTAGAGTTACGAAAAGTATGAAGAGCTTCTAGTATATAGTTGGTGAAGAAATAGAAGCAACATATATATAACATCATTCAATAAGTCAGTTTTGGGGCTCATAATTATGGTGGTGTGGATAAAATGAAGTTCCTGTGGCCAGGATTCTCACCTGGCCCTGGTTGGCTAGCTCATTACACACATGTGGGCAATGCATCGTTATTGACTCTATATAAAGAGCTCTGCCCAGTGCTCTGGGCAACATGGTGGCACGGCTGCAAGGCTGCAGGAGAGCAGAGCAGAGGCTGGAGTGGTAGCTCCAACCAAATCTCAGGGAGCTCATAGAAGGGGCACCAAAGAACAAAGGGAAGCTTTGTAGAGTGAATAATAAATAAACTGAGCATTGAAGATATGTAGGATTATCCAGGTGAAAGCTGGGGACTGATGTGGGGAGGATGGCAGAGGAAATAGCAAGTGCAATAATCTAGAGGCAAGATAGAGGATGCCAAATTTAAGGGACCCAAAGATATTCAAGGTGGTTAAAGTACCTGGGCAAAGGTAATGAATAAGGCTTGGGCTGAGGATAAATTTAAGATTAAGAGCATGATAGTATAAAAAATCTCAGACTTTGTATGAAGTGCAATAGGAAGCCATTGCAGAGGTTTTTTTTTTAATAGTTTTTTGAAGATATAATTCACATGCTATGTGATTCATCTATTTCCAGGGAAAAATGTAATAGTTTTTAGTGTATACATAGAATTGTCCAGCTATCAACATAATCACTCTCAAATGTTTTTATCACCCCTAAAAGAAACCCCTTAACCACTGGGAGTCACTCCCTATTTCTCCCCAACCTTCCCAGTCCTAGGCAGCCACTAATCTATGTCCTGTCTCTATAAAGTGAATCACACATTATGCAGTCTTTCACTGAAGAGTTTTAGGCCAGGCAGTTGCACCAGTGCTGGCTGTATAGAGAGATCAATCAAGCTGACATATGTAGTGTGGGTTGGATGGGTGGAGAGGATAGTGGGCCTAAAAGCAGAGAGACCCTGTGGGGATGAGAGAATACAGTAGCCTGGGCCAGGGAGGTGGTTGTGGAGATGGAGAGAAGAGGACAGATTGAAGAGCTATTTAAGAGGTAGCACTGCCCAGGCTTGGTAATTAAAGGGCTGTGGTATACGAGGGACAGTGAACAGAAAAAGATGGCTCTCAAGTGTCACCCTTGACAGTGGGTTGATGGCGGTGCTTGTTGCTGAGATGGGGCCCCACAGGAAGATCAGGTCTGTGATAAAATGGAAAAGATAGTGAGTGAGTGTTTGCTGTGATGCACCACTGCCCACACTTATGGTGACATCAGCAGTCAAAATTGTGGGGACACAGGTCCTTAGGAAAAGAGGAAGGTAATTATTATTTTATCAGACTTTCATAAGATCCCAGAAAGACCAAAGCAACTTACACACGGAATTTCTACTGATTCAATAAAATTAAAAGTTTATTTAAATTTTAATGGAAGTATATTGGTATCAGAGGGAAAAATTTAAGTGCTTTGCCTTGAATAATTTTGCTGTGTCAATAATCTGTCACCTTTCAAAATCATAACCAAAGGTCCTGCAGGCCACAAGGGGCTTTGTGAAGCCATAGAATATATTCTCCTGGCTGGTGAAGAACTCACCTGAATTAAATAAAAGAAATAGGGATTGATTACAGAGTCAATTTTCAATTACCTGTACTAATAGAGTAGTGGTGTGGGTAATCCCAAACTGTGGTTAACCAAAAATCACTTATATTTGCTTTTGGATTGCATTATTTAAACTGTTTGTAGCAGTTTTGATTCTGAATCACATTTTTCTTTTGTGGTTATTAGCATTAATTTGTCCCCCCCTGATTTCATGCTAATTTTTGGCAAATGGAAACAGCCCAAATATGATAAGTGTGAAAGCTATATCATTTTGGGATTTTATATATCCCACACATCATCTACAAATCTGATAATTTGCATATATAGATTTTTTTAAAGATCTGCAAGGATAGAGATTACAAATCTCCCTTGATTACCTGCTTCTCTATTTAAGAACATTTACCACTGGGAAACGATTTTTCAACTCTAATCTCAATCCTTCTGCAGAAATACAAACTGATCTTTCCTTCTTTCCTCAATGGGGAAAAAATAAACAGGCCCTGTCCTCTCTGGACTTAACCCTGATAATACTGGAAACTCTTCTTGAGTCTTTTCTCTTTCAAGTAGAATCAAAGCCATTTGTGGATAAAATGAGAGTTCCTGAGGCCAGGATTCTCACCTGGCCCTGGTTGACTGGCTCCCTGCCTACCTGTGGGCAATACATGGCTGTTGACTGTAAAAAGAGCCCGCCCAGTGCTCTGGGCATGACACAGTGGGAGGGCTGCAAGGCTGAAGGAGAGAAGAGCAGAGGCTGGAGTGGTGGCAGCGCCGAGAACAGAGGCCCAAAGGACGGCTGTGTGGGATGGCTGTGCAGAGGCCCAAAGGATGGCTGTGTGGGATGACTGTGTGGGACGGCTGTGCAGAGAGGCCCAAAGGACGGCTGTGTGGGACAGCTGTGCAGAGAAGCCCAGAGAACAGCTGTGCGGACAGAGGGGCCCAGAGGCAGAGACTGACTGGCTTGCTGCATGCAGACTCATTCTGAGTGAATGGGATTCTAGTGGCTGACCTGCTACCTGGAAATAAAGTTGGGTATAACCCTTTCATCCCAAGAACGTTTTACTGTCATAGTGAACTTGCCTGGGGCTGAACCTATTGGCAAGACACCATTCTATTTTTTTGTCCTTATTTCCTAGCCAATCATTAGCTGCTTCCAGAAATCAAAGATAATTTTAAAAAGTGAAGAACATGACATTTTCTAAGAAACTAAATAATCTGCATTTTGCCAATAAAAACCAAAGAGATTCTGCACTAAGAAACCAGTTAAGAAATTTTACCTTGATTTTTTTTCAGTTAAGAAGTAATACATGTTTGTAGAGAAAATAAGAAAAAAGAAGCATAGAGGAGGAAACTGAAAGCACCTATGGACTCCACCAGCTGGAGAGAAGCACTGACTCATCTGACTTCGGCAGCCCTCGGTTGCTGGAGCAACTGTGCAGGGCAGATGCTCTAATCAACAACCTTCTACTGTAGTATTATAATGCTTAAAAATTACATCTTCATTTAGAAACTTTAGATCTAATGACTTAAATGGAATCATATAGAAACCAAAAAGACTCCTTTAGTTAGTCCAAGGTCTACACAAAACCAGGTGGGGCAGCCTCCTCGGTCCATTTTCTCAATGAATGCACCCATATGCCTTGATGCTCGAGCTGTTATCCACAGACCAGCTGCACAGGCATCACCTGGAAGCTTGTTAGAATTGCAGAATCTCAGGCTCCACCCCAGACCTATTGAATCAGAATTGGTGTTTGAACAAGATCCCTAGGTGTGACCAGATTCTGATTCATTGGTCCTGCTGCTCAATTGAGATGCTTTGCTAGTTTTTCAACTGGCTGGTGAGCAAAGGCAAGCAACACACACAGAGCATAAGAACATGACACAGAGAAGAAAAGTGTTCACAAGGCCTCAAGCTGAGCTGCTCTGGTTGGCTCTGCCCTGGGCCTTCCCGTGCAGGGGACCTCCCATACAGAAGGCATTTCTAGTCTTGTGGCACCAATCGTACATCAGAAAATGGAGAAATGAATTCATGGTTAAGTCATGGTCCACAGTAACTAATTTGAACTCTTCCTTCCTTACATTGAAGAACAACCCCCAGCACCACAGCCCAATATGTCCTCTTGCCTTTACAATAGATTCCTTTGGGGGTAGAAATGGCATGGGGGGGAGAGGGGGTTTGGGGCACCCCCTAGAGGCTAACAAAGAGGTATATATATACTCCATCTTTTCTGTTTATGTGTCGTACTTATTAAACTGTAACCCAGTTCAATCTATCAGGGCTCTGCAATCACGAAGCACAGTTTCAAAAGCCCTGTGTCTACCCTCCAGCCTACTGTATGTTAGGTTCAGTCCACTTTCCCTTTTCTTTACCCCTTCCTTTGTTCTTTCCTGTACTTCTGTTTTCTGACAATAATAAACATGGCAACAAGACTTATTTTGGCAGGAAATGGAAATAAACTGTGTACTGGGGGGCAGGAAGGTTGGAAAGAGGAAAGGATAGAAAACTCTAACACCCACCCACATACCAACATCTACACGTGTGTGCACACCATTGTTTTATTTCCTTCAAAATTTGGATCAAACCATTCAAATTATTTTATATCCATTTTTTTACTTAACAATACTTTACAAGCATTTCCCCAGGCCAGCCAATATTCATATAAAACATGTTTAATAGCCTCATTGTATTCCAGTGTATGAACATACCACAAATCATTCAGCTAGTCCCCTGCTGTTGGACATTTAGGTTGTCTTCCATATTTTTTCATGTTTTTAAGTAATGCTACAACGAATGTCCTTGTACATAAATCTGTTTCCATAATTCTGGTTATTTTTTCTGGATAAATTTCATTTGACTTTGATAATAGCAATAAACAACCTGATCTTGGATTAAAATATCTTTGTCCTGTGCTTAGTTATATCGTGGCTTTTCTCCAAAAGAAAATACATTGTAGACTTGGAATGTCAAGTTTTTAATTAAGTAGGTTTCACAAGATTGACTTTTTTGCAGTTCCCTGAAATATTAGCCACAGTGAGTTGTGTGAAAATGTCTACATTCTACAGCTCAGATAGGACAATTTACCCCAGAGTATCCCAGGATGGGAGCACATTGCCAGATGATGATTCTCGACTCAAGAAGTGACATTCTACCTTATGCTGCTTCCATGAAATCTGCTTCTCTAGAAGGCATAATGTTCATTATTTTAGTCTAAAACATAGTCTGTAAATTATCAAAGCCTCTTTGTGGTCCCAAACCTTCTTTATTTGGAAGCCTAGAGGGAAATAGGGTAATTAAGTTATCACTATGTAATCTTCATTGCACAAAGCCATTAGTAACAATAAAAATAGCCATCTTTTATAGAGAATGTACTGTGTGTCAGGTATTGTGCTGAGTGCAGGACAACCTGTATTAGCTATCTATTGCTGCATAACAAAATACTCCTAAATTTAGCAGCTTAATACCACATTGATGTCTTGCAGTTTTGGTAGGTCAGGAATTATGGTGTGACTTTTGCCTCTCATAAGACTCAAGCTGGGGTATCCACTGCATGTTACTTTAAGGCTTATCTTGGAAGATTCATGTCCATGGAGCTGTTGACAGGACTTAGCTCACCCTGGACTGCTGGACCCAAGGCCTCAGGTCCTGGCTGGTTGTTGGCCGGAGGCTTCTCTCAGTCTCTCACCACCTGGTTCTCCCCTTGGGAGCTCCCAGCATGTGAGCTGGCTTTCATCAGAGCAAGCAAGAAAGGGCAGGCAGGACAGAAGTCAGAGTCTTTCTGTGAAAGAGTCTCCGAAGTGACACCATCATTTTTGCCATATTCCAAGCACTAGTAGTGAGTCACTAGGTTCAGTCCACATTCAAGAGGAATAGAAGAATCAGAGATGGGGATCATCACAACTATCTTAGAGGCTGCCTACCACACAACCATTACCTCATTCATTCAAACAGCACCCACTGATGGACAGGGAAACAGGGGCACACAGTCCGTAAGTGATTCAGACTTGTTTTTTGACTTGGCACCAACAGTGCATATAACACTTGTTCCCTAAGTTATGGACTCAGTAGGCTACTTTACCTATAAAGGCCGTGGAGTCCCAGAACTACTTTATTAGAGATTTGAGTTAACTCTTAGCATGTTAGGTTTACTCTGGAACTCTTGATTTATTTATTTTCACTCCCTATCTATCAGTGTTTAGGTGACATTTGTTAGTGCACATGAACTAGTAAGAGAGGGCGGCATAGCCGAAGGGTGTTAGGTCAGAGACGGAAGAGCCATGGTTGTTCAGTTGCCTGCCTTTTTGGGTTTTGGTGAAAATAACTGGCTTCCAAATCTCCATCAAGAATTCTTATGCATCTTTCCCATTCTCGGCTTGCATTGTGCATTTGCAATGAAGATGATTTGTAAAATAAATATCACTGGGGAAAAATCCCCATGGTCAAGAATTAAACACATATACATGGTTCTCAACACATTGTCTAGGAGATGTCTATTCATTTTCCCTAACCAGTGGAGCTATAAATCTGGCTTGTGCTCAGCACACTGTACGTGTTTTGCTTTATGAAGGCATAAATCACCAAGATACAATTTGTGTTTGATTTTTTGGACACTTAATTTGCTTAAATGTTCAGCAGTTCATAGACGTAAATTGTGCTGGGCATAGCTCCAAGTGAAATAAACTGAGAGTGAGAAAGCTATACATATTAGGATGTAATTCAGAAGAAAAATCATCTTGGCCAGTCAAGTAAGTCCTCTTTATAAGTCACTTACAAATAATTTTTCTCCATAGGCAATATTAACATTTAGTAAATACTTCTAGAGGAGGGAGTATTGTAGTAAATTTAGAGACACCTCAGATGTAATTGTGCTTCTGTGTGCAGGGGATGTGCCATACGTGTTTGATAGGGTGACAATATTGATTGAATATAGTTTAATATTGGAAGAATGCCTTATTGAAAATTAAAACATGGTTGTCATCCTGTCTGGCACTAACTAAATGTGCAAACTTGAGCGAATCACTGAACCTCACTGTGCCTTGGTTTTCTCACTTAGAAATGATTTTTGAATTCCCTCCGAGTTCTAAATACTTACAGGGCACCTACAGATCCCTTAGTGCCATGGAGAACACAACTGAGAACAGGAAGGAGCCTGGAGATGAAACACAAGGAAGTTTTGAAAATTAAATAACTTTAGGAATTTGCTTAATAGTTTGACTGTAATGCTACCGAGAAATCTATATGAACTTAGGGAGCTGGTGTTTGCCCAAGTGCACGGTGGGGCCGCAACTGGTGCAGGGCAGGGACTCCTGCAGGGGGTTCTGGGAGCTGCTGGGAATGGGAGCTGCTCACACAGTAGCCAGAGGAGGTCGCAGAGTGTCTCCTTCTCCCTGAGGGTGAGCAGGGCAGCTGGTTTTACCAGACAACTGGAAATAGCTAGTACCCAAACTCCAGCCCAAACTGCCCTTCCTCTCCACTAACAGTCTTGCTCTCATGCTTGCCTTTTAAGAAGGAAGAGCAAAAATGGGGGTGGTCTCTCCACTAGCCACAGACCCACTGTGTCTAGCAGCACCTGCCTCAGCACTTCTCTGTGAGATGATGGGAATAACAGGGAACCAGTGCTTCTTTTTGCCAACTTTTAGAGGTGAAATACTCCTATAAAATCTATTTCTTAACTCAGTAGTTCTCAAACTTTTGCATGTATCAGAATCATCTGGGTGACTTTTAACACAAATTACTGGGTCCCACCTCTAGAGTTTCTGATTCAGTAAGCCTGAGGTGTGACTGAGAATCTTCATTTTTAACAAATTTCCAGTGCTGCTTCTCCAGGGACCACGTTTTGAGAATGCTTGCCATATGATGTTATAGAATTCGTCCCAAACTCCATTGCAAGACAACTGGTGATAAACAAGATCATTTGAAGTGCTACATAGCATAACCTGATTAAAAAATGGGCAGAGCATCTAAACAGACACTTCCCCAAAGAAGAAATTCTGATGGTCAACATGCATATGAAAAGATGCTCCACATCACTAATAATCAGAGAAATGCAAATTAAAACCACAATGAGACATCACCTCACACCAGTGAGATGGCCAACATCCAAAAGACAAAGACAACAAATGCTGGAGAGGATGTGGAGAAAGGGAACCCTCCTACACTGCTGGGGGGAATGTAAATTAGTTCAACCACTGTGGAAAACAATATGGAGGTTCCTCAAAAAACTAAAAATACCATTTGACCCAGGAATTCCACTCCTAGGAATTTACCCAAAGACAACAAAATCCCAGATTCAAAAAGATACATGCATCCTTATGTTTATCGCAGCACTATTTACAATAGCCAAGACATGGAAGCAACCTAAGTGTCCATCAATAGATGAATGGATAAAGAAGATGTGGTACATATACACAATGGAGTATTATTCAGCCATAAGAAGAAAACAAACCCTACCATTTGCAATAACATAGATGGAGCTGGAGGGTATTATGCTCAGTGAAATAAGCCAGGTGAAGAAAAACAAAAACCAAATGATTTCACTCATTTGTGGAGTATAAGAACAAAGGAAAAACTGAAGGAACAAAACAGCAGCAGACTCACAGAACCCAAGAAGGGACTAGTGGTTACCAAAGGCGAGGGGAAGCGGAGGGTGGGTGGGAGGGAGGGGGAAGGGGATTGAGGAGTATTATGATTGGCACATATAATGTAGGGGGGTTATGGGGAGGGCAGTATAGCACAGAGAAGTAGTGACTCTACAGCATCTTACTATGCTGATGGACAGTGACTGCAATGGGGGTGTGTGTGGGAGACTTCATAATATGGATGAATGAAGTAACCACAATGTTGCTCATGTGAAACCTTCATAAGATTATTTTTATTAAGGTATCATTGATATATAAATAAATAAAATAAAGTGCTACATGGATGAAATATATTTTCCTTAAATGGTGTGCCTTCTATTTTTTGACAGATGCTGATTTCCCATTTATGGTATCAATGGCAAGTGAATTTTAAATATATTTATCTTAGCAAAAGAGGAATCAGTTTAAAGAAAATATCCAGGTAACTGTGTAAATAATAGAACAGTGGTATAACATAATAAAGTTAATAAAGGTGGTAGTATAAAATTGGGCAACATTTGGGAAAAACTGGCATCAACAATAACTGCAATAGAAATTCCTAAAGTGGATCTATTGGGTCAGACTAACCAGTAAGAGCAGTTTTGCAGAGGACAGGTTCTTGAGATGAATCTCAGTGTGAATAGATTCAGATAAGCCAAGAGGCAGTGAGAAGGGGAGCTGGTGGATGGGTAGGGTCTGGTAAGAGCCACAAGGCATGTGTATGAGTATCAATGTCAAAGAATAAGTTGAACGGGAAAAATTCTTTGCTCAGCCAGCTGCTTGGTTTTTATATCAACAAACAGCCATTAGAGTGGATTTCCGTTTTTGACTTGTGATTTTGGTAACAAACACTGGCCATAATCAGTCTCAGCAATCAGGCTTCTCTTTGAGAGTCTAGGGCTTCATCAGTATTTTGTCTGCTTTGTTTTCACTTACCATTTGCTTATCTTTATCTGCCAAGTCTTCTGAGGCAGAGTTTATAGCTCTAGGTTTTCTACTTATTGGATCATCTTCAGAGGTCAGCAGCCCAAATGAAGACACTCTCAGACTGATTTCTCTGGGCAGCCTGTATTGTAAACCATCACGTGCCACTTCGGAGATCCCTTAGGAATAGAACTGTTTCTCTGTTTTCAATTAGCTGAGCTTGCGCATTTAAAAATTGCCACTAGAAAAGAGGTAACCATGTAGCCCATTTCATTTTGCTAGACTGTAATTTAATCTTTGGGAATAATAAGTTGTTATAGCTGAATATAAACTAAAAGTATTATTTGTCATTTTCCACAAACTTGTCATATAAAGAGCAATAAAACTATCCTACCACTTATGCCTCATACAAATTCATTTTCTTCTCATAATGCCCCACAATGAGAGAGCATTTGGGTTCCCATGCAGGTCACCAACAGGGGTTTGGAAACCATTTGTTCTACTTTGCCTTATAAATGGTCACTGAATTGCTACTTTCAAAAGCAAATCCTGAGGACTAGCGACCTAGTTAAAAGACTTCTAAAGTTGTCTTTAGAAAAATCCCACTGCCCTGACAATCTAAGAAAATTTGCCCTTACCAGGCAACAATGTAGAGGAAAAATTTGTAGAGCCTTCTCTGACTCTACTGATTACTTATGACCTGGGCCACTGGTTTTCAGACTCACCTAGAGGATTGTCAAACTACAGATCCTTGAGCCCCATCCCAGAGTTCCTGATTCTGAGGTGTTGGCGGAATCAAGTATTGCATTTCTATGAAGTTCCAGTTGGTGTTAATGCTGCTTGTCCAGAAACCACACTTTGAAAACTACTGACTCAGGGGCTCCTATCCCTGGTTTGCCCTTTTTTCTCTTCTACCATTTGATATGGACATGACACATTTGCCGGTCCTAAGAAACACCATGTCCCATGATTCTTCTGCTTGTTTGCCTTCCCCATCTTTATCTGCTTGGCAACATTCTACTTGTTTTCTAGGCTTAGACCAAAAATTGCCACTTTTGAGAAACCTCATCTGACCTCCAGTTAGAATTGACTGTGCCCCTTCTGTGGTTTACATATCTAGCAAAACAGATCTACCATAGTATTGCAATTATTTCTTTAAAATTGTAGACTTTCTGCTATCATGACTTGTGAGCTCCTCGAGGACCCTTATCTCAATGTTTTTAAATCCTCAATTCCTTGCACACACTAGACATTCAGTAAAAGCTATCAAAATAAATGTATAAATGTAAAATCTGCAATAGCCTATGAAATTTAATGTAAATCCAATTGACAGAGAAGACAACATTGTACTTGAGCACACAGGAGTCAGACAGACCTGGGTAGGTATCAAAACCGTGGGACATTGGGCAAATCACTTAACCACAGTGAGTCACAATTACCTTATTTATAAATTGATGATAACTCCTTCATTAGAAGGATTAAGTGAAATTATGTAGACTTAAGTACTTAGCATAGTTCCTGGATCACAGAAATGCTAAAAAAAGCTATTATTATTATTAGTGATTAGTATGTAAATAAACTATACATGTTCAATTGCAGAGAAAACATAAGATTTTGGTTACTGTTGTATGCATTAATGGGGCACTTTGCATATGCAGAGATTTTTGTATGATGTTTCTGGTAATTTAGATAACAAGATAACTATTTGCATATGAAATTGCTTACTATTCCCATTCTGATCACTATTCCCAGTTGGGCCAGAATATCCATTCAGTAGATTTTTTTTTTATGCCCGCAACGTGCCCAGTGCACTGTGCTCGGTTAAAGGAATATCTAGTCCCTGCCCTCATGAAGCTCAGAGTTCAGCAGGGAGGTCAACATAAAACACATTATTAATGAATTAATGAAGTTGAACCATTATCAGTGCCATGAGACAAAGGTAGGGAGTGAATGTCGAATCTGTATTTCCTTCCTGCATAACTCACTCCTCTACTAGGCTCTGAAGCTTCACATACAACAAACCACACAGGTCAGTTTCATCAACTAAACTCCCATGTCATGGACGCTGATTCTAAGAAGTCTCTCCTCATCTCAGTAAGTGCTAAAAAGCCAGACCCATTTTGACTTAGTGAATGATTGATGTTTCAGATAACACTTTCTCTGGAATGTGCTGATCTTGTCTGGTTCAAGTGACCATTCAAGAGAGACTTTGATAGGAAAAAGTCACAAAAGGCCATACTGAAAGGAAGAAGAGGGTAGGAGGTCTTATCTTTGTAGCTAAAGAGTGGGAGGCCTTTTTCTTTTTTTGGCCTGTTTTTGAACATGTGGGTGTGTATATGTTTGTGTGCATGCATGTAAGAACCTGAAGGTGACTTAGCTCTAGGCTAAGGGAAGATCTTTTTCCTTATTGCTTCACAAAGTTTCTCCTCAGCACCCAGGAGATGTGCAGACTCCTGTAAGAATGTGCCTGTTGCAGTCAGGTGGCTGTTCCTACCTGAAGATGACTGGTTGTGACCCACTTGGGGAGCGCTGTCCTTCACAGATGAGAGTGTCCGACAGCTGATAGACAGAGAAACCTGCTAAGGTGATGGAAAATCACCCAGAACTGTTTAAAATCAACTCATGAAATCAGACTGAATGAACTGAGGAGAACCATGTCCCTTCCAAATGGGAAAATGTCCTTTACTGATCTCTGTCAAGTAACCCAAACAAAGTTGCAGTAACTATAATTTTATTAGCACTAGCCAAGTGATATCATTGCTTTGCTCTGTGAAGCTCAAACCCAAGGGAACTTGACTTCAGCATTTCTATATGCCCTTTTTCAAAACCCTGTTAATGTTTCTGCAGGGATTTTATCCCTACCTTAAAGTGTGTGTATGTGTATGTTTTATGTGGTGATAGCTCCCCATAGTAACTACACTCTTTACTTATAAGAGTTGAGCAAACTACATCAGTACTTCAAGAGATTGTTTGATCATAATATCTTCTACATGCTCCATGAAATTACCAAAAAATAAAAAATAGAAAATTAAATTTAAAAAGCATCCACTATTTCATCTGTCAGAGCTAACCATTATAACAGATGCAAAATTTTTGGTAGAATTTACTTAATAGATTTCTAGATAAAATGGCAATTATATAATGTGTATAATATGTGTATGTAGTATTTTCTTTGTCCTTAAGTTTTCTTTTACAAAACATAATCTTTAATGGCTAAAAATATTCCATTGTATGAAACTACTGAAGTATTTTTGAAAGTAAAAAATAAATTGGAATTCAGCCAAATTTCTCTGTCCTTACGACAGCAATGAAAGTGCTCCACGTACAATTCATTGTGGAATCCTAGGCTCCTGGAGTCAGAAAGGATGAGAACAACAGAAGGCTTCGGAGAAACTCATGAATTTAGTTATCTTTTTCTCAATAGTATAACCATTGTAGCAACCATCTTCATTTGAGAACTTACGGTAATTAACCCTGGCTCTAGCTATAACTTCTCTGTATTTTGGATGACAATGACTGATTTTAAACAAATGTACATTTATCCCAGATAGAGATCCTAGTTAGGAATTTTACCTAAAGAAGTTCAGGTTTGTGAACATTTTGCATTGAAGCAATTACTACCAAACAGTCAAAGAGGGACCTTGGGTTATTCTTCATTAGGCCTTCCCTTCAGGGTTTGGTAAGTTCGAATTCCTATTAAAATTTCAGTATAAAAGTATTTGATAACTTCAGTAATTTCTTCCTTTACACTAACAGGAACTGCTGGAAACTCCACTTCCACAAACACACCTACAGTTCTTTATTACCCCACCAACCTCAGCACCAGGTTTTACACCCATTATATGGCTTGATGAGTGAGAGCAAAATAATAGAAACAACTGCCATACAATCTAAAGCAGGTTCATTCTACCTCTTTGAAATCAATATAGGCAAAGGAAGCTCTTAAAAGAGAAAATCTTGACTCTAGATACGTGACATTGGTATAACATTATAATTAGTAATATTAATTGAATCAGCATTAAGTATCTTCATAATATTAATAACTAATAAGTAGATACGAATGTCATTAAATAGCAATAATCCACACAATAATATTATTGCTCAATGGTTTTACATATAATCACAACCAATTGGAGAGGTCTGGAATTTATATTTGTCCAGTTTTCATGAAGAAAGCTGAGATAAAGATGAAGGTAGAATTTCAGGTATATTTTTATTTTTATGAGAAGGAAATCTCAGTTTCTAGTTCTAGGCAGCTGTTTATCAGACCATGTGTCATATGAACAAATTTAATTTTTTTCTTTAAAGGCATGAAACTTATTCAATAATATAATTTGAAAAAATTGCTCCTTGGCTTTTGATAGTTCAATATCAAATTCACTCTTAGAGGTAATATTTTTATTTTTTCTACTGTGAAGATGAGGCAGGACAGATAACTTCATGTTACAACTCAGCCATAGTTCTGGTTTGGAAGGGTGGGCAGCTTTCCTGAATTAATCTGCAACAATGCCAGTCTAATACCCTGATGTCTAAACAGTAGCTGCCTGTGTACCAGCTAGCCTAAAGGATGGGTGAAGGGAACTGGATTTCAACTCCACAATGTGATTCCCCTTTGGGGGTGTTCTTTCCTTATCCTTCTCTCCTCTACACTCTTCAAGGTTTCTTGGGCCCTCTCCTTTCTTTCCACATTCCCTTGTTGATGTATCAACATCCCCCAAAGCATCAGTGATTCAAAACTGTCATTTTAGCTCAGCTCTCTCTGTAGCACAGAGCTTGCTCCTGGCATTTCAAACTATTTCCCAAATTGAACTTTTCTTCCTTAAACTTACTCCTCCTGGCTTCTTCATTTCTGCAAATGGCACTGCTATTCTTCCAGTCTCCCCATCTTGACATAGGTCTTTGAGACCTTTGACTCTTTCCTTTGACCCCTGCATCCTGCCCATTCTGCTTCCACAGTCTCTCCGATATCTGTCTCTTCCTTTGCCACGATCCATGTTCGGGCTGCACAGGGGTTCTGAACAGCGACTGCACATTAGGTCATAGGGTGAGCTTCACTAACAAAAACAGAAGACCATGCCAGCCACCCATCTCAGACCAATTGAATCAATAACTCTTAGGGAACAATCTAGATTTTAGTGTTTTTAAAAACTGCCTCAGGGAAATATAATTTGAAGACATCCTTAACAACCCCTGTTAGATTCTTCATAAAAGTAATCCAATGTGTTTTCCACACCTTCTGTTTCTCTCCAGTCCAGCCCTTCCTCTACATCTTGGCCAGAGTGTCAGCTTTCCTATTGCCCTGCTCTACAAGGGCAGCAGCTTGCTTAAATGCTTTTCACATCTGCCCACTATTGCCTTTGGAATATAATCATGTTCCTTATCCTACTTCTAGAGTTCTCCTGGAACTTGGCCTGTATTTCCATGTCAGTCCTCCCCGTCATCTTTAAGGATCTGCCAAAATAAGCATGATATGTTTGGCCTTACTTCATTTCTTTGCTCAGTTATGTTCTCCCTGTCTGAATGGAGTTCCCTAATCTTTGTGTGTCACTTAGGATGCTATCAGCTCTAGGTCACAGAATAGCCAAGTAAAAGTGGCTTAACAAATAAAAACTTTTTATTGCTTGTAAAAAGAACTTTGAAAGTAGGGAGCTCCAGGATTGGTTTCTATGTCTGGGATGAAAACTGGCTTCTCAGCGATTTTCTTGCTTTCCCCCCAGATACCAACAAGTCCAAGTATCACATCTTGGGTGACAATGTTCAAGCCATGAGGGAAGACAGTTTCTATTCTTCTTTTGTAATCAGGAAGTAAAGGCCCCAAAGGCCCCCTACTGACTTCTCTTCAGTACCATTAGCCAACATAGAGTACAAAAACCACATTCTTACCTCAAGGAAGACTGGAAAATTGAGTATCTGGCATTGTCAACCTGTAAACTGGGAGACTGGCTCTTCTAGGAAAGAAGTGAGTTGGGAAGGCAAAGAAAATGAGAAGCTACACACCAGAGTGTCCCATTTTTTGTCTTTTGAAATATAGTGCCTTTGTTTTTTTTTTTAAATACAGTGCCTCTTTTTTGAAACACAAAGTTACACTCAAATGTCTCCTTCATGAAGCCTTTCCCAATTTCTGCCCAGACAGAAGTCTTTTCTCTGAATTCCCATGATATTTTTGTTTGAATCTATCTCCTTTATCTTTGTGTGCTTCTGGTTTCTGTGATGTTATTTGTGTGTGTGTCTTATTTTCTGTACTGACTTATAAGCTCCTTGAGGGCAGGAGCCATGTCTCAGTCATCTTTGTGTAACCTGCAGTACCAAGTCAGCTGAAAAATATTTTGTTTCAAGAATGATATTCTGGCATTTATTGCCTTCATATGATTTGTTCAGCTCTTGCCCTTTTCAAACTTGCTTCTAGTACTTGTTTAGGTAGCTAGTCAGCCAACGGAGGTTGAGTCATAGTGATATCAAAGATTCAGTTATTGTCTTTTCCCCTGGCTATTTCCTTCTATCCAGTTACCTGAGTGAAGCAGTCTCTGCTTTCCCATTTCTGCCAGTTTCAGACAGAGCAGACCTGGTGGTAATTAACTAGTTGTCACACTCTGAGCACCTCTTACTCATTACTAGTAAAATATTTGGAATTCGCTGCTTAGAGTTCAAGGCTGACCAGGCTGGAATACACACTGCCCGTGGGGCTAATGAGCAAAGTCCCACCAGGTGGTTAACTCACTCCCACAGAGCCACTCCAGGGAGGGTCAGCCCAGCAGAGAAGGGTGCTGCATCTTCCCCCTGTGCAGGGAGATGCCAGCTTCGAAGATCTGGTTCCAACAAGAAGACAAATGGAACCCAGTGGGAGGGGGGAGCACTGAGGCAATGCAGGCTCATTAAAAACACAGTAATAATAATAATTTCCAATGCTCTGTCTTTCTGAGAGTGAGAGGACAGGGGTTTCATTGGCCTGAAATGCCAGAAGCTTGGTTGTTTCCAGCCACCCCTGTGGTGCCTCAGCAGAGCCCACGTGGAGTGTCCTGTGGAGCAGCCCAGGGAGAGGGGCGGCTTTAGATCCTGCGTGCGTTTTGCCCCAGGCATGATGTATTGAGCAGACATGGCCCTGGAAAACTGTGTTTCTGCCTCCCCTTTGCTTATCAAAGGGGGAAGTGTGCTCTAGGTTGTTGAGTGTCTGCATATCTGCGTGTGCACATTTTCATGATCAGTGTGTTTGGGGGTGCCACTTGAAAACGGGTTCACAGGCATTTTAGTCTGTCTTGGAGAAGAGGCTCATCTGGAGCAGCAAACACGGAGAAGTCAAATTGGATTTGCCTGGAGTAGGGAGGAGGGCCAGGTGAGCAGCCTGGTAGAATTAAGTAAAACAGTGGGGAGGCTGCCTGTTTTCCTTAAGGAGGGATGTGGTTTGTTGACTAATTTTAAACTACTGTGATTCAGTTAGAGGAAATCAATTGGAAAACTTTACATGTCTTAATTGGCCGTTTGAACGCTGGGGCTCCAGAACCATTTGATCTCTTCCCGGTCCTGCCAGAGGATGCTGAGGGCTTTCCCCACTTCTGCTTTCTTCTTGAGGACCTTTCCTTTCCCACTTAGACTAGCTAGGAGCCCAGATCACTGTTCCCCCTTACAGCACAAACAGTGATTGCTGCCTGAAATCCATCTTCTCTGGTGCCCGGAGGACAAGGACAGGGTTTAATTGGGAAGACAGGATTCACACTTGGCTCTGGCCCAGTTACAAGGACTTTGAGAGGATAGAGCTTAGCTAGGTGAACTTGGGAACTTAGAATAACCAAGGAAACGCTTGGGTGAGTAACCCAAATGCAACACGGGTTGATGCAAATATCAGGAATACTTTCCAAAAGTCAGTAATCCAGCAAAATGAAGCAAACTGAAATACAGTGATCGCCCTTCAGTAATTCCACTGAGTGATGAATATGTATGGGGCTCTGGACTAAGCACTATACATATATTATCTAATTTTATATTTGGAACAGCCCTTTGAGGTTGTTATCACTAGCTTTATTTTACAGGTAAGGAAACTGAGACTCGGGGAGTTTGTCGGCTATCCGTGAACTCCAGTGTGCGTCAGAGCCCCTGGAAGTCTTGTTAAACCCCGGGTTGCTGCAGTTCCTTCCTGTCTGATTGCCTTGCACCTGGAGTAGATCCTGCCGTGGTCCTCGAGCTGAAGCACAGGGTGTTCCTGGGTCTGTAGCCTTTGGCTGGGAACCACACCCTTGGCTCTGCGGGGTCTCTGGCTTGCTGACTCACCCTGCAAATTTTGGGACTTGTCAGCCTCCGTAATCACATGAATCAATTCCTTGTAATAAATCTCTTCATATATATATACCGAATATGTATATATTTGCATCTTCCTGGGGTGTATTTAGATTATTCACAAACTTTGGTTATATAAATTTCCTTTGGTTCATCTAAGGAATTACAAATACATAGTTATATTAACATATATATGTTAACTATATATGTACAAATATCCTACTGGTTCTGTTACTCTGGAGATCCCTGACTAATATAAATTTTCAGATTCAGAAGGTCTGAGACCAGGCCTGAGGATGTGCATTTCTAGGATTCCCAGTAATGCTGGTGCTCCTGGTTCAGAGACAGCACTTTGAGAACCACGGCCTCAGGCTAAGGAAACTCAAACAACCTTCCTTAATAATTCTCCCAACCCAGATCCTATTGCTTAGTTTCTTCCAAGAAGCCCAACTTTCTTTAAATGCACACTTAATTGGCTGTGTGCACGTGATGAATAAGACACAGGATTTTCTTTCAAGGAGCCCACGGACTAGAGCCAGAGGTAGGAGACAGAACCCATAGTGGAAATGAACCACTTCACTGGAGTGTAATGAGGGTCTGAACAGAGTTCAGTGGGGCAAAAAAGAGAGTTTACCTGAGGGCAGAGGCTGTCAGATGTCTTCACAGTGGAAGGAAGACCTGGGTGGGAAATGAGATGCAAGGCAGCAGAGCACAGAAAGGGTGGCCAGTCCACCTTGCATTTCATTTATTTTTGATCTGACCTTGTTTCTTGCAGCTCTGCCATGACCTGACCACTGTGGCTGGTTCATGCACACCTATCCTGATGTACATCGGTTCCCTCCCTGCCACTCTGTCCCCAACCCCTGGGCTGGCCAGGCCTGTGCAGGAGACACCCAGGAGGAACGCATGCCGAGTCCTTCCTTCTCAATCCTTCTGGGGATTGAAAGAGGCTCCACAAACTTTACAACCAGCGAAAATTGTCGCCAGCTTCACAGTTCAGGCCAACATGTCTATGCTTTGAAGTCTGGTTGCTGCCTTTTACAATTCTATTTTTAAAATGTATTAAAGATGTTTAAATGTGGCAGAGACTTCAATAAAAGCCGGGGTGCTTGAGAATCAGGATGCTGGTCTCAATTTAAAGTGCCTGTTAAATAGTAGGATACCCAGGTAAAGGGGGCTGCACAAGACTGACCACATAGCTCTCACAGAAATCAAGCTCACCCACTGAAGCATCTGATAAGATTCCTGAGGTTATCAGGCCCTGTATCTGTCTCCTGTTTATGCCATGAAAAGTACCTTTTAGTACAAAGTGATTCAATTTTTGTTTGAGTCAGTCACTAACATAGAGGCACTAAACTGAAACAGGGAAAGGTCTCTCATAAAATATTTTGGTACAAACTTTGGCTAAAAATCAAGTAAGGGCTAATAGGTAGTTTATGTTATTCTGCAAGGCCTGAAACCCAAAGAGGACTCAGGGGTCATGCTGTATGTGTGCAGAACTGCAACCCTGCCTATCATCAGGAGACCAGTCTTTCTTGATGGCCCACTTTGTCTTAAGGACTTTATTAGACCCATCAGGAGGCTACTAAAAAAATAAGACATGGTTCCCGACCTCTGCCCTCCACTTCACTGCCCACCTTCTGTGACTCAAACAGCACTGCTCACCCCAGCTTCGATTTGTCCACTGATCTCCTTGCTGCTACCTACCATACATAGTTCAGGGCTTTACTCGTGTGCCAACTACTGGGGTTGCCTTATCCCACACCTAACACTACACTCTTTTTTTGCTGTCTCCTTATACTTTAGAGCCTATAAGGCTAAAATTCGCATACCCAGACTCTCTTGAAGTTAGGGCTGGCCATGTGGCACAGTCTGGCCCCTGGAATGGGAACCAGAGCAGGCTAGGGGTCTCTGGGATGCTTTGCTTCCCCGGAACAAGCACTCACACTTCCTCCTTCCCATTCTTCCTTCCTTCCGACTGCCTGAAATGGACATGCCATTTTCTGACCATGAGAGAGATGCCTAGAGAAGAGCACAGTCCTTGGCTGCACCATTTCGAACCATTGAGCCAATGGCTGCCATGTGGACTTCTCCTTATAGAAGAAAAAGCACCTCATTTTTCAGTTATTTATTGCTTAAAGTCACATATACTTCCTAACTGAACTATTACATGGGTTCAGTGATCAAGGTACTTGACTGAGCACACACAGCTGGTAAATGGCAGAGCCATGATTAAATCTGATAGATACCAGGCTAACTCTAAAACTTGTCTCTACCGAATTTTCTTCTGTGAATCCCTTACATAGTGCAGTATCTAGCTATAATATTAATATACTTTTTCTTTCTTCCAGGAGAGGGTACCTTCTAAAATCTGCTGCAGCATGTCTGTCTAGGTGTCTGTGACAAGTTCCCTTGCAATACAACTTGTTCTGGGAGAGTCACTGGAAAGAATTCTCTCGCTATGTAACTGTTGAGCAATTGGTTTTTGGCTACCCTAGTGGGAGAGGAATAGGCCTTTTTTGTGGCTTGACAAAGGTAGCCCCTCCAAATAACAACCTGGGGTATGGATCTAATCACTGTGGGGAAAAAGGAAGAAATGTTCATAGTCATCAAGAAGCCTCGTGGGAGGAAACAGTGGCCCTGCCAACTCCACCTCTCTCCCATCTCTTTTGAGAGTCAGCATCTTTAGGTGCCTCTGCTGGATTCAGAGTCTCAGCCAGGTCTGCCAGTAAAAGAAAGTGAAGCCCACCCTAAAGGGAAATCTCCACAAGGGAAAGCCGTCTAGAGTGCACCTCCTGACTCAACAGCAACGTCTAGACTGACTCAGAGAAGGGCCAATTCTGACACAGTGTGGACCTGCTTTAAGAGTAAGATCTAAACATGTCAGTGTGAACCAATTTTTATTACCGCAAGCACTTGTGGTAAGGTCTGTACACAAATGTGAACCAGCAAGAGGACCATTGCACAAAGTTACATCAGGGTGTGGAACCAAGAAAAATAGTAAATAATTTTCAAACCGTGGCATCTGGCAGACTGGCCTGATTCTCCATTTGGCTTTCTGAGAGGCATCTGGAGGCAGGGCTGGGCCTCTCTAGAATGAGGGAAGACCTGGAGTCCTTAGATAACATAGAAGGATCCTTAGATCCTAGATTTTTGTTACTCTGATGAATGGAATCAACTTATTTTAATTTAAAGACCACAAGATGTGACCAAATTTGTCTCTTGAGATGTTTAACTAGGTCATAACAGCTACTCAAGAAATAGGGCTGACAGACAAAAATCAAGGGAAAACATTATAACTGAAATGACCAAAATGTAGGTAACGAAAAAGTTGGGTATTGTTCATGAAATGTAAAAATCGATTTGAATTCAGAACATACAGAGTTAGCTGATTTATACTTCAAAGACTCCTTTATGTAAATTTTTTACCCCAAAGGCTGAGAGTCTCAGGAATCAAGAATTATACTGGAGGGGATGTAGGTCACTAGGAAAGCTTGTATTATTTTAGTTCCATATTGTATTATTCAATATGACTTTATGAGCCAATAAATATTCATACTGGCTAGAATCAAAGATAGTATTAAGCTCTTGGAATGTGTGGGAAGGAAGCTTTGGTTCTAATGCTAATGACTTCTCCATTATTTTATCAAGATCTGGAAAACTTGGCCATTGTGAACCATAGTATGGGACAGTCAACATCATGATATTAAAAGTATAAATTGCATATACAGGATAGTTGGCAGAGGAGCCTGGCAAGGGCAGATTAGATGACTTAATTGGTGTTTGGCTTAATTGATAATATTGGTAATAGTAAATGTTAAGAATTCTAACAGTACAAGATATAGATACAGGTTTAAAGATCCATTCCGGATCTGTAAAGAAAAAACCTGAACTATAACTATCCTAAAATTCTCCAAAGGACTTTGAGTTTTTAACTCCAAGCAGGGGTCCTCATTAACAATGTGGCGTGCCAGCTTTAGTTCATCAGAATGCCTCCAGAATTAATTGGGCGAGGAGGGAGCTAATGGATCTTTGTAAATTTTTGAATAGTATGAAGTTGTGCCAGGCACTCTGCTAAGCACTTCATATTCCTTTATTTAATTCCCAAAATAATCACATGAAACAGACATATTATTATCCTCTTTTTATATAAGGAAACTGAGGCACTGAAGGATTCATGGATTACCCGAAGTTATACAACCTATAAGAATCAAAGTCAATGTTAAATCCTGATCATTTCTGTAAAAGTGCCCAGTTAAGTCATACCATCCTCCATCTTCACTTTCCCTCCTCTTTCGTCCCCTCCTCAAAATACCTTCAGTCAAAATTAAGGAAATACCCATAATACACACTTTTTAAGACTCCGTCACAAAGAAAACTTTACAGGTACCTATGGTTTCCCTGACATTCCTGTTGTGTCTCAAAGTAAATATCTGCTGAAGTTTTAATGACTAGCCTTTATTGTACAGTAGGAAATCTATATCTATCCCTACCACTATGGCAGATTCCTTGAGGTCAGGGCCTTACTAATTTTGAATCTCCTTAGAACCTGACAAACTAGCAGACATTTGACAAATGTGTTGAATTGAATGACTGATACAAAGTACAAGCGAACCAGGAAATTACGATGACTTTCATTTAACAGCTCATTTTCTTTATGATGAATATTCCATTGTGTGGACATATCACATTTTGTTTATGCATTCATTAGTTGATGAATATTTAGGTTGTTTCCACATTCTCACTGTTATGAACAATGCTGCTATGAACATTTGTGTATACACTTTAAAGTGAATATATGTTGTAATATTCTTGGTTATACACCTAGAAGTGGAATTGATGGGTCATATGGTAACTCTATGTTTAATTTTTTGAAGAACTTTTCCCCACATCTTATGAAGTGGCTGCACCGTTTCATCCCCATAAGCAATGTATAAGTGTTCTAATTTCTCCATGTCTTGCCAATACTTGTCTGACTTTTTAATTATAGCTGTTCTAGTAGATGAGAAATGGTATCACATTGTGGTTTTGCATTTCCCTAATTACCAATGACGTTGAGCATCCCTTTATGTGCTTCTTGGTTTTGAAGCACAAAAGGTTTTAATTTTGATAAAGTCAAACTTATTATTTTCTTTAGTTGTTTGTGTTTTTGGTGTCACACAGATGATAATGTTTAATACAAGGTCATGCAGACTTACGCCTATGTTTACTTCTAAGAATTTTATAGTTTTCCATGTAGGACTTTGATCCTTTTTGAGCTAATTTTTGTAAAGAGTGTGAGTTAGAGATCCAGCTTCATTCTTTTGCATATAGATATCTAGTTATTCTAGCACCATTTGTTGAACACATCGGTCTCCCCACTGAACTGTCCTAACCATTAGTGAAAGTTGGGGCATTGACGGGTCCAGTTATTATGGTTGAGGTATCTATTTCTCCCTTCAAAATCTGTCAATTTTTGCTTCATGTATTTTTGTACTCTGTTGTTAGATGTATATATGTTTATAATTTTATCTTCTTGATGGGTTGGCCCTTTTGCATTATAAAATGTCCTTCTTTAGGAAGTGAAAGATCTATACCCTGAAAACTACAAGACACTCATGAAAGAAATTAAAGAAGATACAAATAAATGGAAATACATCCCGTGCTCTTGGGTAGGAAGAATTAATATTGGCAAAATGGCCATCCTGTCTAAAGCGATCTACAGATTCAGTGCAATTCCTATCAAAATACCAACAGCATTCTTCAACAAACTAGAATAAATAGTTCTAAAAGACCCCGAATAGCCAAAGCAATCCTGAGAAGGAAGAATAAAGCTAGGGGAATTGTGCTCCTCAACTTCAAGTTCTACTACAAAGCCACAGTAATCAAGACAATTTGGTACTGGCAGAAAAACAGACCCATAGACCAATGGAACAGATTAGAGAGCCCAGATATAAACCCAAGCACATATGGTCAATTAATATATGATAAAAGACCCATGGATATGCAGTGGAGAAATGGCGTGTTGGCAAAATTAGACAGCTACATGCAAGAGAATGAAACTGGATTATTGTCCAACACCATACACAAAAGTAAACTCAAAATGGATCAAAGACCTGAATGTAAGTCACGAAACCATAAAACTCTTAGAAGACAACATAGGCAAAAATCTCTTGAATATAAACATGAGCAACTTTTTCCTGAACACATCTCCTTGGGCAAGGGAAACAAAAACAAAAACAAACAAATAGGACTATGTCAACCTAAAAAGCTTCTGTACAGCAAAGGACACCATCAGCAGAACAAAAAGGAGTCCTGCAGTATGGGAGAATATATTTGTAAACATCTTACCCAACAAGGGGTTAACATATAAAGAACTCACACACTTCAATACCCAAAAGGCAAATAACCCAATTAAAAAATGGGCAGAGGATATGAACAGACAATTCTCCAAAGAAGGAATTCAGATGGCCAACAGGCACAGGAAAAGATGTGTTTCTTTCTTATGGCTAAATAGTATTCCAACGTATATATGTACCACTTCTTCTTTATCCATTCATCTACTGATGAACAGTTAGGTTGCTTCCATATCTTGTCTATTGTAAACAGTGCTGCAATAAACATAGAGGTACAATTAACAATAAATTGCTAATTATCAGGGAAATGCAAATTAAAACCACAATGAGATATTACCTCCCACCAGTTAGGATGGCCAGCATTCAAAAGACTAAGAACAAATGCTGGGGAGGATGCAGAGAAAGGGGAACCCTCCTACACTGCTGGTGGGAATGTAAACTAGTTCAACCATTGTGGAAAGCAATATGAAGGTTCCTCAAAAAACTAAAAATAGAAATACCATTTGACCAGGTAATTCCACTCCTAGGAATTTACTCAAAGAATGCAAGATCTCAGATTCAAAAAGACATATGCACCCCTATGTTTATTGCAGCACTATTTACTATAGCCAAGATATGGAAGCAACCTAAGTGTCCATCAGTGGATGAATGGATAAAGAAGGGGTGGTACATAAACACAATGGAATACTATTCAGCCATAAGAAAGAAACATATCCTACCATTTGCAACAACATGGATGGAGCTAGAGGGTATTATGCTCAGTGAAATAAGCCAGAGAGAGAAAGACAAGTACCAAATGATTTCCGTCATTTGTGGAGTATAACAATGAAGCAAAACTGAAGGAACAAAACAGCAGCAGACTCACAGACTCCAAGAAGGGACTAGTGGTTACCAAAGGGGAGGGGTGGGAGGACTTGGGGGGAGAGAAGAAGAAGGGGATTTAGGGGTATTTTATGATTAGTACACATGGTGTATGTGGGATCATGGGGAAGACAGTGTAGCACAGAGAAGACTAGTGACTCTGTGGCATCTTACTACACTGATGGACAGTGACTGCAATGGGGTATGGGTGGGGGGGACTCGATAATATGGGTGAATGTAGCAACCACATTGTTTTTCTTGTGAAGCATTTGTAAGAGCGTATATCAATGATAACTTAATAAAAAAATAGATAAAATGTTGTTCTTTGTCTCTAGTAACAATTTTTGTCTCAAAGTCTATTTTTGTATGATTTTGGTATAGCTACTGCAGCTCTCTTTTGGTCATCATTTACATGGTAAGTCTTTTCCCATAGTTTCATTTTGAACCTCTTTGTATCTTTGAGACTATATGCAGTTGGATCATTCTGTTTTTAATCCATTCTGCCAACGTCTGCTTTTTAATTCAAGAGTTTGATACGTTTACTGTAATTATTGGATTATGTGGACATATGTTCTAATTCTCTTGGTTATACACCTAAAAGTGGAATTGTTAGGTCATATGGTTCATTTAATGTGGTTATTAAAAAGACAGAATTTTTGTTTGTCATTTTCTTGTGTTTTCTATATGGGTTATATCTTTTTTGTTTCTCTATTCCTCCATTTCTGCCTTCTTTTGTGTTAAATAGATGTTTTCTATTGTACCATTTTGAATACCTTGTTGTTGATGACTATATGTATATATTATTTCCTGGTAGTTGCCTTGCAGATTAACATCTTAATTTATAACAGTCTATAAAATTAATTAATAAAAGTTCAAATTAATGCCAACTTAATTTAAATAATATATAAAACTTTGCTCCTATATAGTTTCTTTAACCCTCTCCTTTATACTGGTTTTGTCATAAGTTATGGCTTCATATATGCTGTGCCCAGCAACATAGATTTATAATTATTGCTTCATGATGTCTTTTAATTTGGATAGGAGGAAAAAGTAGTTAGAAACACAAAATATATTTTTTCACTACCTTTTATATTTTATATATTTTTATCTTTTATATTTACCTGTGGTTACCTTTACTAGTGTTCTTTATTCTTTCATGGTGAGTTGAATTACCATAGAGTGTAGGCTTTCAATTCAGCCTGAAGAATTCCATTTAATATTTCTTCTAAGGCAGGTCTTCTAGCCACAAACTCGATTTTTATTTTTGGTAATAAAAATTGGTAATTTTATTTGTTTATTTAGAATCTCTCAGTTTTTGCTTGTCTATTTTGTTTTTTATTATGTCTT
The DNA here is from genome assembly GCF_030020395.1 of Manis pentadactyla. Taxonomy (NCBI): domain Eukaryota; kingdom Metazoa; phylum Chordata; class Mammalia; order Pholidota; family Manidae; genus Manis; species Manis pentadactyla. The sequence goes on along the minus strand of NC_080024.1, from coordinate 60,651,040 downwards.
CATTCATTTTCATACAATATGGATATGAAATTCTTGATTGATAACTATTTTCCTTTAGCAATGCAAGTGTTATTCCTCTTCCCTTTGTTTTCCATAGTTTCTGAGGGGAAATCAGCAGCTAATTGTATTGATGATCCCTTACACATGATGAGTCACTTCTATCTTGCTACTTTCAAGATTTTTCTCTTTGTCTTTGTCTTTAAACAATCTATTTATAATGTGTCTACAATGAATCTTTTTGGGTTTATCTTACTTGGGATTCATTGAACTTCTTGAGTGTGTAGATCAATGATTTTTATCATATTTGGGAAGTTTTCTTATTTCTTACTTGACCATTATTTATTCAAATATTCTTTCTTCCTCTTTCTCTTTCTTTATCTTCTTCTGGGGATCCCATTACGTGTATGTTTCTGTACTTGATGAGGTTCCATGAGTTTCTGAAACCATGGTCTTTTTTCTTAACTCACTTTTTTTTTCTGTTTTTCAGACAGGATAATCTCAATTGACCTGTATTCAAGTTTGCCAATTTTTCTTCTGCTTGACCAAATCTGATGTTAAGTCCGTCTTGTGAATTTTTCATTTCAGTTATTGTACTTTCCAACACCAGAATTTCTATTTTTTAAAATAGTTTCTATTTCTTCATTAATATTATGTAATTAGTGAAACATTCTCATACTTCAGTTTTTTTAGACAAGGTTTCTTTTAGTTCTTTGAATATATTTAAAATGCCTGACTTAAAGTCTTTGTCTAGTTAGTCCAACATCTCAGGTTCCTCAGGGACAAATACTGATTTGTTATTGTTGTTCTTGAAATATATTGGCCACACCTGTTTGTTTCTTTGCCTATGGTTCAATTTTTTAGTTGAAACTGGACATTTTAAATACTACAATTTCTCTAGAAATCAGATTTTTCCCTCTCTCAAGGGCTTATGATGTTGCTTGTTGTCATTGTTATCTGTTTAGGGACATCTGTACTGATTCTGTAAAGTCTATAATATTTGTCATGTGTGGCTATTGAATCTGTGTTCAGTTAACTCAGTGGTCAGCTAATGATTGAACCCAGATTCTTCTTAAATATCTAAAACAAGCTTCCCAGTCTTTGCTTAGGGATTCTATGTGTGTTTGGGACATATTTTCTACACAGTTGATATATCTGCCTTAGCCTTCACTTTCTCTTTGTGCAGAACCTCAAGGTCAGCCAGAGATGAGTGGTTATGGCCTCCTCAGGTTGCTCCTATACATATGTGTAGTCCTATTTTTGTACATGGACTTCTAGATTCCCAGGAAAATGTTGAAGTTTTTCAACCCCTATTGACATCTCATTCCCCTTCTAATATTTTTGGTTAGTCTGTTGTTTACATCAACTATAACCCACCTACTTAGGCAGTTATGAAATTAAACAATTGCCAATAACTATTTACAATATCTTCAAGTAAAGGATTTTTGCACTGGGCAAGCTGATTTAGGTCAAATAAAGATGGCCTTGCAAATGTGGCCTTCCAGGGAACTATCAGAAAAGTCAAGGAATTACTACACTCTGGGAGTGGGGTTTTGAAGAAGCTCTAACCCTGTTCTACACATTTCAATAGCTGCCAGGCTGCCCAATTTCAGTGTGACTAGAGGATGTTGATTTCCCAGACTTACATAGTACTGGAGAATGGAGGATGACACTAGGGCAAATTGAAACACCACAAAGCTCACAGTTCTTACCCAGATTCAGCTGTTTTTCTTGAATAAAAGCTCCATGGATTGCTGCAAGCCTTTGCTTTAACTGCAGAGTTCTGAAAGAATTTATTCTGACCACTTTTGTCAGTTTTCTTTTTGCTTTTATGGACGAATTTTCAGTGGTCCATACCCATTATTTTTGCTGATATTAAAGGTTTTTATACTTTAATTTTTATATTTTTTAACTTCTGGAATTTCTATTGGTTCTCTTTCAAATCTACCTATTTTTGTCTCAGTCCTGCCTATTTTGTTTGATAATTTCTTGTTTATCTATTATATCATGATTTCCTTAGTCACTTTCAGGATCCTGAACATGCTGTTTTTGAAATTCATTTTCAGATTACTTTACATTTTTATCTGGAATGAATTCCTCTCCTGATTGTTGATTTTGATGTCTTTCTTAGCTGGCTTACTGACTTTATGTGTTTTATTATTGTGGTTAGGAGGCCCAAGTTGAGCTGGAATCTTTTCCTCTTCTTTTTGGTTTTGCTTTTCACCACTCTCTGGTGCTCACTCATACTTACTCCTGTCTGTCACTTCCATCTCATCTTAAAGTACAGAACCAGCACTTACGTTATAGGCTCAGTATAAGGCTTTAAAAGGTACATCCATTAGGGAGGGTTGGGCCTGGTCCCACCTGCCTTTTTTTTTTTTATTCTAACTTCTTTCTTCATTTTTCTTTTATGGCTTGGCATTATGTCTTCAGTCCTTAATTGTCATAGTGGGACTCATTCTGCTCACTCTGAGATATAAACTCCTGGTTGCCTATGCCTTCTTCTGGATTTTATGCTCAGCAGACTAGTGCCTTCAGTCCTGTTGAATTCACGGATTTTTGTTTGGTTTTGGTCTGCACATATTTATCTTGCTTTTGAGTATACTATGTCTTGTGCATTTCTTATTTTTTATATTTTATCTGTTATTGCTATGTATGAGGTGTTGGCAAGGGAAGAAGAGGGACAAAACATGATCTCATGATGTCATATTAGCTAGAAGTTCTCTGAGGGAAATTTTAAAGTTGGTTTAGTTATTTGATTTTCTGCAAGATGTTGTCCTTTACTCCCCCAAAGGAGATTTTAATTCGGCCATTGCTCTTTTCATTTCCATGAAATCCAATTTAATTTTATCATCTCCTTCTTGATCCTAAGATGTTCTCTCCTAGTAGGTTTCTATTCCTGTTTTATAGAAGATATTTCTTCTTTCTCATCCCCTTCTGCATCTTTGTCTTCATCTTCTCTTCCTTCTTCTCATCCTTCTTTCTTTAAAAATCTTTTTTTAGGTGAAAGGAGTTGTCTTCTGACTGTCAGAATAATCTTCAAAGATCTGATCTTTACCTTGATAATCCAGATTATATTCTTTACTCCTGTTTTGTAAAAATCATTCCAATGGCCTCATTATATTGCTTAGTTTTTCTATTCATTTAACCTTTAGCAAGAAGAAGTCTTCCAGATTTTACGTTTGTCAACAGTTTGATTATTTGGATAACCCTTGGCTCCTTTGTTAGCCCCATTAAAGCTCAATATGCACAACTCCTAGACCAGTTTCCAATGGTAAGCATTCATCTCATCTGCCAATGCTGGTCAGATATGGGGTCTTTTTTTTCTTTCTCTACTTCTTGATCTTTTATACCCTTAAAAAACATTTAACACATTAAAATCTATTCCTAAATGACCCTTTACATATTGCTTTCAGTATTCTTTTCCTGTTTTTATCAGTAAACTTCATTTTTTGTACTGTGCCTCCAAAAATGCAAAGCACCACCTACTGTCTTCTTTTATATTCATCAATCATTTTCTAGAAGTCTAAGTCTCAAAGTACACACCAGGGAAAGTGGGCAGAAGGACTGGAGTAAATCTCACCATTTGACTTAAAAAGGGCATCTACCTAATGAAGGAATGACTGCTGAGTGTTTTGACAGGTGTAGGTTTTTAGTTTTTCAACCATGGGGCAGAGAGGTGGAGAGGAACATATTATTTTCCTATTCAAGTTTTTGATGGCAGGTGTCATTTGTTTTTAGCTGCATGGTTGTTCCAGGACCCTAGTTTTGTTTTACATTGTATCACCATTGGGGGAGCCAGAGTTTTGAGGTTATTATTCCACATGCTAGAAATAATAGTCACCATCTTTCCTAACATTTGGGAGAGAGTGCACATTTTAGTCCTCTTTTGGTCTCTTTATAGATAATCTTAGAGAAATGTTGGGAGAAGCCAGATTAGACATGAAGCCATTTTAAATGGAAGTCATATGGGCAAACACAAATTTCTAAGAATAAATCTAGTGTCTTGGTGGTGGTGCTGAGGTTTTTTTTTAATCTTCAAAATTTCAAGATTCTTATCAATGTACACTTAAACTTCAACTTTCCTTGTGTATGGGACTCCCAAAGGAATTTTAAGTGGGAAAACTCTTAAAAGTTAACTTTTTGAGAATTTAAAGAGTAAACTTGGAGCTCCAGAAGAGTTTGCTTGTCTTCATAAGCTTTTAAATTATGAACTCCACCAGTGGTGGTGTTTAAGCTCTTTCACAGCTGGCGAACATGAAAGCCATAATGAGCAATCAGAATGGATGCTTGGTAGAATGCTGGGGCAGGAACCCACCGCTGATATGTCAGGCATTTATTCTTTTGCTGGATTATGGGGAGTTTGAAGGAGTCATAAGGGAGGTACCAGAGAAACAGATGGGGGAAGGAGGTGGGAATCCACTTTTGGGAGCTCAGAGTAACAGCTATTTGCCAGTATAGAAGGACCTCAATGTATTAATGCTGGGATGCTGGCATTGGTGCATAAAAGCTGAACATCATCAGCTTTAGTATTGGATTCTAAGCACTGTGTGGGCAAGGACCACATTTCCTTGCTCAGTGTGCTATCTATCCCCAGGACCTACCTCAGTACCTACCTCATAATAAGATACTGTGGCAGAAAATAAGAAACAATGTGTGTGGAATAAGTGGATAAATACACAATGAATAAATATACACAGAAGGATATGCCTCACCCAAATGAGAGTTCATAGTGACAGTGGGAGACATTTTCCTATCAATAAAATAGGAGTATGATATGTCTATTTTTCATTTCATAGAGAGAACTCTGAAATGAAGCTTAGGAAAAACAATTCACTTTAGTGTCCTTAGGAAAAAGAGCCTGCTGAATAAATTCTGTGTGGTGGTAGGGACACAATGCCTGGCACCTGTGGGAGTCAGTATGCGGTCAAGAATAGCAGTGATGACAATCATGGGAATAACGTTACAGTTGCTAATTTACTTTTCAGCCAGAGTTAGTAAGCAAAGCAGTAGTCTGAAAATGACTGTTCATTTTTTCCTGGAAATATTTTCAATGCCGCTCAGTGACCTGAAGAGTGAACCAATGCAAGCAAGCATTCCTTTCAGGTGTCACCTAGTTTAGACCCAGTCCTCCATTGCTGCTTACTCTCCAACCCCCCTACCACCCCATGCAAGCAACACAATTAATATAGAACTTTGGGAATCCCCACAAGGTCCAAACAGACACCTCACCAAAAGACACTTCTTGACTAGTTATATGCTGGCTCTGGAGAATCAGCTTCTGTGTGCTCCTTCTCAGCATCCCCACTTTGCTTGTAGTCTTTCTGGCCCATATGGGCAATCATAGCACTTCATTGTCCAGTAGCATCATTACAATATTGTTATCATCTGAGCTGGAATCTGACACTTTCTCTAAGACCTTTCAAATAACCCCTTTACTAGGCTTCAGTATCAAGCCATTCAGGGCAAATCTCTGCTTTGTGCTTGTCAGCCTTAATAGACTGGATGTCACTTGAGCCTGTAAAAAGTGCCTGCTCTTCAGCTGTCAGTCAGTCCTGGCAGTGTCAGCTGAGAGCATGGCTGGAGCTGGCTGGATTAGAGGGTAGTTACCACAGCTGTCAGATTACTGACAGCCTGACACCCACAATCTCAACTTCCTCTAACTGTATTTGGTTTCTATTGAGCTCTCTGGACCTTTCTTAAGGTGGATCCCTCTGTTGGAAACAGATCATAGTTTGGCTAGCATCTTAAGAAGTTGGATTCTTTTCCCCTTGTTATGATGTATAGAAAGCTCCTTACTTTGAGCAGCTTTTATATCTTGGTGAATATTTTCACCTCATTTAGGCAGAGTCACCTTTCTATACTTTCTAAGTTTATGGAAGCTGTGTGTGTGTTTGTGTTTTGATTTCACCATCCTAATTATTCAGAGATACCTAACTCTTACCTGAAATGTCTCCTCTTACCTCTTCCTCATCTACAGTATTTTCACACTCCTCTTTGATCGTATATTTGCTCTAACCCTTTGTGGTAGAAAGGAAATCAGTTTTTGAGTGTGTGTGTGCGTGTGTGCGTGTGTGCACATGCATGTGCTGGGGGTTGGGAGTGTATACAGAACTGTTGACTTATCTATGAATGTTTGTGGATATCTGTTCATCCTTAATGAAAGGCAATCAGCTAATAGCCAAGGCAGGAAGAACAAATTGGCAACTCTCCAAACCATGCCTTAGTTAATATATTCACCTTGAATGCAGCCAATTAGTGAATGGAGTTTGTCTCTCATTCCTTCCCTGTCTTCCTCTTTCCATTATCCTCTTCTTTCTCCCTCCCTGTTTTTCCTCCTTTATTCCCTCCCACATTTAGTAAGGGTTTACTCTCTTGCAGTCCCCAAGCTGGGAACCAGGCAAACAAAAACAAATGTGTCTGTACCCTTGCCACAAGTTCACAGCTGCTCACATTCCTCAGGTATGTTTGATTTCACAGGCTTTTATTTCTGATCAGGGAGCCAGCTTAATTAACACTTTCATTTACTTGGCAATAATCAAGGCTGATTTGCTTTTATTAAACCAGTCTTTGGGACCAGGAATGCAACTTCTGCGTAATCTTGAATTTGCTTACTGTCTTAACCTGCTACAGAATTAAACTTGAGTCTACATTCTGAGCACAGCTTTGAGCATATGCAGGTACATGCACATCTGATGCTGTGTGGTTATAGGGGAGAGAAAGCACTAGGCTTGAGGAAACCTACTTGTACTACCATGGGAAAGTCACATCATCTTGTTGAACCTCAGTTATCTTTCCTCTAAATTGGGGATAATGATACTCACCTGCAAATTTCATCAGTTTGGTCTATAGTCCATACATATAACTGACTATATATATATGTGAAAGCACTTTTCAAACTTTAAGGTACCACATGGACCAACTGTGAGAATAATAAGTATTACTATATGTGGTTACATATAGTATTGATATCAGCACCAGCTTATTTAGACTCTTTTACTCTTTCTTCCTTGCCATGCATATTCTGCTTTTATTTTTCTAGCATGTGGCCACAGGGCTGAAAAAATGCTCCCCTGTAAAAATAACAGATTACATATTATTAAACTTATGAACTCACACTCAAATCAGGAGCCTTTAGTGGTCCTCCCTGGTCCTTACTATGCTTTTAAAAGTGCTGTGGCTTTTTAAGATCATTGTTGTTTTTCAATGAGCCTAGCAAAATGGTTCAGAATAAAATGAGTCAGTATCTACTTCAATTGCTAGGAAATTTTGTATTCCTTATAATTGCAGAAACTCAACAGAATAAAGTTCAAACCAGAGACTGAGAAATGTAGTAAACCTATTAGAAAAGGCGGGGGTGATAGAGGAGGTACAAGAACTTTATGTTTTCAGTGCCAAAGCCAAAGCCACATTTTTCCAGCACTTCCTCCCCATTCCAAAAAAAATTTTTTTAAATAAAAAGACCCTTATATTTTACCCAATTAAATGTTGGAAAACAGCCTTTCAATATTATTTACAAGCATCCAGAAGTTTTAAATTCAACCAGCTCTCCCACATTCTTGCTTTGCTTTAACACACATTCTTTATGCTGCGTGCTATTGAGGTTGTCTACTCAGTACCACAATAACCCTGGGTTCCATTATTCAATAAATGTAGTGAAAAACATCACATCTAACAAATAATAAGTGGGTTGTGAAAATGTTTCATTGGAAAACCAAGTGTTCTGGCCACATTTCTGCTGAACTTCCTGGGCAAGGATTCCACTCTGTGTCAGCAATTTAAATGCTTTTTCAGACCCTGAGCTCTACTCATGAATGAAGGCCTATACTTTGCAAGGTGACTGTCATAGGTAAGATGTTCTGTGGCCTCAGGGCTAAGAAAGATAACTGACTGATGGAGAAAAAGAACCCCCAGCATAGCTTGGCACTGTAATTAGCTGAACCAATAGACTGGCCAGCTTTTAGTAAAAGTCTCCCTCTTTTCACCACAAAGCAGTAAGGGTGTTCTTCATAACTCCTTCTCATGCTCTGCTATAGCCTAAATTCCAAAGTACCAAACTCTCAAGACCATACCTGTGAACAATGCAGACAAGTAAGCTTAGTGTTTTCTACTACAGACTTTGACCCTGGCAGGTATTCCTGGGTTCATGTCCTGATTCTATCATGTACTAGCTATAGGGCCTTGAACCTCAATTTCCTCATCTGCAAGAGAGATAAAATTATAGTTGTAAGAATTAAAATTAACTAAATGGGATAATTTATACAAACTTGGCATAGTAACTAGCACAAAGCAAGTGCCTAAAGAATGGTTTTTATTACTATTATTCATAGTAGTAGTACTGCTATTTGTAGTCTTAGTCTGATGTAGGCTCTGGATTCCCTAAGACTTTGTGAAAAGTTAAAGAAACCTCCAAGGTGTTAGTCTTACTCGTATCCCACCCTATGCAATGGTACATTTCTGTTCATTTGCTCATTCATTCATTCATCCTTGCATTTACTTCATTCATTCATTTAATAAATATTAAAGGATGAACTGTGTGCCAGGCACCAGGCCAGATGAAGAGTTACAAAGATGAGCATTACTTGCCCTCCAGGGATTCCTGGTCAAGTGGAGTAGTGAGATATGTTAATGTTCATAGGAATGTAATTAGGCTGTAAAAGAAATGTGAAAACCTGAAGCACTTAGGAAGCAGGATTTTCTTCTGCTAGAAATGTCAGAAAAGGCTTCCTAGAAGAAAGGCCTTTGAGGTGGTCTGGGAATTACTCCAGTGAGTTGAACAGGGAAGATATTTTATGCATATGAAAAGACTTATGACCAGACTTGTGACCAGAGTGACAGGGCAGTGGGGAAACTGCAGCCCCTGGTGCTGCTGGGGAGGGAGAGTGACAAGCAGGTGCAGAAGGGGAGGTATTGGTCTGCTCGAGAGCTCAGGGATCTGTTGAAGGTTTTGAACAAGGGAATGATAGGATCAGATTTGCACTTCAAAAAGTGCTGAATGCAGTGTAAAGGGTGTATTTGTACCAAGAATCAGGCCAGGGAGAACTACAAAGGCCAGGGACAGGGAAAAGGGAGCAGAGGGAATGAATCCAGAGGTATGTAGGAGGATGACAGCCAGAGTTCCTGAGAACCAGGCCTTGGCAGCAAAGGGAAGCCATGTCCACAGTGGTTCCAGTTTCTGACTCTGCAACCCCAGTGGAGAGCAGAGTCTTCACCAAGATGCCAGTGCAAAGGAGGGCCTGGCCTAGAGGGAAAAGCTAAGGGTGAGGACGGAAGGGCACAGGAAAGATGACTTTATAGTTTGGGGCAGGTGAAATATGAGATGTCCATGGGATATTTAGTGAGTATGTTTGATAAATGTGTGAAGCTTAGGTGAGAGCTCTGGAAGAAAATGTGGGCATCTCTAGAGTGGGTGTCATGGCTGCAGCCTGAGGTGTAGATGAGGCTGCTGGGAGATGGTGGCTGAGCAGGGCACCCAACAAGCACTGGGGTAGAGAACCCTCTGGGACTCCAGTGTTCAGGACAATCCAAGGAAAGGGGACTGGGCAGAGCCCCAGAATGAGCTGGGCAAGCAGGCAGGGTGCTGCAGAGACCACAGGGTGGGGGTATGGGAAGGTGACAGCAAGAGAGCTGGAGATTTTTATCTCTGAGAGAAGTTTAGGAAGCTGAGGGTCTTTTGGAGTAGAAGAGTACCAGCAACTCCAGTGAGAGGAAGTTCTATTCTTTCTGAGGGATAACAGGATGCTAGGTGGAGGGAGTCAGACAACAGAGGCAGGTCTTAGAAGTTATGGGGGTAGAGTGAGGTGGGCTAGCTGAGAGCCAGAGGTGTAGGATTGTAGGGGTCTCCAACTCCTGCTTCTGGGTTAAAGTCGCACCTCTCTGCATACTGCTTTCTTTTTCTTACCACATCCTTGATTGTGCCTTGTAAGTCTTTAAGCCTGTTTCCTTAACCCTCTTAGATACAGTTCAAAATTACATTATAAATTGAAGGAATTCAAATTTGTCATCTCCCAGAATCTCAAGTGGCTCAAAACAGTCCTGAGTAGCTTCAGTTACCTATTTTTGTAGTTCAACCTCTCCTTTGAAACTGATTGCATCACTTCCTCCTGGCAAACCCGACAGGTAGGGATTCTCCCCTCACCTAACCCTACTCTCTCCTCTGCAGTGGGCAGCAGTGACAAGCTGCCTGGAACAGTAGCTGAGGTGTCTTTCAACAGCATCTAGCACTTCCTTCCCCCAAATGCCCCAGTGTCTGCCCAGCTGAAAAGCGACAGATACATCTGTGATACCTGACGACAATCATCTCTGATTAGACTGTCACTACCTATCACAGGCAAGCCGGGGCCATGACTAATTAGGTATGTGAGGCCAGCACTCTGTTGACTGCAACCGTATTAACAAGTTGCAGCTTTTCCAGCACGGAAGAGTCAGTGCGCAAAAGCCAGCTGGGAATCCTTCACTCCAAACAGTTTAGGGACAGAACTGCTACTTCTTACTGCAATAAAGGCATGGACCATGAATGTCTGTGCTGAGATCCACTGTTGGTCCATAGTTCCACCTTTTCTAAGCTGTCACTTCAAATGTTAATAGAATACCTTGCTTTATAGAATCTGATATTAATCTAAGTAGGTTTGTTCTTCTAAATAAACATTTCTTTCTCTTGTAGCAGTTCTTGGGCTATGCCATGGAATCAGCTAAGTCTGAGAAATGTAGCTAAGTTTGGACTTCTCATTTGAGCAAAAGGCAAAAGACAGGTGAAAAAACTAGAAACTTAATGAGAATTAAGGATGCAAGATCGATCTTAGCCCATCGGTGTTTGACAGATTTGCTCTATTCATAAACATAATGCATTTAAGAATACATTTCCAATTTTTTGCTATAGAACCAGATAGTTGGAGTTCTTTTCAAAGTACTTTTCTAAGCTTTTTTCACCATAAGGGAAAATTTCCACATAAATTCTCATTCACCCATTAGAAGGGTTTCTAGGATAACCTCAAGAAATGATACACTATTTTACAGCCTCCTTTCCTTAAGAAATAAATGTATCTAACTCATGACAAAGGGGAGGGTGTGCTGATATAACTCTTATTATGATCATGTGAGCATGATTTCAAAATACTTTTCTACCTTGGCATTTGAGAAAACTGGAATATTTGGCAAAGTTAATGAAAATGAGCAATATCATTCTTTGGATTGCCTCTTTCAGCTCAAACCCCTCTCAGTGGACTCATTTTTTCATATGGCAAACCTACCATCACTCTTAACAGTCCCGAGTTTTAGGTGAAAGTAAGACTAGTGTTTTGCTGAGTTCCTGCTCTCCTTCTCTTACTCAGAGCCAGTTGGTTCAGAGGCTTTCAGGAAACAGGATTTCCAAATTATTCTAAAAGGCTTCATGTTGTTATGTAAGTGATTGACGTTCATAGGCTCCCCCTTGAAATTGATAAATATTTTAATTCATTTCCCGATGAAAACTATGAATTATACACCTTGAAAATACATGCAGAGTTCTTAGCACCATTCTATAAAAGGCAACCTATTGGGAATGTAAATATTTTCAATAAACTCTATTATGGAAGTGGTATTTTTAATTCTGGAGCTGTTTAAAATTCACTTATTTACACTTATTATCAAAAGCACAATTTGGAATGGGTTTAAATATATCTCCATATTTAGAAATTCAAAAAGAATCTTCTGCATGTTCATTCATTTTGTTTATGTCCATAATTTAAAACAAGCAAACTTTTTTTCTTAATCAAAGGGTGTTGCTTTCTTTTTTTTTAACTTTAAACAAAATGCTCTCTCCAGGTGGAAAGTTGATTACCAATCGTCGGTCTGGAGGTAAATTTTACAGCTGTTTTAAATCCATGAAAGTGGGTCTTATATTAGAAGTGCTGACACAACCTTATCCACAATGTATCGACATGGACTATAACGCTGTAATAAGCAGTTATTATGTATGTGTAAAAATAATGAGGGGCCGTGTGTCTGAAGAGAGTTAATGTAAAATGCTAAGCAATTATAGTTGGTTACACAGTATAGGTTAATATTCCTTCATATAGCTGCACTTTTTTTCTTCTTTTGTCCTCCAGAACTCCTAATGAAAATTTTGAGACCTGACTGTAATGATAAGCAGCCATTCACACGTCCTTTGTGTCAAGGCTGTTGCATTAATGCTTCCCTTCATATAACATTTTGCATAGCCTAAAGCATCTATTAAAATCCTTTGTAAAATTCATGAAACAAAAGTGGTGGGTTGAGTCTAGGGGGAGAGAAAGTAAGCTGCTTATTAGCAAAAAGTCAAAAACACAGGGCCAATTACAGATACGAACAAGCAGGGCTAAGGACCAGCGTGGGGAGTAATTCTTTCTTCAGCCCAATGGACTCAAGCGAGGGGCAGGTTGGGTGAAAATATGGCAATAGTTGGAGCAGTAATTAAACGGAGATGTTTGCAGTTAGTAACAGCTCTATAACAACGGAAGGAAATGCTCAACTAACACCATTGTCTGGTCTCACAAAGATGCTAAATTGAAAGGATTTAGGATTGCTCCCTAAAGAAGAGAGTGGAGGTAGTGAAGAGGAGCAGGGGCTCAAGAGATATGTAAAGAATCTGTTTGGTATTTCAAATGTTATAAATTAGATTTTTAAAAAAGAGCGAGCGAGAGAGAGCCTTTCTACTGACCTGGCAACATAAAACTGAATAAACCACAATACAATTGCCCTTTTTCTGTTATAAACTTGGCATTAAGCCTGTCATGTTCAATGACAGCCTACTAGGCCTCATGCTTCACCCTCTGGAATTTGAAAGATTGGCAGGTGTCATGATTTCCTTAACATAAAAGACCTTGCAGATAATGTACACCGTGCTCATTTACACTTCCATAACTCCACTTTCCACATTTCAGAATCATCGGGTGAGCTTCCCACACAGGCTGGTGGTGTGTGTGGGGGTTTCCCAGAAGTGTATCTGGCCTGAGGACAGTGTTTCCTGCCAGAGGAGCTTGCGGTCTAGGCCATACTTTTATGATTTGCCTTAGCAGTCTAAACATGTGCCATTTACAATAATGAGCTGCTTTGTAGAAAGCGGCTCTCGGAGAGCATTGTTACTACTTTCCTTCACAATGTTGAATGCAGTCGGAATGGCTCCTGTCTGACTTAAGGCTAGTACCACGGTCCCATCTAAACAATAATCCCCTCTCTTTGCAACTGCCCACCCCAACCAGGTCCTTCCAGTAACTCCAAGGGGAAAAAGAAAATAAACAAGAAGGGAAACACAAACCCCCACTGAGGGCTGAGAGTTCCATTCCAACCAGCATCGCCTGACGGCACCTGTTTGTTACCACCTGAAACCACTTTCATATAAACAAATAAGTCTTTTCAGAGGACTCGGTGGCCAAAATGAGAACCTGACATTTTTTTTTCCAGCCCCAAGAAAGAGAATGTGTAGTTGACTAGGTAATAACCATTTAAAAAAGTAGTTTCACATAGAAATTCAATAAATCTATCCCTACACATTTAAAACCTTTTATTGCAGAAAAAATTAAATATACATAAGGAGAAAGTAATATAATAATCCCCATGTACTCATCACTCAGCTTCAACAAATATCATCTCATGTTCATGGCCAATCTGGTTTTATCTATACTCCCACTTGCTCCCCACCTTGCACTGTTTTGAAGTAAACCCCAGGCCCTGTTTTATTTGTCATACCTTTAAACATGTCAGTAGATATCTCTAAAAGATAATAAATCTATGGCATTTTTTAACAGGTAAAGAAAATATTTTGAACCTCAGACCCTTTAAGATTTGTGTGGGCATTTTTCCCATGAGCTGCATTTCTCAAAATAATGCCCCTCTACCATGTGTTGGAAGTATAAAGAAAAATTCAAGAGCATCCCTAGTCTTTGGTTTGTTTCAGAGGAATGTGTTTTTCACTCATTTCAGGGATTTAGGTACCTGAAGTTTTCTTCTGTGAGCCATTGTCTTATTATTTGTAAATGATCACTTTTGGCATTCAAATATAATTACATATTTCAAGGTATCTATCTTTGTAGAAGTTGGTTCCACAAAAAGTGTGAGTCGAAAGTATGGATTAACCACTTGCCATATGCCAAGCTCTGCATTAGGTACAGGAAGAAAGAAATGGCCAAGCAAGGAATGCAAGACACACAAAATTGACTCATTCCTCTCTCAATGACCTCCAAACTTCATTGAACATTTTACAGGTGTATGCTATTCAATTGCCTTTTATATTGGTAAATGTTGCTGAAGAAGGAACAGTTTTTCTTAAGAATGGCAAAAATTTGCCCTTTGCAACCTCTATACCATGGTTGTTTCCTTAACTGCCCCAGAAGTTAAATCTGCTACTCAGATGTAACATTTGACATACCCCTTGCTCATTGGTATAAAGAACTACTAAGCCTTACAAAGAGAAGTACTCACTGATTGATAAATCAAAAACATGCAAAAGTGAACTATTGTATTTTTGAAAACTTCTACATACATTTCTTTTTCTAATTAAAGGAAAACATATTTCTCCTTTAGTTTTTCACATTTATATTCTCAATAATTAGCCAAAAAAAGAAAACTACAACTTTTAGAAGGCAACATTGTATCTCTGATTTCCTTAGTAAACCAGAGGGTATAGACTTGCTTGTTTGACTTTTCAAGACGATGTAATTTTTTAAGGGGTGGAAGACTCTGATCCTTTAAAAACGTTTCATTGTAATGTACAAAAGAACATCTGTAACATAAGTTTGAGTTATAAATCATATTATTAAAACAAACACCCATGAATTTACCACACAGTTCAGAACCTACACCACCAGCAAAAGCTTCGAGCCCTCCCGTGTGCCTGCCACATCTCCTGAGATAACATCTGTCCTGGACTTCATACTTATCATAGAAATGGTATAAACTTCATTTAATAAAAATGTCATGTTTAAAAGTATAATTTTGGTAAGTGTTTATATCACTCCAGTTGTTTAGTTTTGCTTATTGGGGGCTTTATAAATGTTATCTTATGTAGCCTTTTGAAACTTTCTTTTCTCCTCAATACTTTATCTCACAGGTTCATTCAGAATGTGTGTGCCTGTATGTCATGACATTCCCCTACGACATGGTATCCCACCATGGGAATATAACACAATCACTTTTCCATTCCCCTGTCAATGGACACTGAGTGGTTTCAAGTGTTTTTGTTTGCAATTATTACAGATAATGCTGCCATGAACATTCTTGTTTTTGTGTCTGTGCACATATGCAAGAATTTCTCCAGCACTGGTTTTTTTTTTTTTCTCTTACAAGTCCCAAGAACGGTAATGGAAGAATGTACTGTTTTCTCTTCCTGCTAGTAAAGCCCTATTAAGTTCCACTAATTAATTTCAAGTAAAAAATATATAGCTCTTAAATTATAGTTTTATGTACATAGGACAATGGGATGATGACACAATAGCAGGAAAATTTTGCATTGATTGAATCCTGAAGGCCCTGAGCTGGAAGGACAGTGGAAGACAGATATTTCAGAAGTTTCTGAACCGAAAGACCCAAACACATGCTTGAGGAAACCATGCTGATAGTGGCTTATTTCCCTTTGTGAAAAGTGGTTGGGTTAATAGGAAGAGAGCACGAAAGGAAATGAAGTCATTTCAAGCCAAATGAATATGGGACCTTCATTTAGGCTACTTTTTTTCTTTTTTTTTTCCCCATCATAAACTAAACAAAACAAAACAGAAGAAAAAAAAAATCCACAGGGCTTCTGTCTCTGGAACATTAAATGAAAATGCATGTTTGGCAAAATACCTCTGAACTTTCTAAATTATTATCTCCCTATAGTTTCACCAACATGTTAACCTACTTATAGCAATTAGTGCTTCATTAGTAAGGCTAACTAACTGTTGCCAGGCCCTGTAATGATTTGCCAGGCTTTCCAGATACAAGTGCATAATCAATGTTTTCCAATTACTTCTATAGTGCAACCACTATTTCAAATAAACTAGATAATAATACAAACCCATTACTGGAGCTGAAGTAGCAGAGGCATTTAATTGCAAGGCAGTTCTTCTCAGCTTTTAAAATTTTTCACACTAATGAAGTGTCATACAAAAAAGTTGTATTGATTTTTCCACCACATGGCTTCAACCACAAATATGTAATTATCCCTTTTATATCTAGCTGGGGGATTAAAATAATCTATAGTATATAGCCTTTACTTATCCCTGATGGGTTTAGTAGTACTTTTACCCTTTTCAAAATATGCAGCCCTTTGATGAATGAACTTTAGGCAAAATGTTGCTTTATCTGTTTCAAATCTCTGCTTTTTAAAGTCAGTTTGTGTGCAAGCATTAAAGTCTGAAATCTTGAGCTTCTAAAACCTGCTAAAGAACACATTCAGATATAATTTCATTTACTGAGAGCATCATAGATATTTTTCTCCACCAAAGAAATCAGCTTGGCTATACAGGATTGTATTGTACATTAATGGTATCCACATTTGTATTTCACTATAGTTACATTTTATTCATAGCTAACATTTTATCAATCATGTTATATTTTTACACAAATAAAATTAATTGGAGCCAATTCTTTCCCAGGTCATAGAAAAAAATGTAAGAATAATCCATCGGCATAAAATTTCTTATTTCCTCATCACAGTTTGGTCAGTAGAAGAGGAAAAAAGTATTTTCTTGACAAAAAGAGAAAGTTATTATAAGAATAAAATGAATTTGGTAGAGGTGGAGAATTAATGCTGGGAGCATAGGGCTTTTTAAAAATAAGCCTGTCTTTCTTGATCTTTTTACCCATAAACTGGTCGCGTCTGACATTTTTGCTGAGAATTCTTTTGGTTACACTTTTTAACGTTATTTCAATTATGGTTAGTGTAAAAATAAATTCAGAAGGATAAAAAACACAGCTTAAATGTCTATAAGACCTTGTTCTTAACATTCATATGTCAAAAACTGTATCTCCCAATAGTTTCAGTAGCATGTTAACTTAGTTACCACCCTGAGTTTTCCCAGATTGGAGGATTTTCCTGATTTTCTGCCTTTCTGTTTTGTGGGTTAAGGAAACATCCACAGTGAAATTAATACACTGTATTTCAGAGTATAAAATTCTGTCAAGGTGACTGTGGATATTAAAAAATGTTATGAGTCAACACTGGAAAATCTTGAAGGAAAAATTTAGTGGCATAGAGATAAACTTAATTTTTTGTGTGACATTTAAACCTAGGAATTTCATGTTAACTTTAAAGATTGTCCAAGCAGAGCCTTTATGGTCAAGCAACTGTCTAAATGGACTGCTTCATAACAAGAAGAGCAAGATAAAAATAAAAACACCCAAAGTGACTGTGTGTATGTAGATTTCCATATCTGTTATAGTATCCTTAATCTGTTTTCCAAAAACTCCCTTTTAACCACAAATACCTTTTATCTATCGATTTCCTATATTGTGTTATACTACTAAATTGTGAGAGAAGCAAAATATAAACAAATGTGGTTTTTAAATAAATGAAACTAATGAATAAATTTTAAAAGGCTACCTATGTAAATCTTTGGATCTAATATCCATGCAAAATGCCCTTCATGGTAGAGATAACAACACATAAAGGATACAAGGTAAATGAAAAAATTGATAAAGTAAGGCAGCATGGATACTAAGGAAAGCTGCAGTTTATATTTAAATTAATTCACACAAAAAATGTTTGAATATTGATTTCTAAAAACACTTACCCTTGAGATTTATTTCACACCAGCCTTCCTATATGTAGGATTAGTCACCCTGGCCTTCTGTAGTTTGCTTTTCTTACATTTTAAAACATTGATCTAAGTGTCTTAGGGACCCAGGGAAGCAGGGGTTGTGCCATGCTAAAACTGGCTGGGAGGCGAAAATGCCTTCCAAGATAACAGACAATATCAGTCACAGCTCTTATTTCCACATGCTATATACAGCAGATGAGCAGCCTTATGTGGTGGTAAACTACAAGTAAGAAATATGACTGTATTAAAAACAGATTATCATCAAGAATTGTGAGAAAGATAAAGTGAAATTTCTGTCAAGAGGGAAGAATGAGATGAGCTCCACACTGAAGATTTCACCTCTCAGGTCCACATGTGACCTGTGGTGGTGCAGGTCTCCAAGACACTGAACACCATTACCTTGACTGTCGACATGAAGCGATCAGTCTTATTTATTGATGAAATTCCCAGCTCCCAACCAGCTGCATGAGCGTGTATCACACAGCTGTCAGCAGAGCCGGGGCACCACGACAATGAACACTGTGACGTTCCCCTTTCATAATTTATGGAAACAAAATATCTTGAAGTTTGTAGGACACCAGAGTAATTTTAAAATAGTCTCCATGAATGCTATACTGCGGTCCATAAAATAAGCACTTTTCTGGCTTATGGTTTTTAGGAGAATCAATTGCAAGTCAAATTAGAACCATAAACAGGGCAGTTATTCCAAGGATTCTAAACCCGATGTGAGGGTTGCAAGTGCAACCAGCTATTTGGGGAGGTACTTAATTACCATAATCCTAGAGCATAATTCTGTTCAAGATGTGTGATGGTCTCACGTATACATGATTTCACAGGTGTTTTATAACTGTAAGACCCTAAAAAGCCACTTAATTATATTACTTTTTCAAGGTTTTATTTTGAATCTTTGATGTTGTTTGATAGCTAGAAGATGCAGTATTATTTAAAATTGAAAACATTAAGGAAAGAGCAAAAAGATTTGAGTCTCTAGTGCCAAGGACTCTATTAGATTTGATTGAACTACTAAATTAGTAACTGATCGGTAATTTAAGGAGGATATTCTACAATAAGAAATTACTCTTAGATGAAGAGTAGCAAACTGTACAGTGTTGTGGGATTTTTCACACATTTTTTTTAAAAATTAGAAAAACTGGGATATGCAATATAATGTGAATATATGCATTTTGGAATCAAGTGACCTTTGTGCTCGAGTTGTTCAGGTATGAACTTGACCTAGAAAAGCTCTTACAGGAATTCTAATCCATTGCTTGGTTTTGTTTTTGTTCTGTTTTGTGGTGGGGAGATGGTGGAGGAGGGAGATGAAGACTAGAGAGACAGTGTCACTGGACATAAATGGGAAAGAAGGAGGATTTTCATATCCTCATTCAGTTCTGCCTAGGATACCTGTGGACCCACTTATTAACTATATTGTGGATTGTAACTACACAATGTCAGAATTACATCAAATTGGATACACTATCCATAAAACAATTTCATTATTAAAATTAATTTTATCTTAGTATCTCCTTGTATCTATTCCTAACAGGAAGTGATTTACGTTTCCATTTTACTCACAAGGAAGCTAAGGCAGAAGTGCAATGAACACTTCCAAAATGAATTGTCCAAACATAGAATTCCTAAAAATGACTTTGAACGTAATTAAGGGTATGTGTATTTATATATTTGAGGCTAGGATACCTTCCCCAGGAGAGGCCTGAAGTGCTCTGCAGGTGGAGAGGACAGGAGGTGGGGGTGGGGTTGGGGAGAGATGATCTTGCATTATATATATGGAAAATGGTACTAGGGTCTCGACCTGATGGAAACAGGTCTTCCTGCCACCTGGCAGGTAGCCCAGAAAACACTGAGGTGACCCCTCCCAGTGTTCAAGGTCAGAAGAACAGCCGGAACCACCTCCCTGCCTTGTGCTGGCATCCCTGATAGGAAGATGGTCTTTAGCCCCCACACTCCGAGCCCCAGGCCCAGCGTTAGCTCACTTCTCACCCCCAAGCCTCCTGGGTGAAGGTGCAGTAAAAGAGAAGTAGCTTTTGGAGCTGAGTGTGAGCAACTCTGGTCCTCACACCTGAGACACAATGCCATCAGGGGCCACCAGCCCCTACATGACACATCACCAACTACAACTGCTGAGAGTCAGTGTTGATGGGGGATTACCTGTTACAGATAAAAGTGGGAGTGAGAATAGCTTACAGCAGGGACATTTTCACCCTGGAGGCCATGGGCCTCTGGATACAGGCTCTTTTCACATTCATTCCTTATCTGTGATATCAGTCTCATAGAGATGATTTGAGGATTATTTAAGATAATGCTTTTAACACACAGACCACAGAGACCGGCAGAGAGAAAGCCCTCAGTGAGTGATAGCTACTATCCTGATTATTGTTATTGTCCCAACCACAAGATATTAATGTCCCTGTGAGTGTACATGGTATATGCGCTTTCCTGTGTGTGTGTGTGTGCAAGCACACATGAGGTGTGCGTGTGTGCACATGTGTGCATATATATGCCTATGTGTTTGTGCACCTATTGCATTTTCTCCTGGATCCTGAGTGTATGTGCCTATTATTCAAACAAAGATAAGGAGAGAACTGGGTTTAAAAACTGGAGGGAAAGAAAGAAGTCAGGAGGAAAAGAAAGGAGGGAGGAAGGGGGGTAAGGAAGAAAAAGAAAAGAGAACATTTGTAAAAAGAATTGGCACCTGACTCCAGCATGAAGCCGGCGTCCTTTCACCCTTCCCCTTTGCACCCTCCGACTGTGGCCCCCGTCCCCACAGCTCGGTGAGATCCCAGCCAATTTATGCTGTCAGTTCATTTTTCAGATCCCCTCCCCCTGACTTGCATCTCAGGGCAAAGAATCCAGAGGAGCGATGTTGCACGGGGGTTGAGATGAAGCCTGTCAGACAGCATCAGAGCTGAAAATTACAGCTGATTAAAGGAAATAAAAACCCTCAGGGATCATTTGGTATTCTCGAAATTGACAAGTTAAGGTGTTACCTCTTTAAATATCCGCTTGCTTTCTCAGCTCCGAAGCGGAGCTTTTCCTGGAACCATGTTTATAACCCCGAGAAACAGAAAGGAGTGAACTCATAACCTTTTATGAAGCTTTAAAAGCTTTGTTTTCTTTCTCCAGTGTTTTCTAATTTTAAAAACAAACACACCAGGAAACTTGCGGTTGAGCATAAACAGCACATTTTCCTAAAGTAAGTAAAGTTCCAAAAGCCTCAGAAGCGGGTGGACTGTGAGTAGCTATAGTCTATTTCCAGGGGCTTAAAGAAGCTGCAAGCCCCGTTTCCCTTTCTAAAGGAGCATAGGAAACGATCTGCTTCGTAGAGGAAATAAAAATGTGAGGTTGGTACTCACCGACGGTCACACTAATACAATGCCCTCTAAAAGGTCCGCGAACCGTATTTACAGCCATTAAACTTCAGAGATGCGGTGGGAGCTGCAGTAACGTCGGCATAATGGCGACTAGTGTTGCTTGGCCTCAAATCTTCCTGCTGCTTACTGTGTTTTTGCTGTTTGCTGCTCTTTATGGGAGCACACGTTTTTATTTTTTTATGGATGTTAAAACATTTATAACTGTGCAAGGTCAATGCAGAAAGGCTTGCATTGAAACTGAAACTGTGCAAGCAGCCCCACGGGCTGGATTTAGCCTAGAAGTTAGAGTGAACATCGCGAATGCGTAGATGCCATTTCAGGATGCACGTACCAATATGGAAGCCTAGGAGAGAAGCCAACAGCCGTGAAAGGTGCCACATCAACTTGTGTGCATGTGAAGCCAGGTTGGTGGGAAGGTCCCAGGGCCTGGCCTGGTGACCTAGGGCTGCCTCCTTTTTCCTCTGTCTTGTCTGTTTCTACTCTCAGCCTCTCACCACCGTTTCCTCCCAAGTTACCCTGCACTTACCCCTCCCTCCACACATAGCATTTGTCTTGTCCTCTGCGCCCTGCAGACCCAGACTAGCTACTTATTTCAAAGACATATGGAACTTTACCTAAAGACATCTACTCTGAGTCTCCTATAGTCCGGTACGTGTTTGGAAATTAATAGATTTGTCATTAAAAGATAAGGACCTTCATTGAAATTTTTTCTTCAAACATCAGAGAGAATCAGCTTATAAACCAGTGCAAAAGCTTATCTCTGGTTAGCCTTCAGTCCATATCGGAGGATGGAAGGCCTCAGCTGTCGCAAGCTCAGTCTCTCAGAAAAAAACAACAAACCCAGTGTGTTAACTAACAGCATTGTTCGGAGCCATGAGAACAGAGTGAGCTGAACAGGAGAAGTGAGCAGCCCTGTTTAATATGTCAGATTTCTGTAGCCAATGTGCATAAAGAAGACTTTGGGGAAGAGCAAGAGTTTCCCTGAATCCTACCATTTACTAGCTGTGCAACCTTGGATAATTCTCTATACCTCTCAGATCATTAGTCTTCTCTATAAAATGGGGATAAGCTTACCTGCCCTGTCTGCCCAACTTTCCAGCATTATGCAGATATTAGATTTTGTCCTAGTTAGCCAAAGATAAAGTAAATAAACTTCTAGAAAAAATACTGGTCCAATTAACAAAGACCAGCATTCTGATATCTGTATTTTCTCTGATGGAGTTAATCTTTCTATCTCCATTTCTTTATCTGTAAAATGGCATAATATTCCAGCCCTATTGCTTTACAGAAGACAGAATAAAGTATTATTGATGAAAATTTTGAAAAATGCCAAATGATGTACAAATGTATAGGATTATTGTTATGCCGTAGAGGCACTTCATAAAAATTTTCTCCTGGTATCGGGATCTTTAAAAACCTGATATTTCAACCAAGTAAATACATGAACGTTAATAAGCTTCTAGTGATACATTTGGAGTCTCAAAATACCAAGTTTTTCATTCATAAATTTCTCTTTTCAAAATAGTGTGTCCTCTGGCAGTCTTTCCTCTATGATTAGCCACAGATCCAAGGCAATGTCTAGACCACACCAACTGTTCGTTTGAAAAGCAAGAAGTATAGGTTTTTGTTTATGCCAGTGGAAACAATGAGTGCAACAGATTATGGTTACTAAAGTATCTACACAGTGAATGAACTGGACCAAAATTGGGTCCTTTTATAAAATAGAAATGTGTGGCCCCTGAGAGCTACCTGAGATGTTAGGGATGCTCAGCCCCTCAAGAGGAGTAAGTCTGGCTGGACAGAGGGGCACACACAAAGGAGAAATTAAACATCTCTGTCATGTAGACAAGGCTGGCCTTCTGCTGGGTTTCTTTTGTTTACTACAAACCACTTTCAGAAGGATAAATTTGTTTCAGCACCCATGATAATTATTGGCAGTATTCCTAAATCCTCAAACCTTTACCTGTTGCTCTGGAAGATACAAACAGGATTGCGGATAATAATTTATGCCCAGCTTTTTTCCTCTTTTGACTTTAGTTTTGATATCACATCATGATTCAAAGCTTGGTGCACCATAAATTTTCTCCAAATGTATAGTAATTCCTAGGTGCAGTCTAAAGTTATGATTCATTTATACTGGAGTGACAGCATAATACCTAGGTGTCAGAATCCATTAAAACTGTTCAATGTCTTCTGTTTATTTTTAGAACCAATTGAGACTTAACTGATGGTGAAAAATATACAGTCAAGTGTGTTTACTTCACCTTTACAAAGAATCCGTTATAGTCCCAATTAATTTGTTATTCCTGTCACAACAGGTACTGGATACTTCAAAACTGTCATTACTGTTTCTGCCTTCCTTTTGAGGGCATGTGTTTATTTTTAACCCATTCAGAGGTATCTGCCAGCTGAGACCTGAGGACCTCTCTCTCTCTCTCTCTCTCCCTTGGTATATGTGTGTGTGTGTGTGTGTGAGAGAGAGAGAGAGAGAGAGAGAGAGAGAGAGAGAAAGAGAGAGAGTGTGTAATAGATTCTCAAAGCAATATAACCTGATTCAGATTCTGCATTAAATCCTTTTCTTACTGCCAAAGTGAGGTGTTCTCCTTTACACTAACTTTAAAGATTTCTCTCAGTGGCAATGGAGACTCAATCCTGGTATGCTAGAGCAGATAGACAACACTGTTCTAAATGTGGCAGTCTTTGGAGGTTTTCTCTCCTGCATAGTAAATATTGTCCTTTAGTATTTATTTCTGAATGTTTTATATATAGATAGATATAGTTTCTAGTGGGAAAGTCTGCAGTGCAGCAGAGAGGAGTGGCTGTTAGTTCTTCCAGGCAAAAACCATTACTCTTTGAAGGAATGAATTCATGTTTATAAGGAATTATTTTTTGTAATCTGAAAACATAAAACATACAAAATGGCATTTCACAATAAGAATGAGAGTTATCAGAAACAGTATGCACAAGAGAATTTGATTACAAAAATTCCCATCTGTATTAAAGCCAAAAATGACAAAACAATTAGAAGTAATTTAGATATAAGTGTGAGACAACCATCTACTTCTTCCCTGTTACTGCTCCAGGAAGGTGACAAGGTACTGACATTACTGAAGTGTGGTGATCAGAATTTACTATGATCGCTACTTGGCCCGGAAGCCACCTGAGTGGAAAGGATGCCGGGAGGCTTACGAGTGGGCACTTGAGAATCAGACCGCCTTGGCTTATGTCTCAGTTCAACTCCTGGCTTTTATTCGAACTTAGCAATGTGACCTTGAATAGGCTACGCAATCTCTCTAAATCTCAGATTTCTCTTCAAAAATGCAAATGATAATATTTCTGAACTCCTAAGAGTTCAGTGAGAGTTAATTTGACATACTCTGTTAGAAGCACTCAGCACAATTCCAGGTATATAGTAAATTCATAGTTTGTGTTGGTTATTTTTTATTTTTATTTTTTTTTGTGAGGGCATATCTCATATTTATTGATCAAATGGTTGTTAACAACAATAAAATTCTGTATAGGGGAGTCGATGCTTAATGCACAATCATTAATCCACCCCAAGCCTAATTTTCGTCAGTCTCCAATCTTCTGAGGCATAACAAACAAGTTCTTACATGGAGAACAAATTCTTACATAATGAATAAGTTACATAGTGAACAGTACAAGGGCAGTCATCACAGAAACTTTTGGTTTTGCTCATGCATTATGAACTATAAACAGTCAGTTCAAATATGAATACTCATTTGGTTTTTATACTTGATTTATATGTGGATACCACATTTCTCTCTTTATTATTATTATTTTTAATAAAATGCTGAAGTGGTAGGTAGATACAAGATAAAGGTAGAAAACATAGTTTAGTGTTGTAAGAGAGCAAATATAGATGATCAGGTGTGTGCCTGTAGACTATGTGTTAATCCAAGCTAGACAAGGGCAATAAAACATCCACGTATGCAGAAGATTTCTCTCAGAAGAGGGGGGGTGAGGTTCTAAGCCTCACCTCTGTTGATCCCCAATTTCTCACCTGATGGCCCCCCTGCGACTGTGCCTGTCTTAGGTTGTTCCTCCCTTGAGGAATCTTACCCGTCTCTGGCTAACCAGTCATCTTCCAGGGCCATACAGGGAAATGTAAAGTTGGTAAGTGAGAGAGAAGCCTTATTGTTTGAAATGGTTAGCTTTTTATTTCTTTGCATATTCATGCCCTGTAGCTTCTATGCCCAGCATTTGTCTTGAGGTATCTTTACCACTTGGAAGAATTATGATACTCGGTAAATTTGATATGAGGCACGAATTCTATTTAAGGGTTGTAATTAGGAAGGAAGAAGAAAAGCTATAGAAGTAGCAGGCGGCAGAAAACCTGGGAAGATTGATTATTTCTTTGACATATCTTCTTGTAGAGTAACTTCAGCATGTATAGGTTTTAAGCTACTACTTAAACTGTGCACACACATTAACATAATAGGAGTATAGTTACATAACCAAAGCATATCTGTAATTACCAGCCATCTCCAGTGAAACCAAGAAAACCAGTTAGGCACCTTAGGCATTTGTGAAAACTTATCTATGATATGTTGGATATTGTCCAACTGAACTTGAACAGTCTGAGAGAAATCAGACAAATTAAAACAACCCATTCCTGGGGAATGTTCACATCCCTTATGTTCCTTTAACAGTAAATAGTCTGTAGTTGTAAGATTTTGGAGTGCTACAATTTGCACTTCTCCTAATTCTTGGTTGAGTTCTAACAGTATAGATCCAGTCAAATTTGTTTTTTCACTGTATGCACAGGCCAGCTTAGATATCTCCTTCATTCCCATGGCAAGTCCAGGAGCTGATGGGATGAGTGCATCTACAGCTGTAGCAGTGCGTTGATCTTTGTTGGGATTTCTTGATGACCATCTTCTGGCATGAGTCTTCCAGAGAGTGCTGATGTTGGAAGTTCTCTTTCATATCGTATCTTAGTTCATTTTCAGGGTAGCCCAATTAGGCTTTGATTTCTGTATAAACGCAAACAGACCCTTTGCCTACACTTGTATATGCCCTTTATACCCTTGTGTAGAACTCATTGGAGGTTACCACACAGGAACAGTCCTTTTTTTTGTTTGTTTGTTTGTTTTGTTTTGTTTTGTTTTTGGTATCACTAATCTACACTTACATGACGAATATTATGTTTACTAGGCTCTCCCCTGTATCAGGTCTCCCCTATAGACCCCTTTACAGTCACTGTCCATCAGCATAGCAAAATGTTCTAGAATCACTACTTGCCTTCTCTGTGTTGTACAGCCCTCCCCTTTCTCCCACCCCCCGATGTATGCTAATCTTAATACCCCCCTTTTTCTTCCCCCGTTTATCCCTCCCTACCCACCCATCCTCCCCAGTCCCTTTCCCTTTGGTACCTGTTAGTCCATTCTTGAGTTCTGTGATTCTGCTACTGTTTTGTTCCTTCAGTTTTTCCTTTGTTCTTATACTCCAAAGATGAGTGAAATCATTTGGTATTTCTCTTTCTCCGCTTGGCTTGTTTCACTGAGCATAATACCCTCCAGCTCCATCCATGTTGCTGCAAATGGTTGGATTTGCCCTTTTCTTACGGCTGAGTAGTATTCCATTGTGTATACGTACCACCTCTTCTTTATCCATTCATCTATCGATGGACATTTAGGTTGCTTCCAATTCTTGGCTATTGTAAATAGTGCTGCGATAAACATAGGGGTGCACTGATCTTTCTCATACTTGATTGCTGCATTCTTAGGGTAAATTCCTAGGAGTGCAATTCCTGGGTCAAATGGTAAGTCTGTTTTGAGCATTTTGATGTACCTCCATACTGCTTTCCACAATGGCTGAACTAACTTACATTCCCACCAGCAGTGTAGGAGGGTTCCCCTTTCACCACAGCCTCGCCAACATTTGTTGTTGTTTGTCTTTTGGATGGCAGCCATCCTTACTGGTGTGAGGTGATACCTCATTGTAGTTTTAATTTGCATTTCTCTGATAATTAGCGATGTGGAGCATCTTTTCATGTGTCTGTTGGCCATCTGTATTTCTTTTTTGGACAACTGTCTGTTCAGTTCCTCTGCCCATTTTTTAATTGGGTTATTTGTTTTTTGTTTGTTGAGGCGTGTGAGCTCTTTATATATTCTGGACGTCAAGCCTTTATCGGATGTGTCATTTTCAAATATATTCTCCCATACTGTAGGGATCCTTTTTGTTCTATTGATGGTGTCTTTTGCTGTACAGAAGCTTTTCAGCTTAATATAGTCCCACTTACTCATTTTTGCTGTTGTTTTCCTTGCCCGGGGAGATATGTTCAAGAAGAGGTCACTCATGTTTATGTCTAAGAGGTTTGTGCCTATGTTTTCTTCCAAGAGTTTAATGGTTTCATGACTTACATTCAGGTCTTTGATCCATTTGGAGTTTACTTTTGTATATGGGGTTAGACAATGGTCCAGTTTCATTCTCCTACATGTAGCTGTCCAGTTTTGCCAGCACCACCTGTTAAAGAGACTGTCATTTCGCCATTGTATGTCCATGGCTCCTTTATCAAATATTAATTGACCATATATGTCTGGGTTAATGTCTGGATTCTCTAGTCTGTTCCATTGGTCTGTGGCTCTGCTCTTGTGCCAGTACCAAATTGTCTTGATTACTGTGGCTTTGTAGTAGAGCTTGAAGTTGGGGAGTGAGATCCCCCTACTTTATTCTTGTTTCTCAGGATTGCTTTGGCTATTCGGGGTCTTTGGTGTTTCCATATGAATTTTTGAATTATTTGTTCCAGTTCATTGAAGAATGTTGCTGGTAGTTTCATAGGGATTGCATCAAATCTGTATATTGCTTTGGGCAGGATGGCCATTTTGACGATATTAATTCTTCCTAGCCATGAGCATGGGATGAGTTTCCACCTGTTAGTGTCCCCTTTAATTTCTCTTAAGAGTGACTTGTAGTTTTCAGAGTATAAGTCTTTCACTTCCTTGGTTAGGTTTATTCCTAGGTATTTTATTTTTTTTGATGCAATTGTGAATGGAGTTGTTTTCCTGATTTCTCTTTCTGTTGGTTCATTGTTAGTATATAGGAAAGCCACAGATTTCTGTGTGTTGATTTTGTATCCTGCAACTTTGCTGTATTCCGATATCAGTTCTAGTAGTTTTGGGGTGGAGTCTTTAGGGTTTTTTATGTACAGTATCATGTCATCTGCAAATAGTGACAGTTTAACTTCTTCTTTACCAATCTGGATTCCTTGTATTTCTTTGTTTTGTCTGATTGCCGTGGCTAGGACCTCCAGTACTATGTTAAATAACAGTGGGGAGAGTGGGCATCCCTGTCTAGTTCCCGATCTCAGAGGAAATGCTTTCAGCTTCTCACTGTTCAATATAATGTTGGCTGTGGGTTTATCATAGATGGCCTTTATTATGTTGAGGTACTTGCCCTCTATTCCCATTTTGCTGAGAGTTTTTATCATGAATGGATGTTGAACTTTGTCAGATGCTTTTTCAGCATCTATGGAGATGATCATGTGGTTTTTGTCTTTCTTTTTGTTGATGTGGTGGATGATGTTGATGGACTTTCGAATGTTGTACCATCCTTGCATCCCTGGGATGAATCCCACTTGGTCATGGTGTATGATCCTTTTGATGTATTTTTGAATTCGGTTTGCTAATATTTTGTTGAGTATTTTTGCATCTACGTTCGTCAGGGATATTGGTCTGTAGTTTTCTTTTTTGGTGGGGTCTTTGCCTGGTTTTGGTATTAGGGTGATTTTAGCTTCGTAGAATGAGTTTGGGAGTATCCCCTCCTCCTCTATTTTTTGGAAAACTTTAAGGAGAATGGGTATTATGTCTTCCCTGTATGTCTGATAAAATTCCGAGGTAAATCCATCTGGCCCGGGGGTTTTGTTCTTTGGTAGTTTTTTGATTACTGCTTCAATTTCATTGCTGGTAATTGGTCTGTTTAGATTTTCTGTTTCTTCCTGGGTCAATCTGGGAAGGTTGTATTTTTCTAGGAAGTTGTCCATTTCTCCTAGGTTTCCCAGCTTGTTAGCATATAGGTTTTCATAGTATTCTCTAATAATTCTTTGTATTTCTGTGGGGTCCGTCGTAATTTTTCCTTTCTCGTTTCTGATACTGTTGATTTGTGTTGACTCTCTTTTCTTCTTAATAAGTCTGGCTAGAGGCTTATCTATTTTGTTTATTTTCTCGAAGAACCAGCTCTTGGTTTCATTGATTTTTGCTACTGTTTTATTCTTCTCAATTTTATTTATTTCTTCTCTGATCTTTATTATGTCCCTCCTTCTGCTGACCTTAGGCCTCGTCTGTTCTTCTTTTTCCAATTTCAATAATTGTGACATTAGACCATTTATTTGGGATTGCTCTTCCTTTTTTAAATATGCTTGGATTGCTATATACTTTCCTCTTAAGACTGCTTTTGCTGTGTCCCACAGAAGTTGGGGCTTAGTGTTGTTGTTGTCATTTGTTTCCATATATTGCTGGATCTCCATTTTGATTTGGTCATTGATCCATTGATTATTTAGGAGCATGTTGTTAAGCCTCCATGTGTTTGTGAGCCTCTTTGCTTTCTTTGTACAGTTTATTTCTAGTTTTATGCCTTTGTGGTCTGAAAAGTTGGTTGGTAGGATTTCAATCTTTTGGAATTTTCTGAGGCTCTTTTTGTGGCCTAGTATGTGGTCTATTCTGGAGAATGTTCCATGTGCACTTGAGAAGAATGTATATCCTGTTGCTTTTGGATGTAGAGTTCTATAGATGTCTATTAGGTCCATCTACTCTACTGTGTTGTTCAGTGCTTCCGTGTCCTTACTTATTTTCTGCCCAGTGGATCTATCCTTTGGGGTGAGTGGTGTGTTGAAGTTTCCTAGAATGAATGCATTGCAGTCTATATCCTCCTTTAGTTCTGTTAGTATTTGTTTCACATATGCTGGTGCTCCTGTGTTGGGTGCATATATATTTAGAATGGTTATATCCTCTTGTTTGACGGAGCCCTTTATCATTATGTAGTGTCCTTCTCTATCTCTTGTTACTTTCTTTGTTTTGAAGTCTATTTTGTCTGATATTAGTACTGCAACCCCTGCTTTCTTCTCACTGTTGTTTGCTTGAAATATGTTTTTCCATCCCTTGACTTTTAGTCTGTACATGTCTTTGGGTTTGAGGTGAGTTTCTTGTAAGCAGCATATAGATGGGTCTTGCTTTTTTATCCATTCTGTTACTCTGTGTCTTTTGATTGGTGCATTCAATCCATTAACATTTAGGGTGACTATTGAAAGATATGTACTTATTGCCATTGCAGGCTTTCAATTCGTGGTTACCAAAGGTTCAAGGTTAGCCTCTTTAGTATCTTACTGCCTAACTTAGCTCGCTTATTGAGCTGTTATATACACTGTCTGGAGATTCTTTTCTTCTCTCCCTTCTTGTTCCTCCTCCTCGATTCTTCATATGTTGGGTGTTTTGTGCTGTGCTCTTTCTAGGAGTGCTCCCATCTAGAGCAGTCCCTGTAAGATGTTCTGTAGAGGTGGTTTGTGGAAAGCAAATTCCCTCAGCTTTTGTTTGTCTGGGAATTGTTTAATCCCACCGTCATATTTGAATGATAGTCGTGCTGGATACAGTATCCTTGGTTCAAGGCCCTTCTGTTTCATTGTATTAAATATATCATGCCATTCTCTTCTGGCCTGTAGGGTTTCTGTTGAGAAATCTGATGTTAGCCTGATGGGTTTCCCTTTATAGGTGACCTTTTTCTCTCTAGCTGCCTTTAACACTCTTTCCTTGTCCTTGATCTTTGCCATTTTAATTATTATGTGTCTTGGTGTTGTCCTTCTTGGATCCTTTCTGTTGGGGGTTCTGTGTATTTCCGTGGTCTGTTTGATTATTTCCTCCCCCAGTTTGGGGAAGTTTTCAGCACTTATTTCTTCTAAGATACTTTCCATCCCTTTTCCTCTCTCTTCTTCTTCTGGTACCCCTATAATACGGATATTGTTCCTTTTGGATTGGTCACACAGTTCTCTTAATATTGTTTCATTCCTGGAGATCCTTTTGTCTCTCTCTATGTCACCTTCCATGCGTTCCTGTTCTCTGATTTCAATTCCATCAATGGCCTCTTGCATTCTATCCATTCTGCTTATAAACCCTTCCAGAGTTTGTTTCATTTCTGCGATCTCCTTTCTGGCATCTGTGATCTCCCTCCGGACTTCATCCCATTTCTCTTGTGTATTTCTCTGCATCTCTGTCAGCATGTTTATGATTCTTATTTTGAATTCTTTTTCAGGAAGACTGGTTAGGTCTGTCTCCTTCTCTGGTGTTGTCTCTGTGATCTTTGTCTGCCTGTAGCTTTGCCTTTTCATGGTGATAGGAATAGTTTGCAGAGCTGGGATGAGTGACAGCTGGAAGGACTTCCTTTCTTGTTGGTTTGTGGCCCTCCTCTCCTGGGAGAACAGCGACCTCTAGTGGCTTGTGCTGCGCAGCTGCGCGCAGACGGGGCTTCTGCTTCCTGCCTGGCTGCTATGGAGTTAATCTCCGCTGTTGCTGTGGGCGTGGCCTGGCTCGGGCAGCTGCTGCAAAGTGGTGGAGTCGCGTTGGAGCAGGAGCGGCTGGGAGGCTATTTATCTCTGTAAGGGGCCTCCCTGCTCCCTGCAGCCCAGGGGTTAGGGTGCCCAGAGATCCTAGATTCCCTACCTCTAGGTTAAGTGTCCCGCCCTGCCCCTTTAAGACTTCCAAAAAGCACCCGCCAAAACAAAACAACGACCACCAAAAAAAGAAAAAAATTTTTAAATTAAAAAAAAAAGGTGGTCACTCGTTTGTCTTTATTCTCCGGTGCCAGCCTCAGGCCTCTGCTCACCGGTCTTGCTGCCCTGTTTCCCTAGTATTGGGGTCCCTATCCCTTTAAGACTTCCAAAAAGCGCTCGCCAAAACAAAGCAGCAAAAAAGCAAAAAAAAAAAAAGAAAATGGTCGCGCGCTTTTCTTATGTCCTCCGGCACCTGGCCTCCAGTGCCTGCTCACTGTTCTTGCTGCCCTGTTTTCCTAGTATCCAGGGCCCTGTACTCTGGCCCGGATGGCTGGGGCTGGGTGTTCGGCAGTCCTGGGCTCCGTCTCCCTCCCGCTCTGCCTATTCTTCTCCCGCTGGGAGCTGGGGGGATGGGCGCTCGGCTCCCGCCGGGCCGGGGCTTGTATCTTACCCCCTTCGCGAGGCGCTGGGTTCTCTCAGGTGCGGATGTGGTCTGGATATTGTCATGTGTCCTCTGGTCTTTATTCTAGGAAGGCTTGTCTTTGTTATATTTACATAGATATATGTTGTTTTGGGAGGAGATTTCCGCTGCTCTACTCACGCTGCCATCTTCCGCCCCTTTGTGTTGGTTATTAATGTAATTATTATTAATAGGAACACTTACTGGGGGAAATACAAGTAACCCAGTCAGGAAAGGCTTGAGGGTTTATCTGGCCAGAGCAAGCCAAGAACTTCTGCTTTAAAAGACAAGCAAAGGGTTAGAGAGACCCCTTGGGGTGGGCATGAGCACTAAGAGGAGAACAACGCTCTGGGCTTAGGACAGGGAGGAGAGGCGCCTTCACGGGCTGGGGCACGTGCTGGGGCAAAGTCAACAGGGAGAGGCTGCCCACTCTGAGGGTTCCTGAGCACTGATGGTGGCCAGCTTGCTGCTCTGGAATGGATACAGGTTCAGACTTTCCCAGTGGTGATGCCATAAACAGATGTAATGCTGCATCTGATTGAACCAACTAGGAGGATCAGGAGCTGACACCTGAGAACTTGTACCGGGCAAGTCAGTATGTACCTCAAGTTCAGCTGACAAGAATTTATGAATGAGGAGTTGCTTGTGGCCTACCTCTTCTCTGGAAGGATTTGAGGTGACATACTATAAGCTTAAAAAAACCAAGGTGTAAAAAGGGATGAAAGAAAAGGGAGGACTGGGGTGGTGGACACCAAAACAGACTCTAACATTTGTCACTATTCAATGTGCAGGTCAGCTCCGAGCTTCCTGATAACCAAAGCAAAAGTGAGGACATTCACCTTTTAAGAAAGGACATTGCATGGCAATTCTTCTAGGATGCTAAGCCACTTGGATATAAAATTCTGGAAAAAATGCTTTACATAGGATATCTAGAGGGGCTATTTTTCATTGACATATAAGAAATTTGTCCTCTGTAAAGTTTCTTTTGAAAACGTCCAACTTTGTTTCAAGCAAACTAAGGAGTTAAGAGATGTATTAACCTCAGTCCAGAAAAGTAAAGGAGAGAATGTTTCTATACAGGAGGAAGAAGGAAAGGGGAGCCCAGGGTGTGGATAGAGTTTAGAACTACGGTTGTTTATTTCTCTCTGCCTGACCTATTCCTTATACCAGCAATGGAATAAAGAAAAGTCTGAAGAAATACATAAATGAGTCTCCAGTATAATAGAATATAAACTATTCAACAATACAGTGATTATGGTCAATTCACATTGGCAATTTGAGAGCTCTACATGTGAATGGCAATCTAATAGTACAATCTTTAATGATGAGAAATAGCTGAAGAGTGTCATCAACTAGGAGGGAAAAGAATTGTGTATTATTTCTAAGAAGTTATATTTATATTTAGTCAGATAAAGGGGAGCAAGTTTAGTTTTTATTTTCTGCCCCTGACTACCTCTCGATTTAGTTCCTAAATATTGATCATAAATATCAAGACTCCACTCCAATTTCTGCACCTCCATGTTTGGCTCTTGTGCTCAGGATCCCAGAATCTCTGGCAAAATTTACAACAATGGTCTCGTCCCCAACCTGCTGGTTCAATGCTCTGGTCTCCTTGCTATTATCCTTCAGAAACACAAATCTTTCCATGTTCATAGGTGTAAGATCTTGCAGGGCTTGCCACCAGCAATAGCTGCAATGTTTCCCAGAAAGGCAGAGAAAGCTCTTCATGATTTGGGATTTGGCTCCTTTCCCAAACTGGACTTTCAGTCCTATCTTACCATGGCTCCCTTTAGCGCAACCACCCTCAACCCCTTGTGGTGCCCCATGCAGAGGATGGTCTAAGGCCACTGTGCCCTGGAAGGCCCATTCTGCAAGGTGCATCGCACAGCCAACATCCATCCTTCACCACCTCTTCTCTGATGAGCTCAGTGACCTGGGGCCGTTTCCATTTCTTTCGGAGCTCCTGGATACAACTTTCTATGGCACTCATTACTTTGTATTGTAATTATTTATAAATATGTCTGGCTCCCTCACTTAAACTCTTTGAGAAGAAAAGGGTCTGAGTACCTGATAATAAGTAGAGGTTCTTAAAAATATTGGTTTAATACGTAAATGAAGTAGAATTGACCTAATGGTATTACAAACAAATATGAGATTGTGCATTTGAATTGAGCTTTTGGTTCACTGTGAAGTACTAAATATCTCCAGTAAAGCTTTCCTAATCATGGGTGTCAGAGCTCATTAGCTCTTTAAAGTCCTCGGGAAAATTGACATAAGCAAGAGGACTTATTCTACAAGGATTAGGGAAAGTATTATCAGTGCCTCTGTGTCTTCATTTCTTGGTATACTTGATATTTTAAAGAGATTACTTGTAGCTATGTGACTTTCGGCAGGTTGCTTAGCATCTCTGAGCATCAATTTCTTTTCCTGCACAATAGGGATAATTAGAGTATCTTCCTCATAAAATTGTGAGGATTGCATTATATAACATGTACAACATTCTTAAAACAATGCTGGCAGATAGTAAATGCTATGGACTGAACTGTGCCCCCATCCCAACTCCTATGATGAGCCCTAACCCTCAGTGTGACTGTATTTGGGGATAGGGCCTACAGAGGTAATTAAAGTTAAATGAGGTCATAAGGGTGATTGGATGTGATTAGTGTCCATAAAAGAAGAGACACATAAGAGTTCACTCTCCCTCTCTCTGCTGTATGAGGATGGTGAGGAGTCAGCCATCTACAAGCCAGAAAGAGAACTCTCAACAGAAATCAAATGGGCTGGAAGCTTGATCTTGGGACTTCCCAGCCTCAAAACCTGTTGGCAAATTTCCTTTGATTAAGCTACCCAATCTGTGGCACTTTGTTATAGCAGCCTGAGCAGATTAAGTCAGTAAACACTTAGTAAATGTTGGGCACTATTGTATGGGGAAAATGGAAGTTCCTATGGCCAGGATCCTCACCTGACCCTAAACTACTTGATGATGTAACTGGCCTGCTGCTAGGCTACTGCTTCCACACCTCTTAGCAATGAGTCACTATATAAAGAGCTCTGCCCAGTGCTCTGGGTGGAGGCAGAGACAGGTGGATTATGGACCTGCAGACTGCTGGATGCAGACATGATTCTGATGCTCGACCTACTGCTGTGACAGTAAGGCCAGGTATAAACAAACTGTTTTATCCCAAGAATGTTCTGTTGTTATTTTTTTGGTTTCACCAAATCCATAGTGAACTTGCCTGGGGCTGAAACCTTCAGGCAAGACAGACTGTTATTATTATTTTTTATTTTGTATTATTCATCTCCCACCAAGAGGTTCTCAAACTCTTCTCATGGTTTCTGAGGTGTTTTGCCTGGCTTAGCAAACTACCAAAGCAAAAAAAAGTCCACTCGACCTTTTTTCTATTATGGTTTCAAAGCAGAACTTAACATTTCTAACTGTAGAAATGACCAGTGCAGTGCCCATTTCTTCAGGTTTCCAGCTTGAGATTATCAAGCAGGTGATGGTTTGGGGTTTTCTGTGCAAAGCAGAATGCCCCAGCTGATGGCAGAATATCCTTTCATTTTTTAATAAAATAAGAGGAAGATATCTGAGAAATTCTGATCTTTCTGCTTGACTGAATACCTGTCATGCTTCTTACATCTACTGAAGCAATTAACGCACAGAAAGCTATATTTGCTAAGCCAGTGCTCCCCACTGGGGGGTGTTAGCTTATACCAGTGAATAGCAAAGACCTCTGAATTTTTCAGCAAGCTAGTTTTTCCCTGAGCTCCTGTCCAAACAGCCACGGAGCAACTTTTGCATATGTACTTGGTGCTCTCTGCCTGGCTTTCTTCTCCTTTGCATTTACCTTCCCCACAGCCCAGACTGTCTGGTGTTCGCCTGTAGGCCCAACCTGATCTCAGCTCAATCTTATCAGCTCAGAGCCTATCTTTGCCACAGAGGCTTTGATTACCCTAGGAGCTCCAACCCTAGCTGCACATCCAGAGAGCTTTTAACAAATGCCGAAGCCTAGGAACAGGCCCATGACAATTATATCAGGATCTGGAGGTGGCACACGGGTGGTGATGATTTGACTACCCTAATCAAGTCTGAGAGCCCTAGTTTGGAAGCTCAGTTCCACTCTGATCTTACCAATCAGCTCCTCTCTGTAACCTTGCTTTGTCTCCCAGACTGAGTAATTGGTTCTTGGTCTTGTACCTCTGTGCCTGATTCAACAGTGTGACAAACAGCTTTTCACCCATAGCTCTCTGGAATGGGGCCCTGATATAATCATTCCATCCATCTGTCCACCCCTCTCCAGGTCTAGAGATGAGTTCCTGAACCCCATTCTTAATAAGAAGATCATGCCCAGCTACCAAACCTCTCTGGTGCTGACCCGAACGAAGCCTCTCTGCTGGCATAGCCCCATCCACCTGCTCTGAGATGCCTGCCACCCTCCCCTCTTGACTTAACAGCCAGAATCCTTCTCTCTGGTTAGATCCTCCCAGGTCATCTGCCCACATATTCACATGGACACCATGCTGTGTCAGGACCAGATGAGTTACTTCTATCAGCAGTGGGTGTTCATATCACTAACCTGATTACATTTAAAGGACTGCCTTTCACTCTGAGATCATGTCCTTTCTCACTTTTCAGTGTGATAACACCAAATGATGGTGTTAGTAGATGGCAACTGCATCTTGGCAAAATTCAAAAACAAAAAAGTGAACAACATTATGACTACTCAAGGTTTTGTTTGTTTTTTACTTGTTTTTCTTTTAACTTACTGGACCAAAAAATCCCCAGATTTGGGGACAACTAAGTTAGATGATCTTGTTGTCTCTACATCCAAGTGGTAGTAAAACCATGACGAACAGATCTTGCTTCTAGACCTCAGGACCTCTTTCCCCATGTGGCCCATCCCACTGCCTACCAACAGCTGTGCCTCTTTTCTGACACACAAGTGCCCACATTCCCTTCTCAAGTCACACCTCCCTGAATTGCTTGCAACCCCTCCTACAAGTTGTCTTGGATCAAGTTCTCATTGCAACAAGCAACCTAAGGGCTAACATAATATTAGTGATATTCTGTAGGCCCAGAGGTTTTACAGCCAAGAGCCACTTGAGATCATCTAGCTCAGTGGTTCCCAAGACTGGGGATTTTATGGTCCAGTAGGTTAAAAAAAAACAAAAACCAAACCAACAACTTAGGGGTAGTTATAAGGCTGCCTGATGTTTGTATTTTGCCAAGATTCAGTCACCATCTACTGTCACCATAATTTCTTGAAAGGAGGGACATTATACATCAAAAAGTAAGGACAGACATAATTTCAGAAAAAGGCAATCCTTTGAGTGTAGTCCGTTCATGGTATGAAAAAGTGCCTAGAATGTCCTTATTTTTCCTGGTTCAGTGTGTACTAGTGAAAACTTGTTCATGGACTAGCATTAGTTCCCAGATGGGTGTTTAAGAACACTAATTTTGTTGAGTCCCTACATTTTACTGATGAGGAAACTGAGACACACAGGGGGTTCCATTATTTCCCCCAGGTCACCCAGCAGATCAACAGCAGAACCTGGGCTAAAAACCCCAGTTATCCCGACTCTTAGGCCATGCCAGGCCACTGTCCATGCTCTCTGATGCCTCTTGGCTGATAGGCCCTTGTCTCTCTTTTTAATCCTCTTCTTCTTTATTGAGTCCACTCCTCCACTGGCCCCTAATCACTGTGCCAGTAAAGATGTTCCTTTGACACTTCTTATTCCCTGCTGCTTCAGCTGAAATGATGAACAAGAATAAGAAAGGGAATAATGACAGTTTTCATTCATTAACTGACCGCTAAGTGCAGGGCATTTTACAAATGCTAATTCTAATCCTGTAATAAGCCTGAAAGGTAAATAATAATGTCTCAATTTTTCAGGTGTGGAAAATGAAGCACAAAGGTCACAGCCCCAAGCTGGGTGGTAGTCAGTGTCAGAGCCCCGATTTAATACTAGGTCTGTTATATTCCAGAGCTCACCCTTCTGTGCAATCCTTCCTCTCTTGGAAGCAGGGGTGAGGAGGCTGAAATAACGACTCAGTCAGTTCTAGATTCTCAGCTTCTTGCTATCTTTTAAAATATACATAGACTCACTAGCATACTTCTAGATCTTCAGCCTTTTTTGGCTCTTCTTTTGTTGGTACAGAGCCCCCGATGCCCCTGCATGTAGTGTTTGCCCCACAATGCCAAGAGCGCCCGGGAGGTCCAACGGGCACAGTTTTCCCTGTAAACTGCCCTTACAGTGCACTGGACAAATTAAAAACATGGCAGAGGAAACTGAATGTGTGTTTGAACTTAATGATCTCCATGATCTCTGAAGGTTCCCGTGGATAGTCCCAGAATTGCTCTAATCTGCATCTGTGAACATTGATTAGTACTTGTTACCCAGCCTAGTCCAGCCAACACAGCCTAATCACTGCAAGATGAATGCTGGGACAGGCTTTAATTCCAGGTTGTCTTATTACCTAGAGATATTTGTCCTTATTATTGTTATTCTGGGGGGTCAGTGTCAGAAAACAGGGAATAATTTAATTCTGGAAAGAAAGATTGAAAACTGGGCTGGCATGAAAACCATTGAGATTTCTTGGTTCAAATTTATTTAGAAATGATTCTGCTGGATTAGGGAAACAGTCATAAAAAAGAGACCCATTTGGAATCCCAGTTCCAGAGTATATCAAAAGCTCGTCACTGTGTTCTTACACTAATAGGCATGGGCGTGCACATTCTTGAAGGGAAAGGACTGGATACTATTTATCTTTGTCTCCTAGCACAGCTAGCACAATGTCTGGCACCTAGTATGTGCTCAGTAAGTGTTTGTAAAATTAAATGAGATATTTCTGAGAAGAAGTAGGTAGCATAAGGAAGCAACTGAAAACAACTGCACAGAAACCAGTCAGAACATATTTATTGAAAACTCACAAAGTTCATTAGTCAAAGAACTACTCCCGGGAAAACCGACTGGACATCACCTCCTGTGGCTGCTGTTCCAAATGGCCATAAACTAGGCAGCTTAAAACAAAAGAAATTATTCATTTACAGTTTTGGACCAAAAGTCTGAAATAGAGGTGTCAGTCGGGCTGCGTTCCCTCCGGAGCCTGTAAGGGAAGGTTCTTCCTTGCCGTTTCCAACTTCTGGTGGCTGTCGGGATTCCTTGGCTTGTGGCTGCTCGCTCCAGCCTGGGTTTCTGCCTTCACACGGCTTCTCTGCTTCTACATGTCTTCTCTGTCTACTTGGATAATCCAGAATGATTTCATCTTGAGATCCTTAGCTTAATTATACACGCACAGATCCTTTTTCCAAATGAGACACGTTCACAGTTTCCGGGCTGTGGACTTACTTTGGGGGGAGCCATCACTCAAACCACTACACTTCATATGCTGCCAAACTTTGTAAGGAACCTGACATTCAGGTTCAAACATTGACTTGACTGTGTATGACTGATTAATGGAGAAAAAATGTTGCAGCAGCTAGAGAGAACAGAAGTGAAACACAGAGGTACATATATAGGGATAATGAAATCTTGCCATTTGTGACAACATGGGTGGACCCAGAGGGTATTATGCTCAGGGAAATAAGTCAGAGAAAGACAGATACCATATGATTTCACTTATATGTGGAATATAAAACCAAAATAAACAAAAAGCAAAACAAAACAAAACCCAGAAACAGATTCATAAATGCAGAGAACAAACTGGAGGTTGCCAGAGGGAGGAGAGTGGGGATGGGTAAAATAGGTGAAGGGGATAAAAAAGTATAAATTCCAATTATAAAATAAGCATGTCATGGGATGTCAAGCACAGCCTAGGGAATATAGTGAATAGCATTGTAATAATTTATGGTAACTACACTTATCGTAGTGGTGAGCATTTTCTAATGTATATAAATGTTTAGTCACTATGTTGTGTGCCTTAAACTAATATCATGTTATGTCAACTGT
The DNA here is from genome assembly GCF_030020395.1 of Manis pentadactyla. Classification (NCBI taxonomy): domain Eukaryota; kingdom Metazoa; phylum Chordata; class Mammalia; order Pholidota; family Manidae; genus Manis; species Manis pentadactyla. Next base: position 60,610,771 of record NC_080024.1, on the reverse strand, counting down.
ATTTTTTTTTTAGGAGAGCAAAGTACAGGCTTCTTTTAGAGATAAAGTGAAAGGACAGAGCTCCTGGCTCACGTCAGGAGGGGACAAGAGAGTCCCATGTCAACTATATTTTAATAAAAAAAATTTTTAAATAAATAAAAGAAAACACCTGAGTTAGCACTCCTAAGCTGCCAACTGTGTGGGGGAGCCCCACATAATCTCTTCTACACCCAAGAGAACATGAGCCAATACAAGGCGCCTACGTAAAGGGCCCCCAAGGACCCCCCACAGTGGAGGCAGAGGAGCCATGAAGGCACAAATCTATAGGGCTGGCTGCCCAGGCTGGGAATACATGGGAACAGCAACCAGGCTTCATAGGCACACACAGAACCTACAGGATCAAGGCAGAGCCAACTAACCAGACAGAGATGGAGCCAAGCACAGACTGTAAATTCATCAGCCACAGAAGTTAGCGTCGAATGCCGGTAGGGCACCCAGGGACTGGGAGGACACAGAATATCCATTTATTGGGACCTAGAAGACAGTACAATGACCAGAACCTGCATATAAAGACCCCTTCTTTCCCACCACCCAGAGGCTGTGTGAACCCTTCCCTCCAGACACTCACAGAGCTGTACCGGAGTGGCATGGAAGAATTGCACAAAATTGGAAAGTCTGCAATACCTAGTCTATTAAAATTGTTTGGGATTGAATTTAACAATTTGGCTTAATTAGATGTTGCCCTCACCCACTCTGCACTGTCAACACAGTAGGTGTGGGCTGCATAAAAAAGATCACATCAGTCATGCAAAATGGAAAAGCTAAATTTTCTTGGCACGTTTGTGAGGGTGGGTTGCCATGAGAACATGTACAATCAAAGATGAATTGAAATTTACCTTAAATATTTGAAGAAATTATTTTGTGACATTTAGACCAAACATCAGTAATTTAAGGTCATTAGTATAGCCTAATGCTCAACAGTAGGGAAATGGAAAAATACAACCTTGCAGAGTTACAAGAGCATCAATTCTCTTACTCCCAAAAGGTAAGTCCCATGCCATCCTCTTCTTCAATTCATTTTCTATTTAATTCCATTCATTCTGTACATGCTAATTACAGATCTTTGCATGAGGCACAGCACTGGGATAGAGAATGTGTAAATGAAGAGCTCTGCCCAGAACGTGCAACTATTAACCACAGATCTTCCCTGAATGCACAGCCCCAAATCTTAGTGAGCTTGGAACATCTCTGAAAAGTCAGTGATCACTCTCTCATTCCTTAGATAATCATTATATAATCAAGTATTTAATGAAGCCCTCTGATTCTATGTAGATTCTATCTGAACCCAACATTCATATTCTTATTATTTTCTTGACAATATTTTGTGGTCTATTTATGTCCAGAGAAACCTGTCTTCATTTGTAACAGACAGAATATTTAGGTCATGCCAACCATCTTTATTTTTTCTTTGTCTGATTACTAAAAAAAGGATTGGGCCGAACAGGAAATAGCTAGATAAATAATGCACTGCAACCTCTTGCAGGATAACTGTTTTTAGAATTATTCAGTCTTTGTAGTGTTATATTCTAAACAACAGGAGGTGAGGTCTCAATGCTATGCTCAATTATTATTTAGATATTTATTTCTCCTTCAGTGTTACACTGCTAAGTCCCTACTTCACATTCTAAATAATTAATCCCGTAAGTGATGAACATATCAATAATGGTCCATTTTAATAAAATTAAAATAATTTCCCATTATTTTTTTCCACACTGCCTAAAAAGTCATGCTAAAACGAAGGGTAAAAATACAAATACAAAGAAAGGACAATGCAAATTAATGGGATGTGCATATAGCAGCTGTCTTTGCTGAAGGAAGGAATAGCTTTACTTACTATGTGTTTTACTATTTTATAGTAAAATATTTCAGTATTTTTTACTATGTAAAATACTACAATAGTCCCTTGTATCTTTAAAACAAAAAGCCATCACTTTCAGAGCTTTCTTCCATAATAATGGCGATCCTTCCACACCTTCAGTCCAGAAGACTCGCCAACAAGCCACACGGATTTTTGTGCGAGCCCGGTTATGATCTTTCATTATTAAATGTCGCTTAGTGGGCGAGAGAGGCGCTTCATCCCGAAGAGCCATTCATCAGTACTCGCCAAGCAGCTCACATCTGACCTCAGAAGCAATAATGCCACATCAAGTAGGCCAACTACCCAGTTTAGCAGCTGAGCAGAGAGCACAAGCCAACTCTAAGATTAAGTACGCTGCTGCAGGCTTCCATTCCCAGGAGCTCCTTGGGCTGACGTTGCATTGATTGGGAAACTTTACCGTTAAGTATCACAAACAACAATAGCCAGGTCAACCACCGGTGATGCCGGCATAGGAATTCCCCAAGGGCACACGCTGGGTGGAGGTGCAGCTCTCAGGATGTCTGAGCACAGGTTGAATAAGGTTTCCGAGGAGGAAAGAGTGAGAACCTGCAGTTGGAAATGACATTTAAACAAGTCCACATGGGAACAGAATGAGAGACGATGATGTAATTATCTATTCCCCAGCTTCCAACTGCCGCACAAACCTGTCATCTCTCAGCGTTTATATGTTCTCCAGGCTGTCCACTTCTTGCTTTTAATGCGTGTTGGGGGTTATGATGCCTAAGCCCAATATGCAAACACAGGCAGCAGCATTTGGGTTAAACAAAAATTAACTGTTGCCATAAAACAGTAACAAAACCATTTTAATTTGAGAAATCAAAAGGGTACTTTCTGGCATATATTCCACCATACTCTAAGAAATGCGTTTAATTTTACCTCTTACCAAGTGAGCACCAAATGAGAGAAATCGGCATGTATATCCCAAGCATATTTTTATATACAAATCATATTTTTTGACAAGGTAGGGCTTGTAAAAATGGCCCTTGCATTTGGGAGAAGCACTTGCTCCGTGATAAGTAAATACATGTAATACCAACTGCAGGTGTTAAAACTCAGACTCCTGCATGGGGTAGTTCCTCGTGCTAGTGTGCATGCAGACACACACACACACACACACACGCATGTTGCCACACAGTTGATGTGACCATTCTAGCATTCTCATACCACATGGTACTACTCTGTTCACAGCCTGATTTTGTTCTCTGGGAGGATGATAATGCTATTCTTCAAGTATTTCTGCTAATGCTTCTCTGACCCCCTTTCTCACCCTCCCAAAGTCAGAGTCAGCAACTACCCACTCTTAACTCTTTCTGTCCTTTATACACACTCCTATTATCATGCTAAGTGGTAATTACATGTTTACTAATCTGTCTTCCCTTCTAGACTGTGAACTCCTCAAGAAGACATGTTTTACATTATTATTTTTTGCCCTCCTAGGGTTCCGTGCAGTGCCCTGCATATAGTAGGTGTTCAATAAATGTATTTCAAACCCAATAATTGAATTGGACATGGTAAATAGAGCCAGTTGTCCAGCAATAATTAATCTCTCCTTCCCTTTACCAACAAGACCTCAGTCTTTTCAGGGCAGCAATTTGCCTAGCTAAAAAAAGAGCTTTACCTCTTGTCAAATTGAAAATTCACAGGTTGAGTCTATCTAGAAAGCACATATTTTCCTGATTAGATGAAAATGCTCAGTGGGCATCTATTTTATGCTCTACGCCCTTGCTTCTTCTTCCAGTATGAGCTGAAAATGTGGGACTGGGGGTAGGATAGCCAGCCTCAATATTAACATTGAAGCAAGGGATGTTGGATTATATTAAGATTATATATTACTAGATATCAAGAATTTTTTAAATTAAAAAAGCATAAGTGGAGGATAAAAATGAAAAGCAAAATAACCTTTACTTCTTTTGACATCCACTTTTTGAGTGAAATGACAATTCTCTACCAACTGGCTTGGCAACACAGAATGCATTCCATAGTGTTAGTTACCAGTTGGATAACTAGCAACCTTTCCCTGCTCAGTCCTACAACCATCATGTTTGTCTCATGGACAGTGAAGGGGATTCATTTCATAGTCACTGAACATCATAGATCTCATTTTTGGCAATGACAAGTAGACAAACCTCAAAGGACCTCAAGTCTAGGAGATAATCTTTCTGTCATTACTCCAATCCGATTTCCAAGTGCTGTGGCAGAGATTGCTACTTGCCCCTCAACATCCATACTTCCTTCTTCTCTTTTTAGTAGTTAAACCCCACAGGTTTTAGCTAGCTATGTTGCAACTGTGCTAAAGACTGTTTCCCATTTTTCTGCAACTAGTTATGGCTATTTGACTGTGCAGTAGCCAATGGAATGTAAATAGAATTAACGTGAGTAACTTCTGCATATATTTAAGGGAAGATAATTGCCATTCTCTTCTTTTTCTCCATTTCTTTGGGGGCTGCAATGTGAGTAGAGTGGTGGTGAACCCTTCCTGATCTTGCAGATTACAGCAACCTCCTGCGACCGGGGTCAGCAAAACAGGGTCTGTAGGCCAAATCCACCACCTTTTAAAAATGGCCTACCAGGGAAGAATAAAAAATAAAAAGGAGACTATTTGACCCATGAAATTATATGAAATTCAGTCTCCATAAATAAAGTTTTGTTGGAACATAGCCTCTTATTCCTCTATGTATTGCCTACGGCTGGTTTGGTGCTCCTATAGCAGAGATGGGTAGTTGCAACAAAGACTAAAACATTTTCTATCTGTCCCTTTCCAGGAAAGATTGCTGACCTCCTCTCTAGAGGATGGTACAGCAACAAGGCGGGTGATACCAGGGTCCGACTTCATGAAATGCAGCTACTGCCCACCCATGTTACCCATAAGCTTGGTGTTAAATAAAAGAGAAATAAACTACTACTTTGTTTAAAACTCTGTTATTTGGTCTCTGTTAGAGCAGCTAAACCAGAATCATGGCTCATCTGATTACCAGCAGACGATTCTTCAGTACTGTCAAAGACAGGCCACAAGTGAACAGAAGAGAAGGAAAAACCTCTTCTTTCAAATGAAGTGAATGCCTCATACCCCTGACACTGCCATGCGCATTTGCCATGTTATTTCTCCAAGACATGCAAAAGGGACTATTGCACATTCTTGAACAGCAGAGAATATGATGAAATGGTGCAAGTAGATTTTTTTGGCACTTGGTGTAAAAAGAATTGAAGCTGAGGAGATCTTGTCAGTGAGGCCCTCTTTCTTTCAAATACCCCATATGCCTCCAGGATGCAGTTGAAGTAACAACCACAACATGGTAACTATAATAATAATAGTATATAACATTTGTTGAGTGCTTGCCCGGTACCAGGCATCATTTTAAGATTTTCACATATACAGTTGACCTTGGAACAACATGAGTTTAAACTGGGCAGGGCCACTTATACATGGATATTTTCATTAAGTATACCGGAAATTTTTTTTTTAGATTCGCAACAATTGGAAAAAACATTTTCTTTTCTCTAGCTCACTTTATTGTAAGAATACAGCATAAAATACAAAATATGTATTAACCAACTGTTTATGTTATCAGTAAGGCTTCCAGTCTACAGAAGGCTATTGTAGTTAAGTTTTGGGGGAGTCAAAAGTTTTAGGTGGACTTTCAACTGCGTGGGGTAGGGAGCCTCTAAGCCCCACATTGTTCAAGGGTCAGCTGTATTAACTCTTCAAATCTTCACATCACATTTTCCATGTATTCCCCATGCATTCCTTGCTGTCATTCTCATTTTACGGCTGAAGACGCACTCAGAAGGTAACTTGCTGGAGGTTACCTGCCAATAAGTGGCAAAGCCAGTTTTTGAACCCAGACTCATTCCAGAGTAATGTAACCACTTTCTAAGTCATTTCTAATCTCGGCATAGAGTAATTAGAACCTGATTCAGATCTTGTATGTTGTTCGGAGAAGTAGAAGGGAGGGAGAAATGGAAATGCAAAGAACTCTGCAGAGAAAGAATCCCCAGACCAAGATGGTGACACCAGTGTGAGCAACAGAGAATCTGGAAATAGTCACACTACAAGGGGTCCTAGAGGTCAGTCTAGCCCTGTGGTTCCAGACCTGGCTGAGCATCACAACTAACCAGAGATTTATTGAAATACAGATTTGCAGGACCCTCCATGAGATTACCAAATCACACCTACTCAACTAATATATCCAGGGCTAAACACTTAGAAAGTCTACCACCAGACAATTTTCTACCTAACCTGTGAAAATTTTAAAGTCTGACAACACTAGCTTTTGGTGAAGATATGTAACAACAGGTTTAGTGTAATTTGGCATAACTACTTTGGGGGGAAAATGCATATTGCCCTACATCTTAGTAGCTACATTCCAGTGTATATAACCAACAGAAATTCCTGCACGTATAGACAAAAAATACATTCTTGTTTGTTCTCATTTTCTTGAATAGTGGCATATTCATAAAATGACTACTGTACATGAGTGAAAATTAACAAGTGATAGTTACCATATTTAGCATGGATAAAATCTTATAAAACAATGTACAATAAAAATAGCAAGTCACAGAAATATATATATATGATATGATTTCATTGATATATTTGTTCAAAAATAAGCAAAACCAAAAAGTTTCTAAAGAATATATTTACATGTAGTAAAATTATAAAGAAAAGCAAAAATCCAGGATACTGGTTACCTTCGGAGGGAAGGGATATATTATGTGTGAATGTTATATGAAGCCTTTGAAGTTAGTTATAATGTTCTTTTTTCTTTAAATGAGTGGTAGGTACTCATGCATTTATTTTATTACTCTATGAACTGGCATATACACAACATTCTTTTGTATATATGATGGGATTCATAATCTTAAAAATGTAAGAAAAACAGGGCTCAAGATATAAGCATAATGACATTTACTTCAAGATTCTTTGGTAGCAAATGGGAAATTTGAATTTTTATTAATAGGAGACTGGTTAAACATATTATAATAGAACCATATTATGGGATATTATGTATCTATTAAAAACAGTAAGTCCAATCTCTATACACAGAACTGGAGGGATGTCCATAATACACTAAGAGAAAAAAAATCAAGTTATAGAAAAACATGTATAATATAATCCCATTTTAATAAACAACCACAACAGAATCACCAAATGAAACTCTATATATTTATATAGGTTTGCATGAGCATGGAAAATAAGTATGGAAAGATACACAGTGGGGAGGAGGTTGCCAAATGTCTTCCCTTTCAACCATTCTCTCCTTCTTCTTTTAGAATTATAATTTGATTTTATCTAGGCATATTGCCACTCAGAATATGCAGCTACATTTCCCAGTCTCCTTTGCAATGAGTGTGGCCATGTGATTCAGTTTCAGCCACCAAGATGTAGAGAGAATTGTGTGCTTAAAGGGAAGTATCCTCACCTCTTTTTGTTTCTTCTACCTTTCCCTCTTCTTCTGCTTGAAATGTGACTCTGTTGGCTGGAGCCAACAGCCATTTTTGGATTGTGAGGTGAATTTGAGGATGGTAGCCATGAGCCAGGATAATGGATAAGAAAGACAGAAGTCTGAGTCTCTGATGACTCCATGGAGCCCTCACACCAGTGCTGGACATCCTGCCTCTGGACATCTCTTAGGTGTGAGAAAAATAAATTCCTATTTTAAGTCATTTTTGTCTGGTATATTATAATTATACACAACTAAGCCTAATCCTAAGTGATTTACACGCCCAATTCACCATTGGTTGTCTTAGGAGAGTGAGATGGGAAGCAAGTGTGAGGGAAGAGGGTGGAGCATTAACAAATTTTTCTTTATATTTCTATACTGTTTGACTTCTTTAAAAAAGCACAGATTACTTTTATAATTTAAAGACTACCTAAACAGTTTAAAAAAGAAGAAAAAAGAGAGCCTTCCAAGTGCATATGATGTGATTGATATCAAATTTGGGAAGCTTCTCTCTCATTTCACAGATGAGAGAACTGAGGTCTTGAGTTCACACAGTGAGTCAGAGGTGGGACTACAACTATAACCTAAATCTCTGGACTCCTAGTCCAGTGCTCTTTCTTTCATAGCATAACAGAAAATACTTTAACACTTGAAACCTTGAGAATCCTGAAGCTTGGCAGAAACAAAGTAGAGACAGCCTAGTTTCTGATAGATTTCTAGTTTACGTAAGATATCAAGTGTCTTAATTCAAAAAAAGGTGACCAGAGAGAAGGTGAGAAGCAGGTTTGAATCCAGTTGAATTAACAGTTTTGTTCTGGAATCTTCTCTATGTAAGGCTTGCCATGGTTTTAAGTAGTTAAAACCTCTCTAGAGATTTTAGACGTATGATGACTTTCAAAAAATTAGAAACCTTTTATTTTCTGATGTATCTTTGGAAAAAAAAAAAAAGAACATCCATCTAACACCTGAGAAGGGGCCTTCTTTCCCTCTTTGCAAAAGTAATGTTTCAAATTGTTAAATGAAAACTTGCAGATAAAATTAGATGATTCTACAGTATGATATAAATTGAAGAAAATGTAATCTTAAGCTCTTCTGCAAGGAAATATAGTCTTCTTTCTTTACCTAACACAGAAGTTAGCTTAGGGTCATATTTTCAAACTATGACTTGCTACACATTTCTGAGGTTATATTTTGTTCTTAGTAGACTTTAGCCTTCTAGAAAATGATTTGCATAATGCTCTTTTGTTCAACTATGGAAACTCAAGTAAGCGAACAGGACTCTTTCAAAGCTAAAATATAAAAATTAAGATAAGTCATTTGGGTTCATTCAGATTCATTGCCTTTAATTACATTTCTTTAGGCACCATTGCCTGCTATGAACCATCCAAGGACCTGATCATTCTATCTATTCCTTTACTAACTCAGGCATCTCTCACCTTCATGTCTCTTGCCCCCTTCAATTATGGAGCTGAGAATAGGGTTTTGTAGAAACTTTTTGGTGCTTTTTAAAGTCATCAGCTCAAAACATGTAAAGAAGGCAGGTTTATTCACTAAACATTGAATTTTCCTAAGTTTCTCTCTCTAATAACACAAAAATGAGAAGAGTTGCATACACATTATTAAAAGTGTTTTTTAATTATCAACTTTGTTGAAACTGATTATCTCTCCTACCACCAAGGAAAAAGAACTCTCTCCATTATTTTTTTCTACAATTCTAGAAAATGGAAGTAGCTAAATTTCATTGTCACTGATGCAAGATCAATATCATGTGTTCTATAGAATTCAGAAAAACAAGAAAATACACTGTATTTATAGTTTTTATTATTTTCTCTAAAATGTAACCTACTTCATAAACTAAGAAGCTCAGAACACAGAGATGTAAATAAGTGGTAGCACTTCAACATTTCAGAGAACACATGTTGCTAATGGACTTTCTACTCATCTCCCTTCACTCACACACAGACCTGTGGCACAGAGCACATCTTGAACTTGAGTATCAAACACCAGAGCCAATTTACAGAAGGTGATAAGGAAACAGTCTTACCTCTAGAAGCAGTTCATTTTTCAGTGCCAAAGGTGAAGGGTTTAGTAGGTATTTTATGGGTCATATATCCAGTACACCACAAGACATCTGTACTTGTTCAAACTAAAAGTCCTTCGCTAGGGATGAGTTCACATTATGTGTGTGTGTGTGTGTGCGCACACGCGCGCACGTGAATGTGTATGCATGTGTATTCACACACACATATGCATTTGTGCACAAAAGGGTGCCCAGGAGAACGTTCTTTGGGAAGTTTATAGGAAACGGCTTTGGTGGTTAGCTCCACATTCTTGTCTGTGGGACATTCAGGTGACCAGCATCCATTCTGAGTGCCGAGTTCTAGGCCCAAACATTTGCTACTTGATTATGTGATCTCAACCCATTCATTCACCACTTGGGCCCCAAGTTTGTTGTTTGTCAAGTTGGAATGGCAACTCTTCCTCTACATAGCTCACAGGGCTGGCTGGCAGTGACAATGAATGCAAGCAAGCCCTCTGATGGCAGAGTGAAATCGAAGGTGCCCTCAGTGAGGACAGACACATCGCTGGACAAGAGCAGCATATGACCAATTTGGAGTAATTTCTTGAGCAAGGAGGTTGAGTCATATAATAAAAGGCCTTGATTAAGTCATATTTGGGAAACTAAAACAGGCCCATCATTTTATAGTGTTTCGGTGTGCCAAAGACAGTGTCCACAGACAGAAGTAAAAAAGGACCAGGGGCTCTGGTAAGCCCTTTTGTCGCCATCCCAATGACGCTTGAGGGGCTGCCCCAGACCCCAGGTGGAATGCCTCGCTCAACTCCCCAGTCCACTTAGTGAACCACAGCATTGTTCAACAGTTTTACATGAATAAAATAAAAATTAAGTTTTCTGGGCATATATGGTTTATCACAGTAAGTCTGTGTTAATATTTCCTAATCATAGTGACCTCAGCCTGCCAGAATGCACAGGCCCCTTAATCCTCACTGTAATGTTTTCTCATTAGCTACGCAGCATAGCCACACCAGTGGCAGAGACCAAGCACCGCCTCAGGCACCACTGGAATTAATTACTAGAAGAAACACTGCTGGTTTGAATTGTCATCTTGAATTTATCACTTGCCACTTAATGTAACTCATCTGACCTAATGCCTCTGACGTGTCACCAGGGGCCTTGGCATGGGTTTCACCAGGGTAATAGCAGGGGGGTTCTGTATACCTAATGTGGCTGGGACGCCAAACACACAGCTGCTGGAGGCCTGGTTAAAATCCAACCCTGGAGGCAAAACATGCTAACAATGCCCCTAGCAAATTGCAGATTACCCAGACGTCATGTTCCATCGGAAGCTAGGAGTGATTCAAAGGTAGGCCCAATACATCTAATTTCTGCTGCTTGGAGAAGATAATCTTTCATTTCTTTGGATGTAACAGCTCTCACCATTTGTTTCTCTCATGCTATGGTTTTGAACATAATGAAACTGGCTATTCATGTATGGAAGGAAAAGTGGCTCTGGGGGCATCTGCGGTGCTAGGTCTGGGGCCTTTTTCTTATAAATTCTGAAGAAATTGCTCATTAAATTACTCACACAAAGAAGTGCAATTTCACCATAGGGTATGTTTCCCCAGGAAAAGGAATAGAAGTGTAGCCCAAGTTGAAATCTGCCTTGTACTTTTGCAGGGCTACAATTTACCCTGACTTGTGAGAGTTTTTCTGCATTAGCTATTTTTAAAAGGCACATGTAATAAGAAATTAATGGTCTCATTACACTGTGCCTGAGAAATCATTTCAGTACAAAAATTCAGCTTTGATGTGTGCTCTGAACAACAGTCCTCTAAATCAAATTTTTCACTTGTAAAATCCATATAGGTGAAACCAACATTTTTCACATTTTATGCCCATTTTAGATTCACCTAAATGTCATTATTTCCATTCTAAAGTTAGTCTTTCAGTTCTGCTATAGTTTTTATTTCAAAGCATGACATATACATGCATGCATGTGGATGTTTGCATATGTATGATAAATGCTACCCCCAGAAGCTTATGGGCATAGCAACATGATACCATAACGTAACACGGAACCATGAAAATCTTACTGATGAAATAATAAGTAAAATTTACTTTGATAATGACAATTCCCAGCTTATTTGATAGATAAAAACATTTCCTTTGGCTACCACACTCTACGCTATGCATAGTAAACTTTGGAAGCTGTATAATGCAATATAAACATTAACAGTTACACAATTGTGTTGTTTTAGAAAGACTGTTTATAGAGAAAATACAAAATGCCTCCCCAAAGTGTGCTTAGACCTAAGCCACCATAATCTTCCTGCTCATACAGCAGGAAATCTAATACACCGGCTCAATAAACCTGTAGGAAACAAAGGTTTTATGTAGCATTAAGTGTCACAATATTAAAACGCCCACATTACTGTCAATTGCTCTTATAAGCTTCTTCTTAACAATCCAGAAAGTTGAATGCCATTATGAGAAGAATCTTGTCCTATGCAGTAAAGGATAGGGAAGGAAGAGCAAAAATCTCATCCCTCCACCTGTGTTGATCTCTGATTAATACCACTGGTGCTTTTACCCAAGGCGCTCTGTCCCTCCAACTCTCCTATTCTATACCTTTTTAGGTTGTAAGGAAATGTCATATCAAAGGCGACATAACATGTAAAAGGGTGTCATAAAGCCATGACAGCAACGCCAGCTCAGCCACATAACCTATTTTGGAGTTGGTTTCCTTTCCTGTAAATGTAACATTGTGTGCTATCTATCAGCCATTGAGATTGTAATTAGAGACTGTAAAGCTCTTTCAAAATACGAAGTACTTATTTCATGAATGCTCATTACAAATAGTAATGTAGCAACAAAGAAGATCACCATCCCCAGAAGTATAAGTTGCCCCCAAACACAGCCAGTTGCTTTTGTGAGTTTTGCAGAGCATCTATCACTCTGTAGCTGCCTAATTAATATCTAATGACAATGATGAACCATGGGTGATATTCAGCCAACTAATTGGGGTCTGATAGTATCTCAGAAAGTTTCAACTTAATGACCATTAAAATAGAGTATCTTCTATTTCTATTGCACCTGCCAACTCCCCAAACTTTCTACCAACAGAAATTCATTAACTAAAGTTTTTAAATGAAATATTAATGATACAAAAGCACATTTTGAGGACTTAAGAAATATCCAGGGTCAATACGCTAACAGTGTCTTCTAAGCAAAAATTTACCCCTTTTTGTTGCTTGAGCAAGTTCAGATAAGGGAGGCTGACATTCCTGCATTGGGGTTAGTAGATCTGAATTCACTAGTCTGTCTTTTGCATTTCTCAATGTGAGTGTGAATAAAAGGCATTTTCAATAAATATATAATTTATCAGGGCTGTGCAAGCTGTCAGATTATAGCAACCTCATGAAATTCATGCATAAGGAAGCATAACATGTTATAACACCCTTATAAAAGGACCAGGGTGGTTTGCATGCAGGTGATGGCAAAAATTCCTCTCCCTCTGGGCAGATGATTCAGAGACCATGGGGAGCTCTGTGGCCATATCTTACTATAAACTCTGTGAGCCAGATTATCTTTTCCCTACCCTTCTGGAAAATCCAAATTGTTAACTTTCATGGTCCCACAACCATAGAAAACCTCTTTAGGGAGGCCTCAATGCAGAAATCTTTTGCTGATCTTTAGATATTTTTGAATGACTTAAAATGAAATATTTTAAAATCCCAACTGCACTAAAAATGTACCAGTGCATGCTGGGAACCAATCGCATTTAGGGCTACCGCCTTGTAAAAAGCCAAATCCTAAATGGTTCGTCTTAATGTTATTGGCAGATGTGGTTTTACACTTTTAAATTCCTTAGAGTTGCTGAAAAGGAGAGAGAATATATAGATACGCCTATGCAGATGAAATGACATCATAAAATACCTGCCTGTAAAGCAAGGGGGCTCTCTGTAGCTGGATTACTTGTTATTGAAATAGGGACCTAGAGCACAGAAGAAAGTGCGTCATCTGCGACTGAATGTTTTCAATTACTTTTTATTGTGCCCAGTCATTCTCACCACAACACATATATTGGGACAAAAGACTACTTTGCATTCTAAGTGAAAGAAATGCACACATAGCATTTATTTTGCAAATGGACACCCTGTTGCCTCTCACCACTGTCCTGAAATATGGTAAATCTGTAGCACCACCAAGACAGTGACCAAAACGATTATTTTTCTGTCAAATTATTCCTTGTCATCATAACAACCAATTTCATCATAATTAACCATATTAGCCACATAGTCCCCCACCCGCATTCTCCTAGGTAATACTTGTCACACTGGTATTTAACATCAAATATATTCCTTTTCCTTCTGGACTGGAAATGCAATTATAGAAGAGGCACTTCTTCATTTCTTTTTAAAAAATGCAATTCAATATTAAAATGCCAGTATTACTACAGCTTAAAGACCAAAGACAAAGAAAACATGCCATCTAATGGAAAGTGCAACCACAATGTAAACAACTCTATGAAATGCTCCAATTAGACCTTGCTGGGGCAGGAGGCAGGCATTGAAGGACGCAAGCTCAGGTAAGCCACAGAGAAAAGCTGCTCCGCTGAGCAAGGGCTGTTCTGCATGAGGGTCCTTGGACATATGTCCCCGGCCGTATATCTTTGCCTTTTCCTAGGTCTCCAAGGAGCAGCACAGACTCCCCAACTTTCCATCCTGCCCTTTGACTTATTCATATTCTCTTATTTGGGTATAGGAAGAGGAAAATTTCATGCAAAATATTTTCCACCACCTGGAAAACAATCTACCTAAAAGCAAATTCCTAGTGCTCCTGACTGTGAGGATGGGCTCATCGCAGCCATTGTCATGCAAGCACAGTTGTAAGTAATAATGTGGCCTTTAATGACGGAATGATGGACCTGCCAAACACTTGCTCCTGCCATAGACTGCCCACATTTCCCTACTGGAGAGCGCAGAGATGCCCATCTGGGAGTTATTAACATATCCTCGTCAATTCAGAACCGACTTTAACATAATCCATATTTGTTGGAGAAAGTCCAACATCAGCTTGAGAACAGCAGTCACGTGCTTCAATGACACATTTCAAACAGCACACACAGAGCATGCTTGGGCAGCTAAGCAATTCAGAAATGCAAATAGCTGAAGCACTCTCCTGACTAGATAAAAAGGACAAATCCCTTTTGGCAAGAGACTGGATGTCCTCTTAATGTCGCAGGAAAACAACCAAACCAGGAAAGGTACAAATTTCAGAGGCATCAGTTTGGGTTTGCTGAGTCGCCAGGAAGGTATCTCTCTTGGTTTATTCCAGTCTTGTTGGTGCAATCAATCTGAAGTCAAACCTTGGACTTCAGCTGTTGTCAGGAGGAGCTGTTTGTCCAGGATGCAGGAATACAGATGATGCTTTTAAACCAATGCTTGCTGCTTGACATGTGTATACGCACACAGCTCTCCCTTGAAAGGCACAACAAAGAGCTATGGCTTCCGTTTCAACATCGTCTCGTTTCTTGTTCTGAATGGGTTTTCTACTATAAACACATCCCTGGAAGCAGCTAGATTCGTTATGTCCCTAAATATGAGCCCTCAGGAAATTAAATCCTATCAAAATATCATTTAAGGACTCTGGGACTTATCTCCAAAGTAGGCACTGGTGTTTGTGGGTATAGGACATGGTCTCCCCCTCCCCCATGCTATTTCAAGGATTTTTAACACACTGAAACTGTAGTTTATCAGCTAAATTCCTTTAGTTGATAGATACTTTTAGTAGTATCTGTGCTTTATAAGGGAAGTAAATTAAGGAATATGGGGGAAAACATTTCCTTGAGACCACTATTCCTATTGATGTAAATTTTGGTGAAACTGCAATAAAACTCTATTTTTAGATTATGTAAATCAAAGCCAAATGCAGATTATTTCTTTCAATATTTAAATTGACTCACATACTTGGATCACCAGATAATAGTATCATACCGCTATTCAATTGCATTTGATGATTATGTTGTGGTTATGTGAAAGAATATTTTTGCTCTTAAGAGACACACATGTTGAAGTATTTAGGGATAAAGAGTTATGATATCTGCAACTTTCTTTTAAATAATTCAGCAAGAAGAAAAGAATAATGAATGCTCATACACTGAGAGAGAAAACAAACGTGGTAAAATGTTCACAACTGGTGAAGCTAGGTGAAGGCCACATGTGTTTCTTGTACCATTTGGGAAGCTAAATTGGTAGGTTTGAAATTTTTCAAAATAAAAAGTTGGAAATGAAATCAATTAGACTCACAGATAGTACTATGGAATTTTTAATTATTGAATATACCATTTGGAAGTGTGTTTTCTTAATGATAACATTTTGTATACAGGTGGAGTGTCCTGCAAGGAGAGAAGGCAGAGGGCAAGATAAACTGACGGGAAGTACCCTACCGAGGGGCAGGAGAATGAGGCAGGAGAGACACAGAAAATGGGAGGATGAGGCAGAAAAGAGGAAAATATGGGAGGAGAAAGCCCACCCCTGTGCAGTTCTGAGCCAGAACAACACCAGGAGCAGCCAGGGGCAATGCCCTGGGGCTGGGAAGAGACGGTGGTGGTCTTTGGGGCAGAGGTCTTACCTGCAGGGGAGGATAATGCCCAATGCCACTCTCTTCCTGCCAGCAGAAGTGGATCGGGCAGCCCAGCTTCTGGCAGTCTGCACTTCCTTCAGGGAGGGAATAGGATTCAGCCACAAGCCAACCTGGAGGCTGGATGGAGGGCTGTGCCCTGAGGCTGCGCACAGTCGGTGGTGGGCCCCCACACCCTCCCCCCCGGATTGGAAGCTCCTTCCACCCTATTTCATGGTGGGGGTGGGGGGTGGTCTTTGGCCTCTGATACGTCTTTACCTTTGTGGTTTGGAGAATGTTGTGAAAGTTTTGACTGTGAATATAAAAATTATAAAATAAATCACTGCCTCCATTAGAATATGCAGACAGTTTTTAACTCACCCCTGTGAGTTGCAGGGAATGATGGTGGTGAGACATCAGGCTAAGTGAGGAGCTGAGACAGGGCCCAAAGAGAGTCTGTGACAGTGAGCAGTCATCAGAGCAAGGAGTACAGATATAAAAACCTGGGGCAATAAAAGGGCAGGGACAGGTGGGGAGTTCAGGGCGAGAGGCTCACGTGTGGGCGCCGTGGCCCGCCGGGGGTCGCCTCGTTCCGCAGTACGGCCGCGGTTGGGAAGGTCACTCTGGCGAAGAGCAGCTTCGGGCATGTCTGTCACCTCCGGATTCTGTGAGGAACACTCCACCGCCGCTCCTCAGCCTCTGATCCCAGAAACTTCCATGTATGATCGAAACAAAGCCAAGGGAGCCCAAGTTCTTTCGGTCCTCAAATGAATTGAGGCGGAAAGGTTAGAAGCTGCTTGCCTGTGTCTTATTTGTTGTATTCTCCCCACAGTTACTGAATAGTTTAGAGCAAAACTACTTGTTCCCAAGGAAAGAAAAACCTTAAACAGTTTCAAAGTTCACTGTCAAGGTCAAGTAACCAGAGTTAAAAGACCCCAGGACTTCACAGACCGACAAGCAGGAAACCCTGGGCCTGTGTTCCTTTCCTACAAAGCACCCCTGTCCCTGTTTGCACCATGGCATCTGTGTGAAACCTTCCGGTTTTCTGCTCCTCTTGACACTCATTTAGGTGTGATGTTCCTTATAGAGAAATCTTAGGGATGGGCTCGGAGCTGGTGTGCTCGGGGCTCAGGCCTGGGGCTGTGCCCTCTGTGGTCCCCTCCCCGGGAGTCTGGGGCACTTGGTTCTTCCATGCGGCGGCATGGCCAGGGGGGCGGAGACAGTTGGGTTTCCACGTGGGCTCTGAGGAACTGCCACACAACGAATATAAAAGCTTAGTCTGAAAATGACCAAAGCACATTAGAAGTTTTATCTCAGGGAAATCGTGCTTGTTCTTTTAAATATGGCAACTCTTCAGCCAAAGGCAGGAAATGAGGTATCTGCTTCTTCATAAGACAAGGATGTTTGCTCTGTTCACACTGTGAGGCAAATCCATGTAGAATATTGCCGATTCCAGCTAAATTGCTGCCTCATTAGGGTTATTTGTTATTTTATTTGAAACCTGAATTTCTCACAAAAGCAGAGCAGAGGCCTGAACAAAGGAGGGACATCAAAGCCACCTCTCTACCACGTGCCAAGGTTCCTGGGCCCAAACATGCTTCCCTCTCTTCTCCCACACCTTTGCCCTGGTGTGGCTGTGTTTCTTTCGTGCTCCTATGGAAGACCCACTCCTACAGACATCTCCCAGGGCCTGTGTCACAGGCCTTAATACTTTTAGATTGGCAGTGTTACAATAAAACCTACATCTAAGAAAGTAACATACCAGCAGACATCTTAGTTCCGATCTATTTAATCACCCAACCGGGAGTCATAAGAGAATAATACATAGGCAAGTAAAGACAGTGGATTGTTAGGAAAAATCTGGAATATGGATAGGCAATCTGGAGAATGCAGACAGCTCTGTGAGGGGTGAAAAAGGAGCACGAGGGACTTCCCCTGAGGATGTCCACTGCTTATTTCCAGCTGTGCAGGGCAACACCCTAGAATTTGTGGGCCAGCCTCAGGCCTTGCTCCCCATAGGATGCAGGAACATTACACTGAGCCACAGTCTAGAATTCGAAATATAGCTTTTCAGCCATGTTTTAGAACATACGAGGTGTCTCAACTCTCTTGAGGTGGTAGTACCTGGGAAAAGTCAAACAGAGACCATTTAATACGGCAATTTATTTTCACATTTAAAACTTATTGTTTTAGTGCTGTGTGTGCACTCCAACTATAATAATAGGGTGCTGTAAGGTCCAAGAAGTGAGAGAAACTGATTTCTAAGGCATCGCCCTACTCCTGCTTCTTCAAGGATATGAGCATAGCTATCTACTTCTTGCACTAACTAACTAAATGGATTGTAGAGTTGTGATCCACAACTTCTGTAGCCATGGTCTCTTCCCCTGGGGCTAAAATCACACCAAATGATAGGCAGATACAACTTTCCACTCACATAGTTACTGAATCTGTTTCTTTTCTCTCTCCTCTCACAAGGGACAGACGGCAGCCCCTGCTCCCTGGTTCTACCTATAGATATGGCAGACAGTCAAGCCTATGGGTGAGACAGACATCTAGTCACCTGTATCAGTCAAAACAGACCAGGACAGTGGCTCATACACATTAGACATATCAGAATTCCCTGGAGGATTTATTAAGCTATTAAGTTTCTGGGCCACACCCCAGAGTTTCTAATTTAGTAGGTCTAGGATGGGCTGCATTTCTAACAAGTTCCCAGCAAGGCTGATGGTGAAAGTCTAGGGACTGTGCTTTGAAACCACTGGGATAGGTTATGCTGTGTAACAAATGACCCCCAATCTCAGCTGTATTTTCCACTCATGTCTGCCACCGGCTAGCTAGCTACAGCTCCACTCTGTGTCATCTTCCCTTCAGAACCCACTATGACAGAACCACCTCTGACTGAAGTTTGCCAGTCCCACAGCAGAGGGCAAGTAGGATGTGGTAAACTACCAGTCAACTCTTTAAGCTTCAGTTCATATTTCACTGGCTAAAGTAAGTCACATGCCATGTATGATAGCAGCATCAGGGAGGGACCAGACATTTTTTTTTTTTTTTAGATAATTATTTTTTATTGAAGGGTAGTTGACACACAGTATTACATTACATTAGTTTCAGGTGTACAACACAGTGATTCAACATTTATATACATGATAATTCTAAGTACCAGCTATCACCATACCAAGTTGTTACAATATTTTGACTATATTCCTTATGCTATACATTACATCCCGGTTGCTTATTTATTTTACAATTGGAAGTGTGTACTTTTTCTTGGTTGTTGTTGTTAGGGCATCTCTCATATTTATTGATCAAATGGTTGTTAACAACAATAAAATTCTGTATAGGGGAGTCAATGCTCAATGCACAATCATTAATCCACCCCAAGCCTAATTTTCGTCAGTCTCCAATCTTCTGAAGCATAACGAACAAGTTCTTACATGGAGAACAAATTCTTACATAGTGAATAAGTTACATGGTGAACAGTACAAGGGCAGTCATCACAGAAACTTTTGGTTTTGCTCATGCATTATGAACTATAAACAGTCAGTTCAAATATGAATACACATTTGATTTTTATACTTGATTTATATGTGGATACCACATTTCTCTCTTTATTATTTTTAATAAGATGCTGAAGTTGTAGGTAGATACAACATAAAGGTAGAAAACATAGTTTAGTGTTGTAAGAGAGCAAATGTAGATGATCAGGTGTGTGCCTGTAGACTGTGTGTTAATCCAAGCTAGACAAGGGCAATAAAACATCCACATATGCAGAAGATTTCTCTCAGAACAGGGGGGGTGAGGTTCTAAGCCTCACCTCTGTTGATCCCCAATTTCTCACCTGATGACCCCCCTGCGACTGTGCCTGTCTTAGGTTGTTCCTCCCTTGAGGAATCTTACCCGTCTCTGGCTAACCAGTCATCTTCCGGGGCCATACAGGGAAATGTGAAGTTGGTAAGTGAGAGAGAAGCCTTATTGTTTGAAATGGTTAGCTTTTTATTTCTTTGCATATTTATGCCCTGTGGCTTCTATGCCCAGCATTTGTCTTGAGGTATCTTTACCACTTGGAGGAGTTATGATACTCGGTAAATTTGATATGAGGCACGAATTCTATTTAAGAATTCGTTGTAATTAGGAAGGAAGAAGAAAAGCTATAGAAGTAGCAGGCGGGAGAAAACATGGGAAGATTGATTATTTCTTTGACATATCTTCTTGTGGAGTAACTTCAGCATGTATATATTTTAAGCTACTACTTATATTGCGCACACACATTAACATAATAGGAGTATAGTTACATAACCAAAGCATACCTGTAATTACCAGCCATCTCCAGTGAAACCAAGAAAACCAGTTAGGCACCCTAGGCATTTGTGAAAACTTATCAATGATATGATGGTTATTATCTAACTGAATTTGAATAGTTTGAGAAAAATCAGACAAATTAAAACAACCCATTCCTGGGCACTGTTCACATCCCATATGTTCTTTTAACAGTAAATAGTCTGTAGTTGTAAGATTTTGGAGTGCTACAATTTGCACTTCTCCCAATTCTTGGTTGAGTTCCAACAGCATAGATCCAGTCAAATTTGTTGTTCTACTGCATGCACAGGCCAGCTTAGATATCTCCTTCATTCCCATGGCAAGTCCAGGAGCTGGTGGGATGAGTGCATCTACAGCTGTAGCAGTGCGTGGATCCCTGCTGGGGTTTTTTGATGATCATCTTCTGGCATGAGTCTTCCCGAGAGTGCTGATGTTGGAAGTTCTCCTTCATATCGTTTCTTAGTTCATTTTCGGGGTAGCCAAATCAGGCTTTGATCCTCTGTATAAACACAAACAGACCCCTTGCCTACACTTTTATATGTCCTTTATATCATTGTGTAGAACTCATTAGAGGTCACCACATAGGAACTGCATTTTTTTTTTTAATCATTAATCTACACTTACATGACGAATACTTATGAATACTTTACTAGGCTCTCCCCTATACCAGGTCCCCCCTACATACCCCCTTACAGTCACCGTCCATCAGCGTAGCAACCTGTTGTAGAATCACTACTTGTCTTCTCTGTGTTGTACAGCCCTCCCCTTTCTCCCACCCCGCTATGGATGCTAATCTTAATACCCCCCTACTTCTCCCCCCCTTATCCCTCCCTACCCACCCATCCTCCCCAGTCCCTTTCCCTTTGGTACCTGTTAGTCCATTCTTGAGTTCTGTGATTCTGCTGCTGTTTTGTTCCTTCAGTTTTTCCTTTGTTCTTATATTCCACAGATGAGTGAAATCATTTGGTATTTCTCTTTCTCTGCTTGGCTTGTTTCACTGAGCAAAATACCCTCCAGCTCCATCCATGTTGCTGCAAATGGTTGGATTTGCCCTTTTCTTATGGCTGAGTAGTATTCCATTGTGTATATGTACCACATCTTCTTTATCCATTCATCTATAGATGGACATTTAGGTTGCTTCCAATTCTTGGCTATTGTAAATAGTGCTGCGATAAACATAGGGGTGCACTGATCTTTCTCATACTTGATTGCTGCATTCTTAGGGTAAATTCCTAGGAGTGCAATTCCTGGGTCAAATGGTAAGTCTGTTTTGAGCATTTTGATGTACCTCCATACTGCTTTCCACAATGGTTGAACAAGTTTACATTCCCACCAGCAGTGTAGGAGGGTTCCCCTTTCTCCACAGCCTCGCCAACATTTGTTGTTGTTTGTCTTTTGGATGGCAGCCATCCTTACTGGTGTGAGGTGATACCTCATTGTAGTTTTAATTTGCATTTCTCTGATAATTAGCGATGTGGAGCATCTTTTCATGTGTCTGTTGGCCATCTGTATTTCTTTTTTGGAGAACCATCTGTTCAGTTCCTTTGCCCATTTTTTAATTGGGTTATTTGTTTTTTGTTTGTTGAGGCGTGTGAGCTCTTTATATATTCTGGACGTCAAGCCTTTATCGGATGTGTCATTTTCAAAGATATTCTCCCATACTGTAGGGTTTCTTTTTGTTCTATTGATGGTGTCTTTTGCTGTACAGAAGCTTTTCAGCTTAATATAGTCCCACTTGTTCATTTTTGCTGTTGTTTTCCTTGCCCGGGGAGATATGTTCAAGAAGAGGTCACTCATGTTTATGTCTAAGAGGTTTGTGCCTATGTTTTCTTCCAAGAGTTTAATGGTTTCATGACTTACATTCAGGTCTTTGATCCATTTTGAGTTTACTTTTGTATATGGGGTTAGACGATGGTCCAGTTTCATTCTCCTACATGTAGCTGTCCAGTTTTGCCAGCACCATCTGTTGAAGAGACTGTCATTTCGCCATTGTACAGACATTTTTGTGAATCATTTCTTACACAGTCTACCACATCTGCCAATGTCGGTTATCCCCTTCTTCCATAGTAAATGAGTTCAAGTTTTTTTTGTGTTTTTTTTTTTTGAATTCAAGTTTTGACTGGACAAATGTCTGCCCCAAATAAAGACTGAATTTCTCAGATTCTCCTGCACCGAGGTGCTGGCCATACCAATTACAGCCAACAAGGTGTAAGCAGAATGCTGTGCTGTTGTTCAGAAGCTTTCCTGATAGGATAGCACATGCGCACCCTTTGTCCCTCTCTCTCTCTCTCTCTCTTTCTCTCTCTCTCTCTCTCTCTCTCATTCCCTTCTCTATCCTCTTGCATACAATGCAGCTGTTAGTATTTGGGGACATGAGGTCAAGGCCATATACTACTAGTAGAAAAGATATAAGGTGTTGGGAGCATCACACCAGCCCCAGACCACCTACCCACACTTCCAGATGAGAGAGAAATTAAATTCTATCTTGTTTAAACCACTGTTCTTTTGGGTGTTCTGTCACTCACATCTGAGTGGAATCCTAACTAATGTGTGCTCAGAAAGGTTTTATTTTGCATTCTGCTCACTTTTGTTTGCAGCTTCATATGTTCCTCCTATCCATCAGCTATTTTCTGAGCTTCTGAGCTTATTTCTTCCCTTCACGCTCCTTTTTCTCATTCTTAGCAATGCAGGGACAATTTCTTCAGAAGGTCAACGATACCTTTGTTCTTTCTAGGAACATACACTGAGATAGATGCATAGAAAGTGAGGAAAAGTGGGGAAAGTGAGAACAAAAGGGAAAAGCTTACAGCTGAAACTTTCTCCAGGAACTTCCCAAATAGGCTTCCTCACATAGCATCAAAGATGACAGCATTCCTCTTTATTGCAAACCCAGCCCTGCAATTTAGGAACATTTCTGATGTTTGCTCTTATGTAATTTGCATACCTCATCTGACCACAAGGAGAAGCAGCTGCGCATAATGTTTACAGATAATTGTTAGAGGCCCACAGTCATCATGTTTCTCTACTTTATCTCCATTCTCAACTCCCCATCTCTGCACTCTCTCTGTCAGTCTTTCCCCACCCTGTCTGTTTTCGCTGTGTTCACAGTCAATGTCTATTGTCCACATCTCCCCACAGACAGAGGAAGCAGCTGGACAGGAGAGAGGAGAGTTTTAGAAAAAGTCACAAGGCTGAAAAGGGGCAGAAGGAGGAATCAAGTGGGAGAAGACCAGCCTCAGTGCTGAAGGGGCTCTTCCTTAGGTAAAACCAGAGTCATGCAATTTCGAGTCCTCACTAGGACACAGTAAAGGGCTTAAAAATTATAATCCAGAAGGTTCCATTAGTGCACAGAATAAGTACTGCTTTAGTTTTACAAACACGGATTGTAAACTATATAGATGTCTATCTATCTACTTTTATGAGTGTTACTCTTCTGATGGACAGTCATTGGGGCATTTCACATGCAGAATCTATTGCCCTAGACATCACCAGTCAGCTAACAAAATAGAATGTCTTAAGATGGCAATGGCTATATTTATAAAAAACAAACAAACAAATTAAAAACTAGCTTTCATTGTCAAATAGGTTTGAGGGGTTTGAGAACACAATGTTCTCCTGGAAATTCACCGTGTTCTTAGGGTATGATGGCTTACTCTAAGTATTTCTGGAGTAAAGAATTCCATTAGTTTCTTCATATACAAACTTTCTGAACCACAGAATCCTTTTTTTGAGTATAACATCTTATGGAATGTGTCCTTGGTACAGAGTTTAAGAATCTGTCTCAAAGGAATAAAAACTTTATGTGCTACATACTGCATTATTTTTTGTAAAGGGAATTGCTGCAACCTGCACTCTTGTGAATATTCATAACCTATTGACATTTCAGTGGGCCCATAAGAGAATTAAACAGAACAAAGTGGTGCTCAAAATCACATGCCAGTGTCACAAAACTCATAAAAGCTGGTTTGTGCCAGCTGCCTCAAGCCCAAAACTATACTGCAAGAGAATTAATTTAGAAGTGAGATAAATCACTGAAATAGAGAATTAACCATGATTAATAATTAATTATAAAATAACAAGGGAATTTCCATCTAAAAATGTTTAGATGTGGAAGAGACCATGACACAGAGGAATGATTTGGATCAAACTATGCAAAAGGAAAAAAACATGGTGAGTTTGGAAGGATACAATTCACATTAAGTATGACATTTGCCTAGGGCTTTAGTGGCTCAGCATCCTTCTCTGCCCAGAGGCAGAAGGAACTAGAAAGAGCTGGGGCTTTACAGCCTACTTATCCTCATAAAGCCCTGCATTTATCGCTATTACAACATTTCCCACAGTGCATGGTAATAATTACTTTTTGGAGGTTTACCTTATACAGTGTAATCTCTAAGGGCAAGTGCTGTCTCTTAGCTGATCTTCCTATCCTCAGTCTAGGAATGCAATAGTGAGCACATAGTAGGCATTCAATAATGTTTGTTGAATGAATATCTATGAGAATTCTGGATGTATATTGTATAACCATACTCTGGGGCCGAAACTTGGTTTGTTAATGGGACGGGGAGGGTTTATAATCACACATGTGAATGTGGCAGAGGGAAAAAGACAGTAAATGTTTCAGTAACTGAGTAATAATGGTTGCCTCTGGGAAGAGTAGCCAGGTCACTGGTAGTCAGGGGCAGATAGGAGATTTATTTTTCATGTACAGCCTTTTGTTCATTTGGGTTTTACCCCATGCCTATGTATTTTATAGTGAAAAGTTAATAAATAATAGTTTAAAGTATCCATGAGTAAGTACTGGAGTATGAGTTCCTGAATTCCAGTGACTAAAGAGTCCCCTTTAAAAATGTTCCCCTCTGCTTACTAACCACCATCTAATATTGGAATAAAAATGTTTCTTGATTGAATGACTTATTGCTGGAATAGGTAAGAAGCCAACCTAACCCAATCCCTCCGTAAAGAGCTTCAGATCCACTTTTCCAACGTTGGCTCTCTCCCAGTGCACAGAAAACTCTTGCCACCTGAACGCTCACCCCCTCCTGCCTGTGGCTGCCCCGTCTCTGCCTGAAGAAGCCGCCCTCCACCCCAGCCTTAGGGGGCCCAGCTCAGATGTTTGCTCCTCGAATGAAGCCTTTCCTGAAACCCACCCCAGGCCGCAGAATCAGTCCCCCATTTTCTGTACCTCACCATACATTGCACCTTACTTACCATACTTAACTTACACACAATTTACGCAGTGCTGACCATGTGTCATCACCGCAGAACAACGGTCATGTGAAGTGCACTGGAGCTAGAGAGCAGCGGCTGTGTGCACAGGGGTGATGTCCCACTGCGGGTTCACATGCCCCTCCCGCAGGGGAGCAGTGGGACCTCCCAAGCGCCCCCAGCTTTCTCACCAGGATGATGGTGATCCTAGCACCCACAGCAAAAAGGTTGTTGTGAGGAGTACAAGAGCTATTTTAACTTTCTTTCTGTGAGAACAATTTATCTGGCAAATGAAGCAGATGGAGCAGAGTAATAAATTCCAAACTTTAGTGTGCACATGAAGTTGATGCTGAAATTCCAGACTTCCCTTAAGCTTTTCTGCTTCAGAAGGGCTGGGAGGGGGACTTGGTGAGTGCATTTAACAAGTGCTCTGCTCAGCTCTGCACAGGGGCTCTCTTGACCTCTATTTTGGAAACATTACACCCCTCAGTGGTTTTTAACATCTGATCTACATGATAGAACTACCTGGGAAGGTTTAAAAAAAACAGCCTGTATAAAGTCAGAACTCCAACCCCAAGATTTGAATTTAAGCTTTCTTGGGTGGGTCTGAGATACCAGTATTTTTAAAATAGCTCCCAGGTGATTCTACCAGGCAGCCAGGGTTGAGAACATCTGCACTGTCTCTAGATGGTTTAAATACATCAATTTAAAGACATTAAAATACAGATGAAATGGATTATATGTAAAATTAAGGACTCCAAAAACTTGGTTTCTATCTAAATGATTAAAAATCAGAAAAGATCAATGTAATTCAAGTATACAGTGGTCAAATGGCCATTCCTGTTATGTCAGTTTGTCTTAAAAACTTAGGAGATGAATGTCAATTGGTGAGTCTCACCAAACACCAGCCTGCACCCCTCAGAAAAGGGAAGGCAGGCAATCGGCAGTGACATCTCCAATGCACCTATTGCTTCATGTGCGCAGTTTCTAACTTGGAACATTTTTCTGAAGTCCATGGTGTATATGCTATGAAAGTTTGGGCATATAGTCTCCTATTTAATAATTACAAGAAAGTATGTATGTTTTTAATTGGAAGGATCAAACAGATCATCCCCCCCAAGACTCTGATCTTTGTACAAATACACAACCCAAATTTTTAAAGAATGGCATTTTTGATTTTATAATCTAAGAATTTCAGCCAAAACAGACTGAAGTAAAACATGAAACAAATCATCAGCATAAAAGGGCAATATTTTTAAGGACAAATAGATTTTATTTTAAAGTTGAATCTGAAATATTCTGCCTTTAAAAAAATAAGACAGCAAGTAATGTGTGTGAAGTGGACAATACTATTCACCAAAATGAGCTATTCTGAGTACTTAATGACAGGAAAAAACGTAAGTGTATAAGATCTAAGGAACAAATTGTTTGTAGAGTTGTCAAGAGAGCAAATGATGTGATTGGAACAAAGTGGGAATGAAGGTTTTCCCATTGGGTGTTACCTTGATCATTTCCTTAAAGGTTTACATGGTCATCTCTCAGATTTATATTGTGCTATATTCTCTGGAATATTCCTGGGACTTCAAAGACAGTGAAGTATCCTGGAAAACACCACACTGGGGCAAGTAGGACATCACCAAGTACTTTGATGTATAGCACCTGAGCTTGTCAACACCAAGACACCAAATTCCCTTTTACTCTAATCTCAATGCTATGTGTCTTCAAATATCCAGTAATAAAAACAAAATGTTTCTTTTCTTCTTACACAAATCCCATTGCTCTCCATACACACCAAGATAAAGAGAACTTACTATTGTGATTTTTGATGTTCAAACCACTAGAACTCATGACCTCTGGAAGCCTCAAAAGAAAGATTCTGGTGTGTATACATCACCGTAGATTCCAACGTGGTGCCGTGAGCCTCAGAAAGCAAGTGTAAACAAAAGTTTCTCATTAAACTTGAGTTTAACATTAGTAAGATTGTCCAAAGATTACATTTAAAGATAACTGAAGTGTTACTATATTCCTTTGTGCAGCCCAGCCATGACCCTAATTAATGTGTCTAGGGTAGACATGTATTTCTTCAAGTAATGGGTGGTTTTGTTTGGACAATTAGACCAAGCTGACAAGGAAATTTTCCATCAAACTAAGTCATAAAAAGTACATTATTCAGCATTATTATGAGTTAAGCAGTATTTATTACCTGAACTTTACAATGCTCTATTATCAATCATTACCTGCCATTAAGGTATGTTAACATGAGATCAAAGAGAGAAGCCAAGCTAAACAAACAGTCATGTCTACAAGTCACTTTAGTGCTGTTTGTTTAAAGAGAGGCAAATGCCACAGAACTTAAGGATGGACAATTTGCATTTAACCAGAAGATGCAAATCAGTTGTACTGTGACAAGGCAGTGATTATATAAATGCCATGCTTGTTATTCAATTGACAAGACAAAGCTGGTTTTCAATAAATTTCTGAAAAAATATATAGTCAAAGCAAAATGTGAGATACAAAAGTCTAGTTTTGATGGGCACTCGTAAAGATTCACTGTTGTATCAATTCTCAGCAAAAACGCTGCCTCAGAAGTCACTAAAAATGATATCAGCTGGATGGATCTAAAGAGGAGAGTGAACGTTTTCCGCAAAGCTGTAAAACCTTGGAAACCACCTCCTGAACAAACACTCTGAAAGCTCAGAAGTCTAAGACAAGCTTACAATGTCCTGACTTTAAAATATTTTCTTGTAACCACTTCTTCCCTCTTACTCTGGAGCCAAGGGCACAAACAAGGTTTCTGAAAGGAAGCCCTTTGAGAAGCACATTCCTCCTCCTTCCTTCCAGAAGTGCATGATCCATCCTTTCTGGTGAAGCCCTTTCATTATTGCCTGTTGCTTCCTTCCCCATCTTAAAGCTGATGTTCAAGAGATGGCTAGCGTTCAACCTCGGCTCCAGGTCACCTACAAACAGCTGTAAGAGCTCTTTAATACTTCTTGTTATACAAAAGACAAGAAAGTGTCTGTTTAAGGATTCAATATCCTTTTAAATCTACATTCGTCTTCTCTGACTAATCTAATATTTTCTGACAATATATATCCATGACAAAAGAAAAGATGCAATGTTCTTATTTTCTTTACATTTAGCGAAAGGCAATCCTGCAGACTTCACATGGCATTTTTGCTTATCATAGAACACTAGCTGGGCAATCATTCTCCAAGTGGTATTACTTAAAGGGATTCACAAAATTCACTTAGGACCAACTGTTAGCCAATCAGCAAAGTTACTGAGTACCTCACCATAGTGGGGATCACATAGTGGGGGAAAAACCTTGGTTTCCACCTCACGAGGCTCCAAGGCTACATACATAGAAAGAGGGCTGACCTTCCTGGCCAGGGTGTGGGAGCAGCAATGGGAGCAGGGGAGCAGTGGGCACCGTGGGCTGGCAGAGTGAGCCTCTGATGGTACATCTACTCAGTGCATGTGGGTGTGGAACTCTGAGTCAGCCACTGGGCAGGGAGGATGAAAGCGGGTGTGGGCAGACTTCAGACAAGCGAAGGGCAAGATGTGCCACTCTCAATGGCTAAAGGACCTGAGCAAAATTCCTGTGTCTAAATATAGGTAGCTCTTCCTTTTCTAGCCAGACAGCTGGGTTACAGGCACACATATGCTGTAAGTAGACCAATATGACAGGTGTAGACAGGATTTGTGTGGGTTCGGAGGAGGGATTTGTAAGTTTGCAGTGTATGTTTGGAACCACATTGTGAAAGCCTTGAATGCCAGGCTTAGAAGGAGAAAGTTGATCCAGTTAAGTAGCACTTATCCTCCAAAAGAAGGGTGTAGCATGAAGAAAATGGCTTCTGGAGAAGATTCATTTGGTGGAAAAGTATAGAGGAGGCTGGAGTGTGGAGAAGACAGAAGCCAGGTTGCTAGACCACGAGTTCCCAGGTCAGCCATCTCTGCAGGGACAGTGGGTGGGGGCTCAGGCTGTGAGTGGCAATGTGCTGGAAAACTAGAAAGAGCATAGCAATGAGGAACAGGATCCCAAAGTTTGGAGCCATCACTGTTAGTGGCAAACATGGATGCTGGGCATCAGAGCCGTGATGATTTACTGTCCCCCCGTGTTTTCATTCTTCCTTTCTTCCCTCACTAACAGAACCCTGAATTTAGAGGAAGTGTTGCCGAGCAGTTACGTTCACATATTTTGGAACCAGCCTGTGAGGGTTTGAATGACACTCCATCATCTATTATCTCATGACCGTGGGTGAGTTACTCCACCTCTCTGTGCCACAGTTACCCTATCTGTAAAATGGAAATACTACTAGTACCTATCCCATGGGGTTGTTGTACATCAATGTGTGTAAAACTCTTAAAGTAGTTCTTGGTTCCAGGAAGCACTATGTAGATGTCCACTGTTATTATTAGCTGAGCACATGGCCTAGCATCTCCAGCTCTGTGCAGCCATATGGTGACATTATGGCCACTGGGTTGTGAGTGGAAGTGATGTGTAGAACTTTCAGTGGGCCTTACAGGGTCCCTCTTCCTTTGCTTGTTGGTGGAACTGTGGACATGATGAGACCATGACGTAGAAGCTGTGTTAATAAGTCAAAACTGTTGACACTGTTAGCTGCCGTATCAGCCCTGGTCTGCTTATACTCAAAGATTATTGCCTAAGAAAAATTAACTTCTATCTGATTTAAGTCACTATTTAAGTCATTTTGGGGTCTTGGCTATAGCAGCTGATCTGTACTCAAATGAATGCTCATGATTATCGTGGACGTGGGTAAAGCCTCTTGGGGGTCTCTGTGTTACTCCTAGGGGCTTGTGTCCAGGACTCAGCTGCTAGTGGTGAGCTAAGAGTCTCCACTTACCAACGCTGAGAATGATCTGGGGCTCCTGTCTGCCAGTCCTTTTTTCTGTCTCTGCCATTCTTTTACACCATTCCTTCTTTCACGAATGACTCTCTCCCTGCTCCTGACTCCTCACCATTGTAATCTAATCCATTTTTCAACAAACAGGAGCTATTTCTCCTATGAGAGAATGCTGGTCACATTCAACTAAACTGCCT
The DNA here is from genome assembly GCF_030020395.1 of Manis pentadactyla. NCBI lineage: Eukaryota > Metazoa > Chordata > Mammalia > Pholidota > Manidae > Manis > Manis pentadactyla. The sequence goes on along the minus strand of NC_080024.1, from coordinate 60,580,184 downwards.
GATTTCCATGATTTTAGACATTTCTTGTATCAATTTCACATGCTGCTTCAGATGACATGACATTTGTTAATGTCCTGCACCTCCTATCATTTTGTAGGAGAACAAAGATCTTAAGGGTCCTTTTCTGATTTCCTCCTACTGCCTGGATGGGTGCCTCAAACATTTGTTGAAATAGGCTAGTGATGAGCATATGACACTATCGAAGCAACTGAAGTTCTTCGTTTGGATTTCATAGAAGACCTTGCAAAAAAGAAGCTCTTCTAACTCCTTCATGAGATTGTTAAACAGGAGGATGTAAGCCTGAAGCTGTCTACGTGAAGGAAAGAAGTATTTGGGATGAAGGAGAAAAGCCATAAGGGTCATGCTTAGAAAGAGAGGGAAAGAGAGAGGGCAAGCCAGGGTCCCTGTTTGGGCAGATGTGGCTGCAGAGATGGCTCTGGCCGCAGGTTTCCCCACTGTTGGGACCTGGTCAAGTACCGTTTGGTGTTCTTGACTGTCTGAGGCACGTTTCTATTCTTGAGAATAAAAGAGTGCTCACCACTTACATGTGCTGGGAGGCTTCACGTGTTTGAAGCACGTGAGATAAAGTTCACCCTAAATACATTCCCACTGTGTTTCTGAACATTGGTGAGGCACAGCATGTGTTCTTGAAAGCCTTTCACTGTTCTTGCTTTATTTAAGGTGAGGGCATATGATAAACTCATAAGATTGTTTGAAAAGTGCTCATTAGCAGCCCCATCATTTATTGATAAGAAACTTAAATTTTATGAAAAATATCCCCAGACTGATGGGGCATTATACTACCTATTACTGTACCCTGTCTTCCAACGGTTTGAGGGATTTCTGAGTCTTGACCAATTCTAATGACACAGTAAAGTACCCTTGTCTAGCTCTAAGGGCCCAGATAACTCACTTTTGAGTATGCTGCCAAGGATCTCATAAAGGCTCTACTTACAGAATCATCAGTCTAGAGTGCAGATTCTAATGGATGACAGGTCGTGCACTCTTCACAACTATTAAAATGAAGTTGAGGAAGAATTCCCTACTACCTGGCACCATGACAGGAAAATCTAGGAGTTGTATTATTTTCAGAAGGTCAAGGACAAATGCCTCTGGCTAATTTAAATACCGAAATGGCCATCCATGCAATCCTAAGTCAGGTGTAAGTAGATAAAGATAATTTTTATAAAATTATTTCAGAAGTCCTTTTTGTTGTCCAGGATTCAAATCAAGGCATATTCAGCTAGTTTGTACCAATATACAGCTGATGGTTCTGAAAATTTTGTTGTGAAATGCTCCGTCACAGGAAGCTCCAACTTGTCAGTGGAAGATGGAGAGTGAAAAGGCTCTTGAGAAGTTGATTTGCACCTCTAGGAATCGTAGCCTAAAGCACTCACACCATTGGAAGACCCTGCCACCTGAAAACGGTCAAGTAATTTCCGTGAGCATTTTCTTAGGAAGATGGAAAAGGCATCAGTGTCTGCCATCTGGTTCCATTCATTGTACCAAATCACTTGGAAGTTCTGAAAAAAGAATAATCTGAAAATCTAATCAAACTAGGCACCCAGTAGTGTAGGCAACCTCAGTTGGGCAGATCCTGAAACATAATGGTAAACTGAGACCCAGAGATGGCTTCTGATCAAGTCACAGGGACACCACTCATTATCAAGGCCTATAATTCTTCTTGTCTGTCATGACTTGTTGGGCGAACTTTGTGTGTGTGTGTGTGTGTGTGTGTGCAAAATTTGGCCTCATTTAAGTATATCAACAGTTGATTATTAATGATACCCAGTACAAAGATTTAATAAGAGATAATACACATGATACATGTGAATACAAAGGACACTGCCTGGCAACCAGTGGAATTTTAGGAAATGTGGTTGCCATGTGCCTGGTTTTAAATCATACAGTTGGTATTTGAGTTTCCTTTCTGAGAAAAAAGACCAGACAGACATACAAATGTAAATGTGAGCAAGTGCTGCTATTACTGCTGTGACATGCCCTGCGCATGAGTACTCGAGCTTCCCTCACTGGAACAGTTTGTCCCAAGGAAGGAGTCAGAGTGCACCTCACAGAGACACGCCTTAGGGTGAAGGAGTGCACACGCTTTGCCAAATTCCACACTCCGCCAGTCCTATCACTGCTGCGGGCCAGGCATGTGGGTGGGTCCTGCGGTGGTTCTCAGTGGGCCCTTTTCCACGTGCCACTGCTAACAGCACAGGTCTCTGTCCAGCCCTCATTTTCCTCTTGTCACCTTGTTCTCCTTTTCAGTAAGGGATATTTGGCAGTCTTATGCTAAAGAACTGACTGCTTAACAATGAGAAATATTGAATTTTTAATACAGTTACCAAACTGTTTCAGAAAAAAACTCAACATTTTTTCCCAGTAAAAAATTTATTTTATCAAAATGATACTTGCCAATTCTTGTCATTAATTCATCAACTTCCTGGACAATTCAACACAGGAATCCTGTGCCCAGCATTTCCTTGAGTTTAAACTTGTCCTGCCTGAGGACCCCTGCTCTGGAAAATCCAAACAACCTGTTGTTGCCTGGAGGCAGCACCCTCTGAAAGACCAAGGTGTAATTATTACCTCAGTGCCCATTGGAGACAGACGCCAGATTGACTTTGCTGGCCTGGGAAGTACTTACCCAATTAGTATTATATTTTGCTTCCACCAAAGAGAGACAAACACTGTTGAACATCTTCACTGATAATTGGAAAAACTGTCCATATTTTGTTGGACTCATCCAAAAATGGCTCTCTAGAATGTCAAGAATATATTCCTTTCTAACCTAATTTAAACACAGACTTCAGTTTCTCACCAAAGGTATTCACCTGATAGTGTTGGGCCCTTGGTTATCCTTAAAATACCAGAGACACCAAATTCTCCCTCCTCAAGAAGAATATGGCTTATAGAACAATACGATACCCAGTGAAAAGTTGTAAACACTTCTCAACAATGGAGAAAATCTCCTCTCTCAGGAAAAGCCTGTTCCATGAGTTGTTGCCTACAAATGAAGCACTGGTGCCCATGCCATCAGCTTGTGCCCAAGCTTAGAAGCGTGAAGTGGAGTCCAGTGCTCAGACTCTGGGTGCTCCCGCCCACTGGAAATTTTGGTTGTCCAGGATTTGACTGACTCACTTCTTTAGACTAATTATGTTGAGCAGTTAATGTACAGGATGCCTTGTGGATTTCTGTCTTTAACTGGGATGACGGTTTCCAGTACGGCAAGTATCTGAGGCCTTCAACAATTATACAAACTACCCATGTTGTGTTTCAAAAAGGACATTTTTAATGAAGAATTTGTTGTTTTGAAATCTGACATCATGCCATCCTTTGTTCTTCCACAGAAGTGAGTGAAGAGTAGTGTCTTAGGCAGTTCGAGCTGCTCTAACAAATATCACAGGTTGGGTGGCTTAAACCACAACATTTATTTCTTATAGTTCTGGAGGCTGGGAGGTCCAACATCGAGAAGCCAGCAGATTCAGTATGTGGAGAGGGCCTTCCTCCCAGTTTGTAGACAGCAGCTTTCCTGTTGTGTCCTCACATGAAAGAGAAAGAATAAGCTCCTCTCTCTTCCTTTCTTAAAACACTAGTCCCATCACGGGGACCCCACCCTCATGACCTCATCTAAACTTAATCACCTCCCAAAGGCTCCATCTCAAAATCCTGTCACATGGTAGGAGAGTTGAGACTTCAACATATGAATGGGAGGTGGGGGCACAAATACTCAGTCCATAACAGATGGGGTGAGAGGAAAGAAGGTTGGAAGCTACATTTGGTGGTCAAATTGTATTCTTATTTATTATAATAATATTTGATTCATATTTTGTTATAAAAGTAATATATGCTCATTAGAAAAAAGTGTTGAAAATAGAGAAAAATAGAAAAAGGGAAGATCGCCACTGAGTTAATAAAAATTAAGCTTCTTTCAACCTTAGGACTGCTCAGATCCTTTAATACACATTCATCAAGAATGCTTTTTCCACATATCACCTATTCATAGTCCCGAGAAACAGGGAGGTGCTGTCTTACAGAGTAGGTAGTTCAGCATGTAATTTTACACTGTGCTAACAATTAATCTTTGTAAATCCTTCCTTGGGAATTATTTTGCTGGTGAGGTACAGATTAAGAAAAAAACAAGAAGTTATAGTTTACTTCACTGAGTAAAGAGCCCAGGAGAGCTAGAAATAAGGTGGAGACTGGAGTAGTTAGGACCGAGGATGACAAACATATACTTGGTTCATAAGTGGCCCAGACATGCCCTGTCTTTGCCAGGGAATATCTCATGTGCACACTGTTGCCCCTTGCAGTGTATCCTGCCTTTCCTGGCTTACATATCCCTCATTCTTACACCTTCAAAGCCCATTTAGAAAAAAAAGAGATCTACTCAGCTCTGCATATATTTCTTGGGAATTACAGGTTGAAATGCTAAGAGTCCCAATGCCCAGGTTAGGATTCCCATTTCTATCCCCTTTCATAGTGTATCTCTTGAGGGTGACTCTTTGCTGGTTAATACAAAATGGGTTTCTTTGCTTGTATTTTCTTTATCCTAGCACATCAGAAAGTCTTGGCAAACATGGTTCCACTGTCTCTGTTTTACCAATTCTTCCCAACTATGTTTTCTCTAGCCTTCATAACTTTCTAAGAGACACTTTAAGTAAGTGTCTCTGCCTTAACGTTTGGGCCAGCAGCTTCAGTGGCTTAGCTTTAAAAGGCAGACTTTATCAATACCATGAGTTCACATCTATAGAGTTACTTCCATGTGCCTGACACTGTGCTGAGTACTTTATATCATTTAATCCTCACCCAACAAATCAAACCAAAACAAACAAGATGCTTGCATCCCCTTTCTACAGGTGAGCAAGCCTAGGCTTGGTAATTTTCCTAAAATTTCACAATGGTAGAGCAGGATTCAAATCCAGGGCTGTCCAACTCCAGAACTCATGCTACTTCCTCTTATCCTTGTAATCATACTCAAGAGCACTGATTTCCAAAGTTTGATCCCTGAAGCTAGCAGAAGCAGCATCTAGGACTGTGTTACAAAAGCAAATTCTCAGGGTCCACTCCAGAACTACACTGAGTCAGAAACACTGGAGAGGTGGTACATATATACAATGGAGTATTATTCAGCCTTAAAAAAGAAGGAAATCCTGCCACTTGCAAAACAACATGGATGGATCTTGAGGGCATTGTGCTAATTAATATAAGTCAGAGAAAGACAAATGCTGTATGATCTCACTCATATGCAGAATCTTAACTGGCCTCAGCAATAGAGAGCAGAATGGTGGTTGGCAGGGCAGGGAGTGGGGCAAATGCAGAGATGCTGACCAAAGGGCAAAACTCCCAGTTCTGAGACAAATAAAATCAAGGGATCTGATTCACAGTAGGGTGATTATAATTAATAAACTGTATCATATACTTGAAAGCCAAGAAAGTAAATCTTAAATGTTACTGCCACATGCACAGAAAAGTCATAATTATATGGAGATGGAGGAAACTAAACTTACTGTGGTAATCATTTTGCAATATATACGTGTATCTAATCATCATATTGTATGCCTTAAGCTAACATAAATTATATGTAAATAATATTTCAATGAAGCTGGAGAAAGAAAGAAACTCAGGATAAGGCCCAGAGATCTGTGCTTTAGCTGGCTATCCAGGTAATTCTGATGTATGCTAATGTTAAAAAACTGCTATTCTGGAATCCAAGCACAAAAACTTTAGGTCAAAGGTGCGGGGTAATTTTCTGCCATCTCAAAAGCCTGGGCTCAGGTCTCCCTATCTGGCCCTAAAAGACAGGAAAGGGCCTGTGTCCCTATAAGTTTCTTCCATCTTTATCATTTCCTCTCCACACCACCAAATCTTAGGGTGACAACTCAGCATAGTCAGTACCACCAAAAAAAAGCTCACACTTAAAATTTAACCTAATGAAGAACAGTATATTCTGATACCATGTGTAGATGCTGAAAAAATAATTGGCAGGAACAGGGAGAGTGTCCCTGTTGCTCTCACCCCTCACACTTGCCCAATGCAGCGGCGTGCCGTACATTAGCAGGCATTTCACATCAGCTATTCAGATTCCCGTTGGACAAATCCCACCTGTGAGCACTGCTGTCTACACCACATCACACCCCATAGATCAGGAGTGGGCTGAGGCCAGAGTCATGAACGCCATAGCTTTCCATAAAAGTTAATTAACGACAGAGGCATATTGCTGGGAATGGCAACACAGTTTGTTATTTATGGCCCAGGAAACCCCAAATGTAGGACTTGCCTTTTCTTTTCTCTTAGCTCCAGCTCTATACCCCATTTCCATAACTTCGTCAATCATTTGCCAAGTTAGCAAGAGAATGTAGCATGGAATCTGTAGAAATGAATGCTACAGCTGGACCTCCAACACACAGCCCATGAGAAACAGACCACCTACCAGATGCTGCCCTGTTCTTCCCTATTCCTGTACCTCGATGCTTTTTCACACTTCACATTTCTACTGCCACTAACAGTTCTAAGCTGTCACCCCCAAGAAAAAGATTCCCCAAGGAACCCTTGCTGCTGAAAAGCATCTAAAACCCCACTTCCTCCTTCCTGGCCACACCTCCACACACAGACACGGGTCAAGTTTTAGGCAAGTAGCTCTACACCGCATAGTTTTGGGAGGTTGTGTGGCACAGTGGCGGAAAGTGACCCTCTGGCTTCACATTCTGGGAAGGCATTCTTACTGTCCTCAGCTATAAATGGATCCAATAACGACACTTATTTTTGAAGGTAGTTGTGAGATCTGAGTCAATATGATGCATACAGTGCAGCTCCCAGCACTTCAGGGCCAGATAAACCTTCATGCTACCGTGGCTTCTACTTCACCTTTCCTCTGTGAGAACGCCAGGGGCCCCCACAAGCCCAGACCAATATTTTCTACATGCCCTCTGCTATTGCCCACATGGATTTTGGACGGAGGTGGCCTGAAGATGATGCAAATTTTTACATGTGTGTGCCTGTGTGCATTTCTCTAAGGACAAGGTTGGAGATTTCAACTCATTCTCCAAGACACTCGTGGCCACCACCATGTCTCAGAAAAAGAAAGGAAATCATGTTCTTGAGAAGCTCAGAAAGCAAGAATACATATTTGTGCTTGAGAAGACAGTTCCATGTGTTGGAAAGAGTAGTGCTTTACAAGTCATGTGATTCAAGTTTTAATCTCACCTCTACCACAAACAAACTGTAGCCAATCTCTTGTCAGGACTCTTGTCAAACATTTCTTTATGTTTGAAATGGACATGATGACTCTGCCTTGCTTCATTCAGTTGTGGGAGTCATAATAGGTAAGGGATGTGAAAGCACTTTCAAAGCAGAGAACACAGCCTCAATAAATGTATGATAATTAAGGTTCAGATGCTTCATCAAGATTCTGATGGATAAACAACTTTGCCAACTGACCTGTGTCATCCAGAAAATTAGGAAGAAAATAGCAATGGAGTGAATTAGAGTGTTCTTTTTGTTCTACTTATGTAAAATAGCACAGTTATCTCTGGGATAATTTGTTAAAAATAAGCAAACAGAAATCCTTTGTAAGAGAGAGAATTCTGTAAATATTATTTGATTTCACCCAATGCACTGTAATCCTTAGAGCTGCACAGCTTCCCCCGTGTGGCTTTAATTGCATGTCACTGCTAACTTCCTTGTAAAGAGACAGGTCTCTGCCATTCCTTCTAATTATCCAAATGGCCAGCCACTGTGTGTGGCCTTACCTCAGGCTTTTAACCAGAAGTAATGTCACTAAATCAAAGCAAGTGGAAAGTGTCACTGTTGCAGTGACTCTAATAAATGCTACATGACATTCCTTTAAGATCACTTGGAAATTGTCTCTTCAGGATTACACCAATTCCAACATGATAACTCATCAGTTGAAAACAGTCATAACCAGAAGCCCGTGTGTAAACTGTACCTCTCTTACCTCCTCTCGCTAGAGGAGCCACATTTTGTCTGGCAAGGACATGAGTTTGGCAATCTCACTTTAGGTCTAGCCCATCCTCCTGGGAAAGGACAGTACATAGTCCACGATTACGTGGCTATCTCTGCAGCCAGACCCTGAAGTTACAGCACTGGCTTTGACAATAATAACAAAACACCATTTATTAGTGTCTTCCTATGTGCAAATGTCATATTAACCTCTTTCTATCCATTATCTCAATTAATACAATCCTATGTACAGCTATTGTTCCCAATCTACAGTTGTGGAAAACCGAGGCCTTGAGAGGTTAAGTAACTTGCCTGAAGTTTAGAAGTACCGATGCAAACAGTGCACGTGTGAAACTGATGAGGAGACAGCTGCCATAGAGGCCGAGGTCAATTGCTCTGAATTCTCATTATCTGTTTACAGTTCTGTTATTACTCATATATTTTCTGTTTAAAAATTGAGGTCAATAATTCAGGCACCTAAAAATGTGAGTCCCTCCTATTTCCAACTTACAAGTGTAAAACTATAGAAACTGTGGAAAAAATGATTGTTATTCATGAGAAATATTAGCATTATTTAGCATGTAGCTGAAGACATTTAAAAATACATGTTGCCCATTCTTGATTTCTGTGCTGGTTGTTTTGGCTTGTGAAAATTAAGTCATGTACATGAGTGTACATAAGGTTGTACACTTATGGTCTAGACACTTTTCTCTGCACGTGCTGTAGTATCTGTATATTCCTGTTTCATCACTATTTCCTATACTTTCCCAGAAAGGACCATCAAGCTGTTACTACATCTTTTAATTTTCCCCAGAATGATTTTCCTTTACAATGAAAATCTGTTGAACAGCATCTCGGTAAATCTCTTGGTAAGTCTTTTTTGGCCCTAGAAAACTGGTTTACCTTATAATTACACATCAAGTCTAAATCCCTGATCCAGAGACCCAAACTGATCTCTGTTTGGTGGCCCTTGCTTAGAAGGTCAAAAGGAGTTCATTACAAACAGAAGAGTTGCTCAAAGAGGCTGCTGGTCTCTCTGGTGACCCTGTTACCCAGGACGAGCACAGTGTGGGGCAACAGGAAGGAAGGTGGTTTTGCTGAGATGAGGGGAGCTGGCTGGGACAAACTCTGTCCCTCTGCCCATCCAAATGAGGTTTGAATAGAAACAGTTCCTAGGATGAGTGCCATTCCCAGCCCTCCATCCTGTAACCCAGGGTTTGGTCCCACATTCATCTCTCTTTCCCCATCACCAGTCAGAGCAAACATCAGGTAACTGGGACTAGAGTGACAATAAGGTTTAAATCATTTGCAAAATAGTTAAATCAAAGTCTTTGTTGCCATATTTAATTCACACACTTGCTCAGTTCTAACCAGCTGCAATAATCTAATTTACGTCTACTTTTACCAATACTATCTGCTTTAAAAAATTATCTATCAAAGGGCAGAGATTAAGTCAATGTAGCTCTGAGGAAAGTGTATTAGGAAACCGACTCAGCTTGTGAAACAAAGGCCCACTCACCACCAAAAATAAAAAATAAAAAACAGGAGCAAAATTGTGCTTCAAGCAAGAGAGAAAATTGAATACAAGCTGTCCAGGGCTTGTACAGCAGCTCCACATCATTAGAGACCCAGGAATTGTTAGATCTTATTGGTCTGTCATCTTCCACAAGCACCATCCTCAACAAGTGCCATCATCTCCTGGTTTAAAGTGGCTGCTCTGTATCTCACCATCACATCCACATTCCAGCCAGTGATAGAAAGAAAAGGGAAAATGAAGGACCTGCCTCTTTTCTTTAAGGACATAACTCAAATGGAATACCACACTTCCATGAACATGCCATTGGCCAAAACTTAATCACATGGTTATACCATGTTGAAGGTGAGGCTGGGAAATGTGGTCTTTAGCTGGATAGCCATATGCTGTCCTAAAATTTGGAGGTTCTATTGCTAAAGAAAGAAGGAGAGAATGGATATTAGGAGACAAGTGAAACATGCATTCATTCATCTTTCTATTTTCTTCTATTCATTCATAAACACTGGACACCTACTAAATGTCAGAAACTGTGCTAATACAGGAATACACCAGTAAAACCCAACCCTCCAGTCCCTGCCTCAAGGGATTTCCAGTCTAGTGAGGAAATAAGTATGGAACCAAACTGTTAAGTTTTTAAAATATTGCTCTACTGGGATCATGCACAGAGTACTACACTGCCTAGGAGAACCAGGAGAATTCAGAGAGGAGGCAGCCTTTGCATTGACACTTGAAAGATAGTAATGATCACACAATAATAATAGCATTTCTTTAGTCGTAATTTTACTAGTCTAAATCCTTTACATATGTTAATATATTTAATCCTTCCATGATGGGAAACCATTATTTCTTCAACTTTACAGGTGAGAAAACAGAGGCCTTATAAGTGTTGGAATTGAGGTTTGAATCAGTGCAGTCAGGCTCCAGAGCCTGTACCACCTTTCATGAGAAAAAAGGGTCCCAACCTCACCACCTAAATCTTCCAGTGCCTCCTTGTCATGCATAGGAAAGGAAGCAAAGCAGGAGAAGGGAAAATTAAAGAGTGGAGGTCTCAGAAGCCTATCCACACAGGAGGATGGAACTCAAAATGCAGTGCGAGTGTGCTGACTCCCAGTTCCTTCTCTGAGAAGGGTGATTCTTGATGCACATTCTAAAGAAGCACTGGATGGCCGCAAAGACTCATGGAATGTTCTCCAAAAGATTAGCATTTTCGAAATATGTGGACATGCTTGTTTCCTTTTTCAAAAAGTAATTTTTTTACATTTATTAAAAATCAGACATCAATTCAACATTCTTCTTCCAGAGCCAGCATAATCATTCCGTTAGTTCTGTGGCAGTGGTTTTTGTGTTGGCTGAGGGGAAGCAATTCTCCAACATAAAAGGGATCCATAACCTAAAAGAAGTTTGGCCGTCATTGAACTCAATGATGCATTTAGAAAAGCTTTTCTGCTTTGATGATCCTATTGGACAAAATAGAATTCATTCATTTGCAACAATTATTTACTATAGCTCTCCTATCATTTTTTAACAGATTGTCTTTATTTAAAAGGTACTGGCCCGAAAAGGCGAGGGGGAAAACACAAGTGCGAGCATTCAATGAAAGCTTGGTAGTTTTTCAGCATGTTTCAATGAGTCTCTTTTTCTCCTGTTTGCTTCTGGTCATTTCCCACCCTTGATTAGTAATTTTACACCCTAATAATAAAATATGAAATACTTTTTAATACTGCCATGGTGGTAAAAGTGTTTAGTTTTTATGATGTGTCTCTAGAGATGGATCTTTAGCAGTATATAGTGAGGTTAATTCAGCATAAAATAGTATAATACCTTTCTTATTTCCGTTCACTCATTTAGAAATTATGGGACAAATTCTAGTGAAAGGTTCACCCCACTGGCTGGAAACTAGTGTTTCAAAAGATCGGGGTTTTCATTTTCTTTTTAGAGAGGTTAGAAATATTTCTAATCAACTTTTTAACAACCTGATAAACAGGTGTATCTCCCTCTTTGTTTCCTCAGCCTCCTGGGACAAGTTGCTGTTACTCAAAGCCCTGCGATGACCAGGATGACTCTTCCCTGGAGACCTGGAGACCTGGGCAGCCACCAGCCACCAGCCACTCACCCCCTTCCCCCTTCGCCTGCTCCGTGAGTACTTGGCAAATGAGATCTGGGAACCCAACAGTCCTTTTCCACTCTGCTCTTTTGTGAAGATACTATTATTATTTCCTTTGGCTGTATTGTTCAACTGTATGAAGCAGAGAAAGAAACTGAGTTAGCTACTTGGTAATATTGTAGCAAAAGCAGAAAAATAAAGAGAGGAAAAAAGAATTATCTTCCTTGGTCACTGGGCTACACTTAAAACAGATCCCCCAGCTCTGGCCCCCCGGCACACTGACACCCACCCGTGGAGATGCACTTCCCTCCCAGGAAGCCACAGAGCCTAGTCTCCCAACATGTCCCATGCAGGACAGAGTAAAATGAAGGTTAATTTCATATATGTAATTATGTTCACTCTTCCTAATATCAGCACTTAACAAAAGTCCAAACTGGGCTTGTACAATGAGCTACATTCTAACTTAATCTCAGTCACTTCTAATTTCAATCTCTAATGAATGCTTGGCACTCCTGTGCTTCCTTTCATAAAAAGACAAAGTTCCTGCTTCTCACTTCATAAAAATGGCAAGAACAAGTTAACCTTTAGCTAATGTGGATAAGAAAAGGTTAATATGAGTAGAATGAAAACACAATTTCCCCCCAGTTTTAATTTTACAGTGAAATCCAAAGCTCTTTAGACTAGATAATTGTTAGTTTTTCTGGGTACTTGCTACATTACCCCACTTGGAAACCTATTAAGAATTAAAAATAAACATGTCAAACAAGAATTGCTCCCTAATTAATACGAAGACATGTGTGAAAACATTCTTGAATATTAGGCTTAGTAGTATTGTATATTATACTGTCCTTGCTTATAAAAAGTTAAATGTTTCTTCAAATGAGAATGCAGACCAATAAAGACAGCTAAATATGCAAAATGTAGAGATCCATTTGACACACACAAACCAGTTCTGATAATGTTACACTGCCTTACCTGCGTTTTAAAGATTAATTAATTCTAACTACTCTCCTGTGAGAGAACTGATAAACAAACAAGTAGATTAACAGAAAAGTTTAAAAATATATAACATCATGCAAAGGTACCACACCTGAGGTCAGAACTTGGCTGTGACAAAGAGACTAATTCTTCATCTGATTTCTAGCAGTATGATCCCAACACCATCTCACAAGAAGACATAAAGAAATATGATGCAATGCTTCACAAACCCCAAGAATTTGCTGCTGGTGTTTAAGAGCAGAAACTAAAACCAACCATAAATATATAAAACCCGAATAAACATACTGATCTCTTAAACTCTGACCCAACCTTAACCCAAGTATTAATGATTTTCTCAGAACTAAACCAAGAGAGGTTTTCTAAGAAACAGACCTGCCTTTCTAAAACATCAAAGGGCATCAAAGTACAGAGAGTTGGTATGTGAGAAGGGAAAGGGTTACAGGGACCTGTCCTGATGTGATCCCTGTGCTATAGCCTGTATCCAGTCATGTAACCTCCTGGGGAATTCCAGGAATCTCTGAGCATGACTTCCTGCCATGACAATGTTTCCATTCTTCACACACTTGTCACATTGTGGGACATAGTGTGGTTAGGCCTGATGAATTAAAGGAAAAAGAAAATAAGGAGGTCTAGAACTGTATGGATGACCATCTACTGGGAAAGAGATGGTACTTCGGGAACAAGCCAAGTTCAGGAAGAACTTAGTCTCCTAGACAGACCACAGTCTCCCAAGCCCTCCAACTCCTGATTCAGCAACAGTGTGTTACTACATGACACAAGGTAAAAGAATATGTCACCCACTTTCAGACTTCACTCACAAGCAGAGAAAATTGATTCATTTGTGCTGCTTGCACAGCAGCAAACACACTGGTCCAGGAGATAATTCCATGGAGATTAAAACTCTAGTCATTAGGCACTCCATACCTGCTTGCCCAGTGAAATTACTGTTCCTGGACACCAAACTTAATCCTTGTAGTCTGAAAAAGCCAACACGTCTCTGAAAGTGCCTATCGTGGTTACATGCTTACCACACCTAAAAAGTCTGCAGCCTATTAATGAAAACATATGTAGAATGGAATGGGGCGGGTGGGTCGTAACTGGAAAAAAGAGTAACAAGACAGGTTTTAAAAGTAATAAAATGTGGTCTCATTCTTTACATCATTAAAAGACCTGTAGTAGTCTGCTGTTTAATACAATAAAATATAACAGTGAGGACCATAACTGTGTAGCCATACCACAGCAGGATAGAGAAATTCAATAACATACTAGGTAGAGAAAGTCTACTGAAGGACACAAAACCTAGATCATGGTAGTAATTTCCATGAGAAATAACCCTGAATGACCTTCAGTGGTTTATATACAGAAAGGGAAACACCAGCATAGCCTACAGCAAGGAGTCTGCAAAATCCTTCCTTGCAGGACCACTTTCTCTAAGGTCTAGAGTCAAAGCTCCAAAAGTAGTCTGGAATCCAACCAGCCACTGGATAGTTACAAGTCTCTGGATTCCCTAGTGGTTATTCTCTGGCATTTGCCAACTTGTCAGTGTTGGGAGCAAGCATTTTATATTAAAGGTGGAGTAAATAATTCAGAAGAATCTTTGAGTTAGAGAAATAATAGTTTCCAACTTTGTCACAATTCCATTAGGACATGATTTTATCAGCTAGGAGGAGAGATCGGGAAAAAAAGTACAAATATATTATTTGTACCTTCATTCTGTCTAAAATAATTAATAACAATAATAATCACCCAAACAATTCGTTCCTAGCTAATCAACAATTGGCATGTCCACTGAAGAAAAAAAGTCTGTCATTAGTATGTGTTCCATGATTAAAAAAACAAAACAAAACTAGCCTCTACATTAAATTTTTAAAAATTGTGCCCCTTACTAGCTTTTATAATTGAAGTGTTGAAAATCCAATACACTCTTTCAAGAGGGAAATTTAAACAGCTTTCTGTCAGTAACAGCAACATACAGTAGTCTGGAACCTCCTTGAAGTTAACTGCAGCCGAGCTTACTAATGAAACTTTCCATCTATTAAATCTTAACAGGCATAACTATAAAAATGGCGCCAAGCTTTCTCCTCCTCTGGAATGTCCCAGCCAGCACTTTGTGACTTTTACCCTTTATCTTTGTAATTACTGTAATTATTGCAGAGTTGGAGTAGAATCAAGATCTAAGAATATAGGGTTTTTTTCCAAAGTCCTTTTTTTTTCATACTCTTGGGATGGGAAATGTTTGAGATGGCTTACAGGAGGAGCAGTTATATTCATTTCACTGTAGAACCCATGTTAGGGTAAAGGGGTGTTAGATTATCATTGAGTTCCAGAATATGCATACGATACACTAATAGTGTCTATAGCACTGAGAGAAGCAGCTTTGTAAATAATGTAAGGATGGAGAAGGTGTCAAAATCATTACTGTCAGTTTTATAGCCTAACAAGAAAATGTTCTCCTTTTTTTCATATCATCCATCTGATATTGGGCATTATTCTTAATCAATATTTTGAAGTTATTGGATGAAAATCAAAAGGAAAGAACAGCTCTTTCTATATTACTTGTTCTCATGAAGGACAAAATCACTTTTATTTTACCATCTCTGAATGGTCCCTATGTCCCCATAGTGGAAGGGTGACATAACTCTTGCCATCAGTACCAATTTGCTTAATTTGATATCAATTCTTCCTAACATTAAAAAGCAGTGCTTTAGGGTAGCACTCCTAGGCAGTCCGATCATTTTGTGACTGGTTCCAAGCCTTTGTCCTACATAGCAGCAGCTAGAGAAAGGAAATGTCCCACTAAGAGATTGGTTTGGGGGCCAAATGAAGATGGACTGTATGTGTAATGCATAATGCATTGTAGTTATCTTTATAAATTAATGTTTTGCTGCAGGATAAATGTATTTGCAGTCTAATGCCCAGTGGGCATTTTATTCCATTTCTATTTTCTCTTCACTAGGCAAGCTTGAGCCAAAAAGACAGCATGTACATATATAATTTTGGCTAAGATAACTAGGACATAAAACATGTTAATTAACTTCGGAAAAGTAAGTTTTGATTAGTTTTATAATGTCTGCCTGGCACCTCAGTGATTAAGTGGATTTTTGAATGACCCTACAGAACAAATATTCACTTAAATCATCATTGGTTCCTACTTTATGTATTATGTGGGTAGCTCTTTATAACTTAACACTCAGCATGACATAGGTGTACCTACTAAAGCATGGTTTCTCTAAATATGATCAGGATATCAGCCACCTGCATCGTAATTACGCAGGTAGCTTGCTCAAATACAGGTGCCTAGGCCATCTGAATCAGACTCTCCCAGATAGGAAGTGGAGAAATCTGTGTTACTAAATTGCCTAGTTTATTCCATTGCACTAAAACTTGTTCACAGCTGTATAAAAAGTCCTTCAGCATGATTTATTACCTTCAATTGTTCCACTTACTAGCATCATCTTATTGTCAGATAACAGTTTTATTTAGCCCCTATTGAGTGCAAGATGTTATCCTGAGGTGTGTTAGGGTTACAAAGGGGAAGTGGTGGCATGTCTGCCCTGCAGGCGCCCACACCACACTCCAGTTGGAGGGATAAATCGAAGATAAATCAGAACACAGCATAGTATATATATATATATATATATATGTATATATATATATATATATATAAAGCCCAAGTAACAATCATTAATGAGAGTGGTTTCTTATTGAGTTCATAATATGAGGTCTATTTATATTTTTTATTCTATTTCTCATAATCCTGGCTAGAAGATACAATTTTTCTTTTGTTACAAATAAAAATGTCTAAGCTCAAGAAGTTCAAGTGACTTTCCCAATGCCACATGGCTTATAAATTGAGAGGTGGAGCTGAGCCAGACCCTGTGGCCCCAGGGCTTGTTCTCCTCAGCCCACCACGCTGGCCTAATAATGGGAGCTGAAGTGGAACAAATTTGGGGTTTCGTCCTGCTTTCATTGGTCACTAAATGTAAATTAGTAACATCACAAATAAAGCTGTGGTGCTTCCAAGAATAAAGCACCTGATGCCCCAAAATGTACACAGGAGATGTGATTTGCTCATAAGGTAACCCCATTCGTGACAGAGCAAGGGTACTCTAGTGGGGTTTCTGTGTTCTGTTTCCAATATTTCAGAACAGAGTATTTTTTAAAAAGTTAAGGTTCACTGTGGTCAAGAATACAATTATCCAAACAGTATTTTCCAAAACATGACCATTTTTTCCTAATTCTTTAACACAGATTTAATTTAGGGCAGATGGAGGCCAATTGTAATTTGAATTATTAAAGAAGTATGATTCTTTTTCAAGGGTTACATTATACTAGAAAAAAATCATTCTCTAGATTTTTAAAGACATGGTTTCTCAAAAGAAACAAACAAAATAAAGCAGAAAATAAACAAAATGAATACACATATCTGGAATTTACCATATAGAGATAATAAGTTAAATGGGTCAAAGGAATCTTATACCATCAAAACTCAAACATTTAGTTCAGTTAATATGAACACAACCCAAATTCACTTTTCCATATATTACTATCTTTAAATTATTAAATAAAACTATCTTAAAATCTGGCTTTAGTGGGTTTTTAATTGTATGTTTTTTATTTTGACATAGTTATAGATTCACATAGAGTTTTAAGACTTATAATGCAAAAAGAACCCATGTAAAAGGAAAACACCTTGCAAAATTTTAGTATAATATCACAGTCAAGATGTTGATATTGTTAGTCAAGATACAGATCTCTCTGTTACTCATTTCTAATTTGATTCCATTGTAGTTGGAGAAGGCACTGTATGATTTCAGCTTTTTTAAATGTGTAAAGGTTTATTTTTATGATATATATCATACAGCCCATTATATGCTATATCTACTTATGTTTCCAAGAGTACCTGAAAAGAATGTATATTCTTTTGTTGTTGGGGAGAATATTGTATAAACATTCATTAGATCCTGTTGATTGATGATACTGCTCAGTTCTCTATATCCTTGCTGATTTTCTATCTAGTTCTTCTATCAGTTGTTGAGAGTAGGGTGCTGACATTCCCAACTATAGTTGTAGATTTTTAAATTTACCCTTTTAGTTCTACCAGTTTTACTTCACATATTTTATAGCTGTGCTGTTTGGTGAATAAACATTCAGACTTTTGTGTCTGCTTTGTAGATTGATCCTTCAAGTTTGTAATGTCTTTTTCTGCCTCTGATAATTTTCTTTGCTCTGATGTTAATATAGCTACTCCTGCTTTCCTTTGATTAATGCTTGCATGATATATTTTTCCATCCTTTTACTTTCAACCTGTCTGTATCATATTTGAAGTACATTTTTTTTGTAGATAGAATATGGTTGGGTCATGTTTTTAATCCATTCTGCCAGTCTTGTAATTGGTATATTCAGACCATTTATATTTAATGTAATTACTGATTTGTTAGGGCTTAAATCTTCCATTTTATTTGGATTTTGTGTTTATTCTTGCTTCTGTTTGTTGGTTGGCTGGTTGGTTAGTTTTCTTTTTCCTGCTCTTTTGTGTGTTACTTGAACATAGTTTTAGGTTCCATTCTTATTTATCTATAGTGTTCTTGAGTATTTCTTTTTGTGTAACTTTTTTTAGTGGTTATTCCAGATATTACATTAAATATACATAACATATCCCAATCTACTAGTGTGATTTCACCAGTTTGAGTGAAGTATAGAAAATTTGCCTCTCTTTATATCTTCTTAACTTCTCCAATTTATAATATAATTGTCTTAAATACTTGGAAGTTAGAAATTGGTATCATTTTTATTTCTACCATCAAACATAATTTAGAAAACGTAGAAGAAGGAAAACCTATTGTATTTACTCATAATCTTACTGTGTTCTTTCTTCCTTCCTGATGTTCCAAAATTCCTTCTTTCATTGTTTTCTTTCTTCTTAGAAAATATCCCTTAGCTGTTCTTTCAAAGCAGATCTGCTGAATATTGTTTTCCTCTGGCTGCTTTCAAGACCTTATTTGAATCCATACATTTATGTCTCATCACATTTGAGAAGTTATTGATTATTATTTCTTTGGGTGCTTTTGTAGCCTCACACTCTTTCTCCTCCCCTTCTGGAACTCCAATGACATGAATGTTAGACCTTTGTTATATTCTCCCAGCTCCTTGAGTCTCTGTTTTTTTTTTTCCAAACTATTTCTTCTCTGTTGTTCAGATTGGGTCATTTCAATTTTTTCTATTTTCAGTTCACTGGGTTTCCTTTGTCCCTTCCAGTCCTGCTGGTAAGCCTGTCACAAAGCTTTTTATTTTCATATTTTAAGTTCTAAATTTTCCACTTAATTTTTTCTGGTATCTTCTATTTCTTTGTGAGGTTTTCCATTTTTTCATTTGTTTGCAGCATGTTTATAACTCTCATTGAAATATTTTTTATCATGGCTACTTTAAAAGTCTTTGATAATTCTGACATCTCTGTCATTTCAGTGTTGGCACTCATAGTGGGTTGAATAATGACCTGTCCCAAAAAGATATATACACATAATAATCTCTGGAACCTGTGTATGTGACCTTGTTTTGGAAAAGGGTTTTGCTGATGTTATTAAGTTTCTTGAGTTGAGATCATCCTGGATTATCTCAGCAGGACTTAAGTACAACAATAGGCGTCCTTAAAAAAGGAATACAGAGAAGGAGGCAACATGTCCATGGAAGCAGAGATTAGAGTGATGCAGTTATAAACTAAGAAATACCTGGAGTCACCAGAAGCTTTCGGAGAGGCAAGGAATAGAATCTCCCCTGGAGCCTTTGAAGAAAGTTCAGCCCTGCTGATACCTTGATTTTGGACTTCCAACCTCCAGACCTGTGAAGGAATAAATTTCTGTTATTTTAAGACAAGTTTGTGGTAATCTGTCACAGCAGTCCTAGGAAATGAATATGACATCTGTTGATTGTCTTTTTACATTCAGTTGGAGATCTTTCTGCGTTTTGGTATAAGGAGTGGTTTTCAACTGAAACCTGAACATTTCACATTAACTTAGGAGACTCTTGATCTTATTTAAACTTTTTGTTTTAGTGGGGTTTTTCTGACAAATGCTGGCAGGGAGTTGCCTCTCTCCTGCCCAGTAGAGGTAGAAGTCTAGGTTCCCACTTAACCTCCATTGACATCAGAGGGGTGAGGGGCTCCTTGATACTGCTGGTGGGGATGTGAGTTCTGGCTCCACATATGGTCCCCCACCTACCGTGGGGGTGGCTTCATTACCCCTGGTGATGGTGCAAGTCCTGACGCTCCACGAGGTGTCGGCTGCCACTGCCCCAGAGGGTGCCTCACATTGCTGGGGCAGTGGGTGTCCTGTTTCCTCATATGGTCTCCACTGATGCTGGGGGAAGGGAACCTTGCAAAGTGTTGGGTCCCTACTTGGCTTTCTCTGATATCACCCCAGCAAGGGACAGGGGGGTTGGCATAACTTGTTACAGTCTCAGATGTGTGAAACTTACCCAGCCCAACCTGGCCTTTGCTGGTATGGGTGGGAGTGTGGTCACAGTTTTCTCCTTGATATTTTACTAGAGTATATCGGTTATTGTCTAAATGTTTTCTGTCTTTCCAGCATGGCTTTTCCCTGTCCTTTAGCTAGGGTGAGCAGGCTTTATTGGGGCTGATGTTGTTAGTGCCCCTTGGCTCTTCTGGGCTGCAATGGCTTCTTCAACTCCAAGACACATAAGGCAAGAGAAGCCCAGGTACTCATCTCCATGTTGTTCATGAGGTTGTGAGGCCCCTAGACAATCTGCCTTTCTTTTTCCCCTCAGAGTCTTGTGTTTGATTTTTATACAATGTCCAGGGTTCTTAGTTTTGCCAAGCAGGAATAGGGAAAAACATACCTATTCCATCTTAAGGAAGTAGAGGTCTTAATAATTATTCTTTTTTTTTTTTAAGATAATTATTTTTTATTGAAGGGTAGTTGACACACAGTATTACATTACATTAGTTTCAGGTGTACAACACAGTGATTCAACATTTATATACATGATAATTCTAGGTACCAGCTATCACCATACCAAGTTGTTACAATATTTTGACTATATTCCTTATGCTATACATTACATCCCGGTTACTTATTTATTTTACAATTGGAACTGTGTACTTATTTTGTTGTTGTTGTTGTTGTGAGGGCATCTCTCATATTTATTGATCAAATGGTTGTTAACAACAATAAAATTCTGTATAGGGGAGTCAATGCTCAATGCACAATCATTACTCCACCCCAAGCCTAATTTTCGTCAGTCTCCAATCTTCTGAAGCATAACAAACAAGTTCTTACATGGAGAACAAATTCTTACATAATGAATAAGTTACATAGTGAACAGTACAAGGGCAGTCATCACAGAAACTTTCGGTTTTGCTCATGCATTATGAACTATAAACAGTCAGTTCAAATATGAATACTCATTTGATTCTTATACATGATTTATATGTGGATACCACATTTCTCTCTTTATTATTATTATTTTTAATAAAATGCTGAAGTGGTAGGTAGATACAAGATAAAGGTAGAAAACATAGTTTAGTGTTGTAAGAGAGCAAATGTAGATGATCAGGTGTGTGCCTGTAGACTATGTGTTAATCCAAGCTAGACAAGGGCAATAAAACATCCACGGATGCAGAAGATTTCTCTCAGAACAGGGGGGTGAGGTTCTAAGCCTCACCTCTGTTGATGCCCAATTTCTCACCTGATGACCCCCCTGCGACTGTGCCTGTCTTAGGTTGTTCCTCCCTTGAGGAATCTTACCCGTCTCTGGCTAACCACTCATCTTCCGGGGCCATACAGGGAAATGTGAAGTTGGTAAGTGAGAGAGAAGTATTATTGTTTGAAATGATTAGCTTTTTACTTCTTTGCATATTTATGCCCTGTAGCTTCTATGCCCAGCATTTGTCTTGAGGTATCTTTACCACTTGGAAGAATTATGACACTCGGTAAATTTGATATGAGGCACGAATTCTATTTAAGGGTTGTAATTAGGAAGGAAGAAGAAAAGCTATACAAGTAACAGGCAGAAGAAAACATGGGAAGATTGATTATTTCTTTGACATATCTTCTTGTAGAGTAACTTCAGAATGTATAGGTTTTAAGCTACTACTTAAATTGCGCACACACATTAACATAATAGGAGTACAGTTACATAACCAAAGCATACCTGTAATTACCAGCCATCTCCAGTGAAACCAAGAAAACCAGTTAGGCACCTTAGGCATTTGTGAAAACTTATCTATGATATGTTGGATATTGTCCAACTGAACTTGAACAGTCTGAGAGAAATCAGACAAATTAAAACAACCCATTCCTGGGGGCTGTTCACATCCCATATGTTCTTTTAACAGTAAATAGTCTGTAGTTGTAAGATTTTGGAACGCTACAATTTGCACTTCTCCTAATTCTTGGTTGAGTTCCAACAGTATAGATCCAGTCAAATTTGTTGCTTTACTGTATGCACAGGCCAGCTTAGATATCTCCTTCTTCATTCCCATGGCAAGTACAGGAACTGGTGGGATGAATACATCTACAGCTGTAGCAGTGCGTGGATCTTTGTTGGGGTTTTTTGATGATCATCTTCTGGCATGAGTCTTCCAGAGAGTGCTGCTGTTGGAAGTTCTTTTTCATATCGTATCTTAGTTCATTTTCGGGGTAGCCCAATTAGGCTTTGATCCTCTGTATAAACACAAACAGACCCTTTGCCTACACTTTTATATGCCCTTTATACCCTTGTGTAGAACTCATTGGAGGTCACCACACAGGAACTGCCTTTTTTTTTTTTTTTGGTATTACTAATCTACACTTACATGACGAATATTATGTTTACTAGGCTCTCCCCTATACCAGGTACCCCCTATAAACCCCTTTACAGTCACTGTCCATCAGCATAGCAAAATGTTGTAGAATCACTACTTGCCTTCTCTGTGTTGTACAGCCCTCCCCTTTCTCCCACCCCCTCATGCATGCTAATCTTAATACCCCCCAACTTCTCAACCCCCTTAGCCCTCCCTACCCACCCATCCTCCCCAGTCCCTTTCCCTTTGGTACCTGTTAGTCCATTCTTCAGTTCTGTGATTCTGCTACTGTTTTGTTCCTTCAGTTTTTCCTTTGTTCTTATATTCCACAGATGAGTGAAATCATTTGGTATTTCTCTTTCTCCGCTTGGCTTGTTTCACTGAGCATAATACCCTCCAGCTCTATCCATGTTGCTGCAAATGGTAAGATTTGCCCTTTTCTTATGGCTGAGTAGTATTCCATTGTGTATATGTACCATATCTTCTTTATCCATTCATCTATCGATGGACATTTAGGTTGCTTCCAATTCTTGGCTATTGTAAATAGTGCTGTGATAAACATAGGGGTGCACTGATCATTCTCATACTTGATTGCTGCATTCTTAGGGTAAATTCCTAGGAGTGCAATTCCTGGGTCAAATGGTAAGTCTGTTTTGAGCATTTTGATGTACCTCCATACTGCTTTCCACAATGGCTGAACTAACTTACATTCCCACCAGCAGTGTAGGAGGGTTCCCCTTTCTCCACAGCCTCGCCAACATTTGTTGTTGTTTGTCTTTTGGATGGCAGCCATCCTTACTGGTGTGAGGTGATACCTCATTGTAGTTTTAATTTGCATTTCTCTGATAATTAGCGATGTGGAGCAACTTTTCATGTGTCTGTTGGCCATCTGTATTTCTTTTTTGGAGAACTGTCTGTTCAGTTCCTCTGCCCACTTTTTAATTGGGTTATTTGTTTTTTGTTTGTTGAGGCGTGTGAGCTCTTTATATATTCTGGACATCAAGCCTTTATCAGATGTGTCATTTTCAAATATATTCTCCCATACTGTAGGGATCCTTCTTGTTCTATTGATGGTGTCTTTTGCTGTACAGACGCTTTTCAGCTTAATATAGTCCCACTTACTCATTTTTGCTGTTGTTTTCCTTGCCCGGGGAGATATGTTCAAGAAGAGGTCACTCATGTTTATGTCTAAGAGGTTTGTGCCTATGTTTTCTTCCAAGAGTTTAATGGTTTCATGACTTACATTCAGGTCTTTGATCCATTTGGAGTTTACTTTTGTATATGGGGTTAGACAATGGTCCAGTTTCATTCTCCTACATGTAGCTGTCCAGTTTTGCCAGCACCACCTGTTAAAGAGACTGTCATTTCGCCATTGTATGTCCATGGCTCCTTTATCAAATATTAATTGACCATGTATGTCTGGGTTAATGTCTGGATTCTCTAGTCTGTTCCATTGGTCTGTGGCTCTGCTCTTGTGCCAGTACCAAATTGTCTTGATTACTGTGGCTTTGTAGTAGAGCTTGAAGTTGGGGAGTGAGATCCCCCTACTTTATTCTTGTTTCTCAGGATTGCTTTGGCTATTCGGGGTCTTTGGTGTTTCCATAAGAATTTTTGAATTATTTGTTCCAGTTCATTGAAGAATGTTGCTGGTAGTTTCATAGGGATTGCATCAAATCTGTATATTGCTTTGGGCAGGATGGCCATTTTGATGATATTAATTCTTCCTAGCCACGAGCATGGGATGAGTTTCCACCTGTTAGTGTCCCCTTTAATTTCTCTTAAGAGTGACTTGTAGTTTTCAGAGTATAAGTCTTTCACTTCTTTGGTTAGGTTTATTCCTAGGTATTTTATTTTTTTTGATGCAATTGTGAATGGAGTTGTTTTCCTGATTTCTCTTTCTGTTGGTTCATTGTTAGTATATAGGAAAGCCACAGATTTCTGTGTGTTGATTTTGTATCCTGCAACTTTGCTGTATTCCGATATCAGTTCTAGTAGTTTTGGGGTGGAGTCTTTAGGGTTTTTTATGTACAGTATCATGTCATCTGCAAATAGTGACAGTTTAACTTCTTCTTTACCAATCTGGATTCCTTGTATTTCTTTGTTTTGTCTGATTGCCGTGGCTAGGACCTCCAGTACTATGTTAAATAACAGTGGGGAGAGTGGGCATCCCTGTCTAGTTTCCGATCTCAGAGGAAAAGCTTTCAGCTTCTCGCTGTTCAATATAATGTTGGCTGTGGGTTTATCATAGATGGCCTTTATTATGTTGAGGTACTTGCCTTCTATTCCCATTTTGCTGAGAGTTTTTATCATGAATGGATGTTGAACTTTGTCAAATGCTTTTTCAGCATCTATGGAGATGATCATGTGGTTTTTGTCTTTCTTTTTGTTGATGTGGTGGATGATGTTGATGGACTTTCGAATGTTGTACCATCTTTGCATCCCTGGGATGAATCCCACTTGGTCATGGTGTATGATCCTTTTGATGTATTTTTGAATTCGGTTTGTAATATTTTGTTGAGTATTTTTGCATCTACGTTCATCAGGGATATTGGTCTGTAGTTTTCTTTTTTGGTGGGGTTTTGTTCTTTGGTAGTTTTTTGATTACTGCTTCAATTTTGTTGCTGGTATTGGTCTGTTTAGATTTTCTGTTTCTTTCTGGGTCAATCTTGGAAGGTTGTATTTTTCTAGGAAGTTGTCCATTTCTCCTAGGTTTCCCAGCTTGTTAGCATATAGGTTTTCATAGTATTCTCTAATAATTCTTTGTATTTCTGTGGGGTCCGTCGTGATTTTTCCTTTCTTGTTTCTGATACTGTTGATTTGTGTTGACTCTCTTTTCCTCTTAGTAAGTCTGGCTAGAGGCTTATCTATTTTGTTTATTTTCTCAAAGAACCAGCTCTTGGTTTCATTGATTTTTGCTATTGTTTTATTCTTCTCAATTTTATTTATTTCTTCTCTGATCTTTATTATGTCCCTCCTTCTGCCGACCTTAGACCTCATCTGTTCTTCATTTTCCAATTTCAATAATTGTGACATTAGACCATTCATTTGGGATTGCTCTTCCTTTTTTAAATATGCTTGGATTGCTATATACTTTCCTCTTAAGACTGCTTTTGCTGTGTCCCACAGAAGTTGGGGCTTAGTGTTGTTATTGTCATTTGTTTCCATATATTGCTGGATCTCCATTTTGATTTGGTCATTGATCCATTGCTTATTTAGGAGCGTGTTGTTAAGCCTCCATGTGTTTGTGAGCCTCTTTGCTTTCTTTGTACAGTTTATTCCTAGTTTTATGCCTTTGTGGTCTGAAAAGTTGGTTGGTAGGATTTCAATCTTTTGGAATTTTCTGAGGCACTTTTTGTGGCCTAGTATGTGGTCTATTCTGAAGAATGTTCCATGTGCACTTGAGAAGAATGTATATCCTGTTGCTTTTGGATGTAGAGTTCTATAGATGTCTATTAGGTCCATCTGCTCTACTGTGTTGTTCAGTGCTTCCATGTCCTTATTTATTTTCTGCCCGGTGGATCTATCCTTTGGGGTGAGTGGTGTGTTGAAGTCTCCTAGAATGAATGCATTGCAGTCTATTTCCCCCTTTAGTTCTGTCAGTATTTGTTTCACATATGCTGGTGCTCCTGTGTTGGGTGCATATATATTTAGAATGGTTATATCCTCTTGTTGGACTGAGCCCTTTATCATTATGTGGTGTCCTTCTTTATCTCTTGTTTCTTTCTTTGTTTTGAAATCTATTTTGTCAACATTAGCAACCCCTGCTTTCTTCTCGCTGTTGTTTGCCTGAAATATGTTTTTCCATCCCTTGACTTTTAGTCTGTACATGTCTTTGGGTTTGAGGTGAGTTTCTTGGAAGCAGCATATAGATGGGTCTTGCTTTTTAATCCATTCTATTACTCTGTGTCTTTTGATTGGTGCATTCAGCCCATTAACATTTAGGGTGACTCTTGAAAGATATGTACTTATTGCCATTGCAGGCTTTAAATTCGTGGTTACCAAAGGTTCAAGATTAGCCTCTTTAGTATCTTACTGCCTAACTTAGCTCGCTTATTGAGCTGTTATATACACTGTCTGGAGATTCTTTTCTTCTCTCCCTTCTTATTCCTCCTCCTCGATTCTTCATATGTTGGGTGTTTTGTGCTGTGCTCTTTCTAGGAGTGCTCCCATCTAGAGAAGTCCCTGTAAGATGTTCGTAGAGGTGGTTTGTGGGAAGCAAATTCCCTCAGCCTTTGTTTGTCTGGGAATTGTTTAATCCCACCATCATATTTGAATGATAGTTGTGCTGGATACAGTATCCTTGGTTCAAGGCCCTTCTGTTTCATTGTATTAAATATATCATGCCATTCTCTTCTGGCCTGTAGGGTTTCTGTCGAGAAGTCTGATGTTAGCCTGATGGGTTTTCCTTTCTAGGTGACCTTTTTCTCTCTAGCTGCCTTTAAAACTCTTTCCTTGTCCTTGATCTTTGCCATTTTAATTATTATGTGTCTTGGTGTTGTCTTCCTTGGATCCTTTCTGTTGGGGGTTCTGTGTATTTCCGTGGTCTGTTCGATTATTTCCTCCCCCAGTTTGGGGAAGTTTTCAGCAATTATTTCTTCCAAGATACTTTCCATCCCTTTTCCTCTCTCTTCTTCTGGTACCCCTATGATACGGATATTTTTCCTTTTGGATTGGTCACACAGTTCTCTTAACATTGTTTCATTCCTGGAGATCCTTTTATTTCTCTCTATGTCAGCTTCTATGCGTTCCTGTTCTCTGGTTTCAATTCCATCAATGGCCTCTTGCATCCTATCCATTCTGCTTATAAACCCTTCCAGAGTTTGTTTCATTTCTGCAATCTCCTTTCTGGCATCTGTGATCTCCCTCCGGACTTCATCCCATATCTCTTGTGTATTTCCGTGCATCTCTGTCAGCAAGTTTATGATTCTTATTTTGAATTATTTGTCAGGAAGACTGGTTAGGTCTGTCTCCTTCTCTGGTGTTGTCTCTGTGATCTTTGTCGGCCTGTAGCTTTGCCTTTTCATGGTGATAGGAATAGTCTGCAGAGCTGGGACGAGTGACAGCTGGAAGAACTTTCCTTCTTGTTGGTTTGTGGCCCTCCTCTCCTGGAAGAACAGCGATCTCTAGTGGCTTGTGCTGGGCAGCTGTGCACAGACAGGGCTTCTGCTTCCTGCCTGGCTGCTATGGAGTTTATCTCCCCTGTTGCTGTGGGCGTGGCCTGGTTCGGGCCACTGCTCCAAAGTGGTGGAGTTGCGTTGGAGGGGGAGCGGCTGGGAGGCTATTTATCTCCGTAAGGGGCCTCCCTGCTCCCTGCAGCCCAGGGGTTAGTGTACCCAGAGATCCCTGGATTCCCTACCTCTGGATTAAGTGTCCCGCCCTGCCCCTTTAAGACTTCCAAAAAGCACCCGCCAAAATAAAACAATGACCACAAAAAAAAAAATGGTCGCACGCTTTTCTGGTGTCCTCCAGCGCCAGGCCTCCGGTGCCCGCTCACTGTTCTTGCTGCCCTGTTTTCCCAGTATCGAGGCCCCTGCACTCTGGCCCGGATGGCTGGGGCTGGGTGTTCGGCAGTCCTGGGCTCCGTCTCCCTCCCGCTCTGCCTGCTCTTCTCCCGCCGGGAGCTGGGGGGAGGGGCGCTCGGCTCCCGCGGGGCCAGGGCTTGTATCTTACCCCCTTCGCGAGGCGCTGGGTTCTCTCAGGTGCGGATGTGGTCTGGATATTGTCCTGTGTCCTCTGGTCTTTATTCTAGGAAGAGTTGTCTTTGTTATATTTTCATAAATATATGTGGTTTTGGGAGGAGATTTCCACTGCTCTACTCACGCTGCCATCTTGGCTCCCTCCTTTAATAATTATTCTTAATATTTTTGTTTGAAAAAAAAGAAGCCTCTACAAAAGCTTCACATGATAAAAAAGTAAGAAATAAATGTTTCCTCCCAGGCATGTCTCCCTCCACCCCCAACACATCAACCTGCAGAGAAACTATGCCAGGTATGCATCCTGACTGCAAATACAGACACATGCCTGTATGAGAGCCTTTTCTAAGCCTTATGAAAAGGACTGATCAACTTGAATATGTAACAATTTAAAGCCTTTATTTATAAGAAAAAGTACCAGAAGTAAAAAATAAGGGATAAGTTTAAAAAATTATTTACCAAATATAAAGGAATTATTATCTTCAATTCATAAAAAGTTCTTAACAATCAATAGCAACAGACCAAGAATATAAAATGGCAACTAATAAAAAATAAATGACCAATAAACACATATCAAAATAGTGCAATCTTACTGGTGATCAGAAAAATTGGTCATTTTATTCATTTGTTTAAATATTCAGTAAATATTTATTGAGCAGTGAATGTCTATGTCCCACCTGCCAGGCAATGAAAATACGATTGAAGAAGATAGGTGCACTCCCTGCTCTCAAGCACCATGAAGGAAGGCAAGTCTTAGACAAACCATGGTGCCGGTTGTGACACATTTTAAACGGGTGGATGTAGAGGAGCTCCGGGAACACTGAGCTGGGGATGTAGCCAGCTCAGAGGTCCGAGAGAGCTCTTAGAGAGACTAGTGTTTGAACTAGGAGGTAAGAAGGAGCAGAGGTGAGCCGGACACCAAAGGTGCGCGGAGTGCTACAGGCCCAGGGACTGGCATGTGCAAAGCGGTAGAGGTGAGAAAAAGCATGGGGACATTTGAGGAACAGAATGAAGCTCACTTGGCTGGAGAACAAAAATGTGAGGAGGCTGAGAGAGATGCCGCTGGCAGCATGATCAAGTTTTATTCATGGGCCTTGAGCATGTTTAGATACCTGGGCATTATCCTTAGGGCAACAGGAAAGTTTTAGACCAAGTAGATTTTTAGCATCAGACTATCCTAATGGCTTCGGGGTGGAGAACATTAAGACAGAAGTAGGTGATTGATTGAATAGGGAAAGGACAATTGAAAAGTCCAGGTCAACTTCTAGGCTGCTCCTGGGGTAACAGCTTAGGTAGCAGTGCCATTTGCTAAGACAGGGAACACTGAAGGAAAAGCAAATTTGATGGAGGAGGAAAGGCCATAGTTGTGATTTTTGTTTACTGAGTTTGAGTGACCTGTGGACTCTCCATGTAGGAATGTCTGGAAGGCAGTGGATGTATTTGTCTGGAGCTTGGGAGATGGCTCTGGCTCCTGTTGTCCTTAGTTGGTTTCTAGGGAAAGCAAAGAGTAAGAGTCAAGGTGCATGAACAGGGCCCAGAAGGACATGAGTGTGGGAGAACCTGTGGAGGAAGAGAAACCTGCAGAGGAGATGGAGAAGCAGCAGGCAGAGGCAGGAGGAAAATGAGGGCATAGGCGCACCACAATGGATGTAAAATCAAAGCTGGTGCAATAACTACTTATCTACACTGGGCCCCCACAATTCCCTTCTATTGAGGTTCCTTTGGACCCAGGGTGTTCCCTGGCTCTGCCTATTATCTGCCACTTTCTCCATCTCAAGCCTCCCAGGTAAAAAGCATATCCCATGACCAGGAAGATGATGCTAGCCGCATCTACAGGAGGAAAGAAAGCCTAGTATTTACAAGAAACAAGGACTACTTTCCGACAGAACCTCCTCTGTGAAAAGAGCAGTGTGATCCCCAGGGAGGGGAGGAAGCTACTGCCACCTGCCCTAAGCTGGCAGATCGCAGTGGCACTCAGAGATAATTGAGCCAAATCGATGTGAGGGACCCAAGAGGTGACTTTTGCACAGGGAATTTAGTGACAGCACAAAAAAGAATAATAAGAAAAAAATAGTAATAATCGTACAAGTCAGATTCAAAATTTTCTTGCAAACTCTGGCTTTTGTTTTTGTTTCATTAAATGACATGAGACATACTCGTCCTTAATGGAAGGATTCTGCATTCCAGCACAGAGGCTATGGTTTATATTTTCATTTTGTTTTCCCTCCAGGGCATTTTTCTCTGAGTCCTCATCTCAAGATTGGGTCTTTGTAGATACCACAGACCAGAAGACACTTAACAATGGTAATAACAGCAGCTGACATCTATCAAGCACTTACTACAGACCTTGCCTCTGCCAGACTCTTCACACAATTTAGCTTACTCCTCCCAATAACCCTATGACACAGACATTGTCATGCCTGTTATGAGGGGTCTAAGGCACAGAGAGTTTAAGTAACTTAGCCAAGATCACACAGAGTCTAAGTGATCTTTTATGAGTAACAACTGGGCTCTCACATACATGAATCCCAGGCACCTTTTTCTTCTGGAAGGGCTCCAGTCTGGAAGGATGGCAGCTAAGAGTCTCAGATACACACAGACAGTGGTACTTCCACCAAGAGCTTTTAAGCTGCTAAAAGGGTGGCCCAGTTTCTCTAGATGGGGGTGTTCGTGTTATTCTCCAGGCAAATGATCACTCTCTGGAGCTAAAATGAGCACCCCAAGGTCCCCAGTGATGTGATGTGACATGACAGGGTGGTGTGACCATGTTCAGAACTGGGGGGTATGTTCACAGTTATTAAACATAACCTGCTACTTAAATAAAGGGGTTTATAGTCAGCCCCACCTCCTCCTCCAACATTGGGCTGATTCTTAACGTGTAACCTCAAACTCTTACCTGAGCTGATTTAATCATCATTCCCACCCAGGATGTGGAAATGTGCAAAGGGGCAGATGGATGGCTTCTCAGAATGAGTCAAGAAAACTTTGTACAGGTGGGTGATTTGCATGGTTCTGAGAGCATTTCCGATCATTCAGTGAAATATTTTTGAGCACCTGCCATGTGCCAAGCACTGTGAAGATTCAAAGATGAACAAGATACTGTTCCTGCCTTTGGAGGGGCCAACACACTGGAGACGAGTTATTAGGTCCTGAGCCGAGGACATGCGTGAGCTAAGTTCAGGGCACTGCAGAAGTGTGGAGAAACCCCATCTAAGCTAGCCAGTGGGGTCCTGGGGGAGAGTTCTGGGAGGAAGAAGACCCCTGAGTCAAGTTTGAAAGGCCTTAAGCAATGGGTGGAGTTAGTGCTTCTGAAAGGTGGAGGGGACAACCTAGGCAGAGGAACAGCTGGAGCAAAGGTTTGAAGGTAAGATGCTAGATAGGCTCTCTGGGAAGGACAGTGATAGACTGTGCAAAGGGAAAGGCCTAACAGTGGAAAAAGATGAGGCTAGAGAAGTAGACAATTGTGGGTGACTCATTAAGAGGCTGGACATCTCCAGCAAGAAAGCATATCCACTTACGTCTTTTAAGTGGTGGGGTGAAGACTGGGGTTTCGATGGCTCAGGCTAACCTTTGGGTATGGGAAAGATTTCCAAATGGACACAAATAGTGTGTAGAATATATTTCTAGGTATGTGGTCTATCCTAAGAGTTAGAAGAGTACCTAGAAAAACAGCTGTACTCATCTCCCTCTCCTCTTGGATGTGTTACTGGAGGTAGGTCCTTGATCTCATTGCAAGACAGAATTCAAGAATGGGCACAGGAAGCTGTTGAGTATTAAAGAGTTTATTTGGAGTTTATTTATTTGGAGTTCAGAAAAAGACCTGCCTGAGAGATGGGGCTCAGACAGCCCCAGAGGGAGTCACACTGAGGAGACAACATGGAGCCTTTTTTACATAAAAGGAGAATAATATTCACTAAATGGGGTTAGGTTCCAAAGGGAACAGGTGGAGTTTTTCTGAGTTCAGGCTTGCTCTACCCTCACATCGAGAGAGGATCTGGGGGTGTGATTTTTCCTATGATAATGACAGAAGGGTACAATTTTTACTATGTTAGTGGGTTTTGGGGTGAAATTTGCTCAATTTCACCTCTGTGTTGGAATCAGCCAGTTTTGGCCAGTTATCATCTGTATTCTCACTCCACATCTCACGGGAATGGCTTGCACAGAATGTGTGGAATGTAAGCGAGCACCTGACCAGGTTCCCCTCCCCTCCCCTGCTTGCGTTTATCTACCTGCTACTACAAAGGTAAGGGTTACACTTCAGCAAGCTTCTCCCATCTCAAGTGAGGTAACCCTCACCCTCTGCACACCTGTGTGTGCGACAGGAGAAATGAAAGGGAAGATAGGCAAACTTATTCTAAGACTATCCTTGGACAAATCATTAACCTTTTTGTTCAAACTTCTTCCACTGAGCAGACATGGAATTGGCAGCGGGGACAGAGCAAGCAGAGTGCAAGCTGTTCGTTCAACGAGCACCAGCACAACTCTGCCCTCAGGATACTCACAGGTTAGTGGGGAGCTCAGGTAAGGCGGCAAGAATGAACCAGGTAAGGGGTTTAAAAGGCTTTAAGCACAGAGGACAGAAAGAGCACCTCAGAGGGGCTCCTAAGCCAGGCCAGGAAGCGGGAGCAAAGTCTCTGTCCTTGAAGAAGTGATGTCTGAACCAAAGCAGTAGGAATCATGCTAAGAAAGGGATGGCGGTAAAGGGAGAGGGAATCACAGGCAGAAAAGCAGCAGTGACAAAGGCCTGACTGTGTGTGAGAGAGAGAGAACAAGCGCTGGGGGACTGCAGTACCTACACAGGGGTCCAGAGAAGGTGACTCTGGGGAGGGAAGGAAGGCTCAGTTGTAAAGGTCTCTGTAAGTCTCATTCATTGAGGTTAAGTTCAGCTGTGTTTAATATAAAACCCCAAGTAGCAGTGGCTTAATCAAGACAAAAGGATAGAAGTGTATTTCTCTTCCACAAAAAGATGTGGTGGAATGTGGGCCAACACTGGTATAGGGCTCCACGATCCTCAGTCTCATCGGGGACCCCAGCCCCCACCTTTCTACTTCACTCTTCCAGTACACATTCTTTTCATCCTCAAATTCCTCTCGTGGTTCTAGATCACTTCTGGAGTCCAGTCAGTACATCTGCAAAGCAGGACAGAAGAACAAAGAAAGAGGGCAAAAGGTGCCCCCAGGTTAGGTTAACTCGCTGTAAGCAGCTTCCGTTTCTTCAGCCAGGATCATGTCACATGGCCACCACGGTGGCTGCAGGGAAGTCTGGTAGACAATGCCTTGCATTCTGGGTGGTCCTGTGTCCAGCAGCCATCGAGGTTCCCCTGGGGTGGTAATGAGCAGGGTCTCACAAGCCATTGCAAACCACTGTAAGAAAGGCAGATGCAGCCTGAAGCTTGAGGGCCTGCCGAGGGACACTGGTGAAGGAATGGCACTGTCATATTTGGGTGTGACCCCTGGGGCTCTAGCATAGTCCCCATGAAAGCAGAGACCAGGTTTGCTATGCTGACCTATTGGACCATATCCCCAGCACAATGCCTGGGTGGTAGCAAACACTCCATAATTGTGCTGTGAATGAGTGAATGGGTGAATGAATAAATGATACAAGATTGGAGGCAAGATAAAAGTGACTTCAATAATAAGGGTTTGAACTCAAACAATACCAGTAGGAGTGGAAAGACAACCAACACTAGTTGAGGACATATGGATGTTGGGTGCGCAGGAGGAAGGAGTTAAGGATCAGTCTCAGATATATGGTTTTGGCTACTGGGTCAGTGGTATTATTATTCCCCAAGATAGGGAATGTAGGAGAGAAGCTTATAGGGTGGACAGCCAAAACGCACTTGGTTCCGGACATGGTCACATTAGCTGCCCGTGGCATCCCAGAGGCACCTCCAGGAGCTCGGGCTGCTCCTCTGGGATCCAAGGAGGCCCTCAGCTGATGTGTGCGGCTGGTGCCACTGGCCTGAAGGGCATAGTTGAAGCCATGTATGTATCTTTATATTAAAAAACAGTGAAAATGGAGGAAGAGAGAAAGAGGGTAAAAGGACAGGCTCATAAGGAACTACATCACTGAAGCAGGGAGAGGAAGTGGGACTTTCAAAGGAAAGGTTAATTTCAGAAAGATGGTGGGATGGGAGTGGGAGGGGAAACGTCCAGGAAACCAAAGGTGGATGTAGATGCATGGAAAAAAAAGTGGTGTTGAATATTACCATGAGGTCTGGTAAGATGAGAACAGAAAATGCCGCTGAAACAAGTCATCAGTAACATTGCCCAGGTTGGTTTGAGCGGAGGTTGGGTGCCCAAAACAAGGTGATTGGAAGAAGGTGAGGAAATAGGGACAAAAGCTAGACAATTTGTTTAGGAAGGGTGGAAGAGGGATGCAAGTAGTTGGAGAGGAATATGTATTGTACAAATTCAACAGAAAAGTTAAAATAGTTGAGCAATAAAACTCAAACTGTGTGAAAAATTTCACTTAATTTTAGAATCAATTCATTCACATATTTAAAGTACAAACTTCATGCTAAGACATATGCTGAAACTTTCATGTACTTAATTTTTTTATAATAAAGAGCTAGTATCCTTTATAGTGGGTGAACAAAGTTGAGGAATATTGTCTTTCTTGTCAGTGGACCAAAAGTAGTGCAGATTTTTTTTAATAGCCTGAATTCAAAATAATATAATTTTCAGAAGACATGTATGCATAGAGGTCTTTATTACCTTACTTATATAATTATTCACTGGTTTAATACATTAAATAGCATCTTAGTTGATCAATAGTATACTTTGCTTATTTCACTACATTATTTATGGCTTTGCTAAATCATTTGGGAAACATTTTTGAAATATGCTACACTACTTAGCATGGTCTGTAGCTAGACATGACTGTATATTCCATTCCAGGTATTCCATAAATAAGTGGCTCTAGAAACAAACATAGATGACACATAGGTCTGTCTAGTCCCTTTTTGTCCTTCGTTGGTTCCTATGCATACCATTTTGTTGTCAAGACTGGCTGAAAGTGAATCGTGATTGCTAACAAACACCAAATTCATCTTTGTTCACCCATAGCACATAGCAGTGCTGCGCAATTATAGACTCTCAACTAAAGAATAAAAATCTAAGAATTAATGTTGCTTCCTCCACCCACCTTCACTCAGCATTTTGATCTCTTTCCAAATACTACCAACTATGCCTTCATGCAATCTTTCTGCCCCTTTACCTGTACTCCTTGGGTTGTTTAAGTGCTTATCTTATCTCCCTGGATGATAATAATATCCTACCACCTTGGTTCTAACTACTTTTCAACATTTTTTTCTGATGCTACCTTTGCAGTTATTTAAAAGCACTGGATATCTCGCCCGTAATCATTAAGGGACCCTTCTCCAGCCAGTTGGAAGGCATATAGCCCCTCTTTGTGAACACCTCTGCTCACTGTACCTTTTGCTCTGCTCAGATGCTGCAGAAACCCTCCATGTTATTTATTAATTTATTTGTTAAAACCTGAAGCCTAAAAGTAAGCTTTAAGGGAAAATGTTTTTGTTTTCCGAATTTTCCAAAATGGAAATGGAACGACTTTTATCCCATCTAAGAGGACACAAATGACCTTCATTCCAGCACTGCCTTTAATCTGTCCCTTCTCAAATGAAGATAAGCCACTTATACATTGTAAAAGGCCACGAATCCACAGACTCACTATTTTAACTCCATAGAAAAACTTATTTTTCACTAGCTTTTTTTTTGCTCTACATCAGCTAGTACCTACACTGCTACCATTTTCTGCCCTCTTCAGAACAAGCACTATTATTTGATTGCCATGAAGTAAAGCGACACAAAAGAACATTTATAATACCTCTCAAATGGTCAAATATGGTAATTCCCAATGGTCAAGTAGAAATAAAATATATGGCTCTGAAACTTCCTTCTATTAAAAACCTCCACTGAAATATTGAAGCAACTGCAAAGTCGACAGTAGAGACTACAAATGGATCAGCCAATTTGTAAAGGTCAGTAAGTCTCTTTCTCTCCCACGTCTCAAAAACTCCCATTGAGATAGATGGTAAAATCCAACGGATGTTTTGAGACACGCACAAAGGGCCACTTGCCTGCAGATGGGGGACAGGCATGCAGCATCTGCCACGTGAAAAACTCTGAAAATTTCGCAATCACCCATCTTCCTTATTTTTCTCACTTCAAGTAGGAATTTTGCTTCTACAGTGAAATTACTTGTTTTTACAATAAATGCTACCTATAGTGGAGACAGGACATCAAATAGAAAATAGTTTTAGGTCACCTTGCTAATGATGGTCGATTAATGACAGGTAGAGATAGTTAATGGAGAAGATATGAGGAGGGGGCAGCAAAGAGTCCTTCAGGTCCTTTACTGACACCTCTCTGTGATCCTAGCAGGGTGGGCCATGTAGATTACCCTATGTCCCCATCTATTCAGCAATACGCACAATATTTCTTCTTCATACTTTGTAAGAATGTAGGATGAAAAAACAAGATAATATTTATTTTTTAAATGGTTCTCTTTAATGGAAAGTAATACATAAAATAAAGTGAGACAAATCACCTTTATATATGCTTTCTGCCAGCTTTATAAATTCACTATAATCCAGGGCAGTTTCTAGGCTTCTTTTAGGAATCTTACTGTGGGTCAGTAGAAAAATTACTGTCTTATCTCCTATAAAAATAAAGGATCAAAGGATCATGGGTACAAAAAGACGTTTGTACATCTCTCTGCCTCCCGATGGGACCCACACTCAGACTGGCAGGAAGCTTCTCTTCTTTTTCTGAAACTCTCCTATTTTTTATTATGTTGAATCCAAACTCATCAAGGTGATTGATAGCTTTTGTTATACACAGAACACTTGGTCACCCCTTTCCTTTCAAAAGTGTATGCATTGCAGAGGCTGACCTCTCCCCATCCCCACTAAGACTACACCCCACCCCAGGCTCCCTCCCACACAGATATAGAAACCACAATATTCAGGAGGCCTGGGAAAGTACTGTATTTTCAACAAATGGAATTCTCTGTTCAACTGAAATTAAATATTTGTGTTTCAAGCTATCTTCGTTCCTTAACAAGTTCAGCATAGCACACACACATTTGTTATCTGTGAGTTGTGATTTGCAGGGCTGCAAGGCCATCTTTACAAATGTCAGGTCTCACTGGGCAGTATTTTGGACACAAATAAAGGCCTTACAGAATATTGGATTCAATATTCACTGATCTGAAGAACATGACCTAAAGATGATATTTTTAAAAACAAAATTCTCTTCCATTATCATTTGTCTTTTTCTTTTTCTAAACAAAAGCAGGGAGGATAAATCCAGTTTTCTGACATGGCTATCAGTTGAACTTGAGATGGATTCTAGAATCTTAGCTAATTTTACTCCCATAAAAATAAAGAAAAGAAAACCAGACAATTTTAGCTAATGTCATACAAAATTCATTCTGTTTTTTCTGGTTTGAAGATTATTGGACTAAATTTTGTAATGTTAAGAGACAGTAAGGTAAAACATTTTAGCTTTTATGATTATATTGGTATTGCCTGTCCTCTTTGGATGTGATAAGCCTGTTTCTCTTTCTGAGTTCTCCATGGCAAACCCTGGGACCCACAAACCTCAGTAAGACCCATGGCTGCAAATTTCAGTACCTAGATTCTTGGTCCTTACCAGGGAGCCTTCTGCTCAGGCTCAGAATATGGGCTTGCAGTCAGGTGGGGTGCAAATCCTTACCCACTACTTACCAGCTTGGTGACATTAAGCAGTTACTTAACATCTCTGTGTTTATCTCTAAAATGGACAGAACAGTGCTACCTGTTAGGACTCTTGTGAGGTTCAAATGAGATAACCTGGGTGAAGTACTTAACATAGAAAGCTCTCCTTAAATTAAGCTATTTTTATTGTTATGCTGATCACATCTCCCAGGCCCCATGCCACCATATTTCTCTGAGTAGCTCTACAGACTAAATGCATCATAAATTTACAGGGAGTATTTGAAAAATTCAGATTCCTGGTCCCCACCCCCAGACGAGTCTCATTCAATATGTGCAGGGTGAGGCTTGGAAACATGTGTTTTTATCAAGGACCCCTCTAGTTGTGACACACCCAAAAGTTTGAGAACCAGCTGCCACAGTGGTTCTAAGAAACATTTAGTTGTTGTTTGATTTGCTCTGCTAACTAGTAGGTTTTCTTGAACTGGACTCTTCTGTTCTGGTTGGGTCTGAGCCTTTCATCCCCTCTAGATGCTCAGATAATTTATGTCCCTGTGTGAAGAACTATGGTCATTTGTTGGCTACCCGACTTGTGAGCCCCCAACATCTAAATTCTACACTGGGTTAGTCTTGGCTGCAGACAGGGCTCCCCTCTCCCATCCCCAAACCTGAAGCAGGAACGCCATCCTCCCTCTCCCTCCTCAGCCCCTAAACCCTCCACACAGTCTCACACCAGAGCAGGGACACTGAGCCCAGGAGAGGCCAAGCAGACACTCCCACCCAGACACTGAGTCGCAGGGAGAGAGACCCACCCAAGGACAAACGGATAGAGGATTGGTGGGATGGCATGGCCACCGGCCCTGACAGTGTGCAGCCGGCCAGTGATAAGGAGTGAACCCATCCCTGCCCCTGCCATGTGTGGATAGAAATGTCTTTGATAAGGTGGGCCAAAGTGGCTTTTTTAGCATTAAGATGTTCTGCAATTATGCTAAAAGGTGGATAATCTTAGGAATATTTGATAAGGTTCAGCCAAGAGACAAAGACTCAGCTAGCATACTAACACACCCAAATTATGTTATGCGTAGTCAGTCAATTTTTGCAGAAGAAAGGTTTACTATCTTGAGGATGC
Organism: Manis pentadactyla; assembly: GCF_030020395.1. Taxonomy (NCBI): domain Eukaryota; kingdom Metazoa; phylum Chordata; class Mammalia; order Pholidota; family Manidae; genus Manis; species Manis pentadactyla. The sequence goes on along the minus strand of NC_080024.1, from coordinate 60,541,243 downwards.
TTCACCTTGAGGCTAGAACAGGTGATGCCACTGTTTTTGACCTCCTTTTACTTGCAGAACCCGAAAACAATTCCCAGCTCTTACTCTAGGTTTATCAAGGTAAAAACAGATGGAAGTAAATGCTGGGGTATAATGATAACTGGAAAAAGAAGCACAACTTGGGGCAGAGGGTGCAGCTAAAGACAGAGAGGTCTGTAGGAAATAGAAGACGGAAGGAGGTCACAGGGGCCTCTGTAGGTTGACACAGGTGGATGGGATGTCTGCCCATGTACAGAGGGCTGCCCATTGCCAACTCCTGTTCTCATGTGAGACATCTGGAAACAAGCTCCCACCCTCTCCCTGCCACTCTGGCCCTCCTTCAGGAGCAGAAGGGATTTCAGTGACTGGGAGCTCTCCTGGCCGCTCTTCTATCACGCAACATTTGTGGGACATGAACACATAGCTCTTTAGAGGGAAGATCAACAGACTGACAACAAAACTCAGTTGAGAGGTACATATTAATAGCTCTTTCGGCTGGGAAGCTAGCAACACCAAGGCCCATGCTCTCAAAGTACCAGGGTAGATCAAGGACTTGATAACATTTATAGTGTCTTCCAGCCAGAATCCTCTCTGTTCTGTGAATATTCTCCCCAGCCATTATAAACACACACACACACACACACACACACACACACACACACACACACAGCTTTTATCAGCCATGGCTGTGCTACTTCTCAGGTGATCCCTTTGTTATTCTGAGTCTCAGTTTCCATATATATATATAGTCTGGCGAACACTATGAGTTGTCTACCCTGTGTCCATTCCCCATTTCTTCCTTTTTCAAGATAAATCCCATTCTATTCTGGTGTCCTGCACTGCTCTCTGGGGCAGCCATGTGCCTCAGGGCACTCTGACCCCAGCCCCAGAACCAGCCCCAGCACCAGGAATAGACCTGATTGGTCTAGAAGAAATCTTATTCCTCTTGCCAATGACTGGTTCAAGAAGGGCATGAGATGCAGCTCTGGCCAATGGGGCATGAAGGGAACTCTGCAGGAGGGCTTTGGAAACATTTCTGACTCCTAAAAAGAAAAAGGCCCCGGGGGAAGAAATGATCTTTTATTTTTCTCTGAAAATATTTGGGCTTTGCAATGATGTCTGAAACCATGGCAGCCATCTTCCTATCAGTCTGAGGATGTAGGCAACATCAACGATAGCAGTTAGACAGAAAAAGTGGGGGTCATGATGACGATTTTGAGCCACAAAATCAACCAACCCTGAAATCTGCACATAGCTCTGAACTAAAAAACACACTTATTTATCATCAAAGACATTTTGAATTGAGTTTTCTGTTACTTGCAGCCCAATGCATCAAACTGATAAGAGTAGAGATAACAGTATTGGAGCATATTTTTAAAGGGCCTTTGGAAATAAAATACACAGCAATGCACTGTAAAATGTATATAGTATATAGAAGTAGTATATAGAAGTAATACATTATTGTTATCATGAGTGAGGGCTTAATTGTTTGTCTTCCACATCTTAATGAATTTTATTTCATTTTTCAAGATCCTTAAAACAGAATGTCCAAATACATTTGGAAATAATCCCAAACAATTTCCAAATATAATTAATATTATCTCAACAGAAATGAGAAGATGGAAAACAGAACATTGGTCTTAGGTGTTGTGTGACAATTCTGAAGATTTGGCCAGGGGAATGGTCCAGCATTCCTGTTACCCTCCTTGACAGGAGTTCCACCCAGCCCTTCAACCCAAGCACCAAACACCAGCTTCACCTTTCTTGAGCATTTCCTTTAACTACTGTTTTTGTGCTTCTGTGTATCTTTTTCTTTCTGTGCTCCCTTAAACTCCCTATTGTAATTCCACGGACTGGAATGATACGCAATAGCAAGAACAGGCATAATCAATGTCAAAATAGATCTGAAATCGGCCCTGGACTCTTGCAGCTGCGCCACTTTCTAATTCACTTGGAACTTTATGGATGGCTTTTCTCTCTCCCATCACAGAGCAAATAACAATGCTGAGGAGATCGAGATAGGACTGCACTCTGCTCCTCTCTGGGTCCTATTTAATTCTAGGCATGCTTTCAACTAGGGATTGAGAGCAGAACAAGACAGTACCTGAAACATCTTCCCTTCATTTTTAAATAATTAGTAAATAAGAATGTACCTCCAAGACAGAGGTAGTATAAAAAGTCAAGTGGCTTTTGCCAGCTGTGCCAATCTGCCTAAATTTTGAAATAAATTATGATTTCATTTTATCTCAGATACAGAATTTGGAAGGAGAGTTAGTTTTTAAGGAGATCTTCACCTAGCAGGAGGAACAACTGGAATGAAAAGTCCTGGTTCCTAACATACACACAGTCCTTGGAATTTCTTGCTTAGACCATTGATTTCAGCTACACAGAGGTGTCTATGAAGAACAACTACATATATATATATATATATATATTTTTTTTTTTCCAAAGCTACCTAGCCCAATCCATGGAAACAGTCAAGAACCAAAGAGATCAAGAGACTTGCCAAATATCACATGGCTTGCCCAATAATAGGCAGTAGCAGTAAAAGTGCTACTTTTATAATGTTCACCTCACACCTGGTGCCCTGCAGTTATTATTTCAGGCCTCAGGATTACTGTATGGAGTAGATGCTATTTATGCCCATTTTAGAAATGGGAAAAGGGCACCTTAGAGATATTGAATATTGTCCAAGTTCTTCCAGCCAATATGGAGAGATGGCTTTCCAACCTATGACCAAGTAAATATAAGGTCTCTGCTCAGAACCACACTGCCAGGCTGGTATGTATTATACCAGATGCTAGTAGATCCTATATAATCTTACCATACAAGATAACACTTATATTCAGAACAAAATGGAAATTAGAATAAGACATTACATTTTAAACTTTTATAGCTTCTCATGGTTATTGAATTCTAACCAATATTCACTCTATTACAGAGGGAAAAATGAGCTGAATAATATGGTCCAAACCTGCTTGATGCTTGTATCTATTAAAGTAACACCTAGATAAGATGCATCATTTCTTTTCAAAGCACAGCATCCTCTTTCCTTAAAGCTCCAAAAAATTCTTGGAAACAAGGGTAAGTTTCTTTTTTTAAGTATTAAACCAAACACCTTGACTTTATCCTCTCAGATCTCCCCTATTTATCAGGCTGACATTTTGAAATTTGGGTTTACTATGAAAATAGCTTACCCAATGAAAGAGCATTGTGTTGGGCCAATGTCTTTTTTGAGCACTGTGACTCTTGGTTTTATTGTTCTGTTTTGCTGCAGAATTACCATAGCTATTTTTAAATCATCGCTGTAGACTTGTCAGCTTTGAGCCACTCCTGCTCTTGGCTGCATGAGTTCCGGCCGTCTTTCCAGTCCTACTGATAAGCCATCCCATGTGCAATATTTTTATGGCTTCTCATCTATTTATAATTGCTTCTCAAAAAATAGGAAACTGTGTTTGTGCCCTACTTTTATTTCTCTACCTACATTACCCCTCTGACTGAAGTAATAACCTGTCATGCTTAAACAATTAGTATAATGCAGAGAACACTCGGGCCTCTTACATGCTGTTAATGGAACAATGAATGTGGCTTTACAAAGTCAGATAAAAATGTGTTTTACATGGGCCAGCACTGCATTTGGGCAAACCACCTTTGCATGCACATCACTGACATAGGACCATCACACTGAGTGCTTCTCAAGAGGTGGCAGCTTTCCTCCACGTGAAACCTGAGACTCGGCAGGGAGGGTCCCATGACTGAAATGCAACTAGTGCCTTGGAACTGTCACTGCATGCTCAGTGTGACACATTGTAGTACAATGTCCATTTCTTCCAAGCAATGCTAATTTCCAGGGTATAGTTCTCAGCTTCAGTTCACAAAAGATTTGTTTTCATCCATACATCAATTCACTCATTTTGTAAATCAATATAGATTGATGAGCTAAGTTTTTCCAGGCTCTTATCCTATAATATCCCCAATTTAAAAGCTATGTTATCAAACATTCCTGAATTAAATTCCTAACCTCTACCTTTTAATGAAAACGTAAGTAAAGGATAACATTTCTGAGCTTTTATGAAGAGGCAGCATAAAACAGGTTTTATCCTGTTTCCTTAAAGCTCCAAAAAATTCTTGGAAACAAGGGTAAGTTTCTTTTTTTCTTTAAGTATTAAACCAAACACCTTGACTTTATCCTCTCAGATCTCCCCTATTTATCAGGCTGACATTTTGAAATTTGGGTTTACTATGAAAATAGCTTACCCAATGAAAGAGCATTGTGTTGGGCCAATGTCTTTTTTGAGCACTGTGACTCTTGGTTTCATTGTTCTTGGTTTTGCTGCAGAATTACCATGGCTAGTAATAACCTGTCATGCTTAAACAATTAGCATAATGCAGAGGACACTCGGGCCTCTTACATGTCTCATCTCTGAATCACAACATGAAAGATTGCCCACCAGAAACACCAGCATGGTACGAAACAAACTTCCATTGTGTCAAAGCATGTACTCTAGAGCCAGTGGGCATGGGTTTGAGCTTGACTTTACCCTTTAACCAGCTATATATGTTCTTGGGGAGACTATACAACTCCTCTGGGCCTCAGTTTCCTAACCCTTGAAATGGGATAATTATAGTATATATTTCCATAAAGTAATTATGAGGGTTAAATAAGTAAATGCAAGAAAAACTCTTCAGGCAGAGCATAAAAGTATGTGCTGTTATTATGAGGCAAGCCCTGTGCTAAGTACATCACAAAAATTACATTGATTAAATATGTAAGGCAGATGTTATTCTTATCCTGGCATAGATACGAGAAGACCAAGTTTTAGAAATGTTAAGTAACTTTGCCAGGGCTGGGCAGGTATAATTAAGAGTTAAGCCAAGATCCCCCCCACCAGGCATTCTGCTAACAGCCCATTTCTATCTGGTCCTGACTTCTGCCTTTCCAGCCAGGCAGGGTTGGGTTGGGTCACACGTGATGTTGTCTGGCCTGACTTGGGTGCAGCTTATGGAATCTAAGCAGCCCTATACAGAGTGGTATAATCCCCGCACTTCCATGTCTAAAATTGTGCCTTGATTATCTCTGTTAATTTCTTTATACTTTCCCAGGATTCTTGTTGGAGACCATGCCCTCTGAAAAAGGAATCTAGCAGCCAGAAAAACTGTCCTTACTGAAATGGCTGTTATTCATTAAACAGTTTTATTCAAATAGAGCTGAATCACATCAAGGGTTGAAAAATGCTTTTTTCTGAGTCTTTGAAATACATATAGATATAAATTCAAAAATAAAACCTTCCTGTAATTTCTGATGGAAATGGTATGGAAATAAATACTGGAAAATCATATGTAGACAATGAAATGATGAACTACTCTGTCATTCCCTCTGGATTTTCAAGCAGCAGGAGTGGGGCAGGGGCCGTGATTTCACAGGCCAGCTTCACATCCTTTAGGGACTGTCTGCTGGTCACACTGGGTGGTTTTACATCCCATCAAATAGATTCTCTTTGTTCATAAAATAAACATGAGCCTTATCTCATATTGTTTCACTAGTTATTTTGATTAGAGTAATGAGAGATATTAATTATGGATATCTCTGTTGCAGGGTAATAAAGTAACTCAAGGAAAAATTAACAACAATAACAATTGTTGAAATAGAGGCTTTTATTAAGTGCTTTCAATATGCCAAACATTTTATATATCTTATCTAATTTAATCTACATATCAACTCAATGAAGTAGGTAATGTCTCTATACTAAGGTTGGGAACCAAACCGGAGTACAGACTAGCAGGTAATGTTGAAATATCTGGGCCAAGGGTTGCAAGAATAATTAATTTTCACCAACATTTGTGCTCCCTCTTCCAGAGAATCAAGCTGTCCAACCAGAGACTATGTTTCCCAGCTTTCCTTGCAGTTTTGTGACACCATGTGACTAGTCTTCACCAATAGAAAGCAGTGGAAGCAATGTATGCTATTACTGGCTGTGTTTTCTCAATGCTCCCTATTTATCTGTGGGCTGGATGTGAAAGATGCTGAAGTTCTAAAAGATGCAAGAACCACAAGATGAAGGAGTCTCATCTCTGAATCACAACATGAAAAATTGCCCACCAGAAACACCAGCATGGTACGAAATAAACTTCCATTGTGTCAAAGCACCGATAATTTGGGGTTTATTTGTTACATCAACTAGTGGTACTTTAATGCACAAGATGATCTTGGAGGAGCTAGAAAGCAAATCAAGGATTCTTGACCCCATTCTTAACCCTTCTTTGGTGTGCCTCTCAGGAAAGGAAGCAGTAAACTCTTCCCTCTTGTTCATCCATGGCAGAAAGGCAAAGGAGGATAGAGATAGTACAAGGAGACTAAGTGTAAAGAGCTCTTCTAAAGAGAATCCAGGCATACTTGTGTTTCACTGTATTGCATTTATCTTTGGCTACTATGTATTAAAAAACCTACATTATCCTGAAATGCTGCTCACAAGAAATTCATATTTCTTGTTTCCCTTTTAACTGAATGTCATCTCTGTTTTCTGAGAAACCACCAGAACAGAAAACCAATTTAAGAAAGAAAAATAAAATAATTATTCTAGATATATTCCTGAGTGAATTAGGTAATTTTTGATTCTCTAAAATTAAGAAGTGCATCCTTAATGCAGCTGCACTCAAACTCCTTAGCACAGACTTGAAAATGGCAGCTATGAACGGACCATACCCAGCTTGCTAACTGAACTCTAGCAAACTGGATGTCCAAGCTCCCTGTCCCACAGCACCCCCACACTTTCCCTCAACCATCCCAGTTATACAGGCCAATGCATACCTTCTTTATGGGCTAAATTTCCTGAATGATTATGATTTAAAAATCTCTGGCCTCAGAGTGCTATAATTACCTCTTGCTGATGTAATTAGTAACAAAATTTAACAGGGTATCATGGGACACCCAGAACCTTTCCAAATGCATCCACCTCCTTTATAAAGGGTTTTGAACCACTTCCCCAACCAACTACCCATAAAACTGGGGCTCCGAGGGTGACAGAACTCACCCACTCCTAGTGAACACTGCACACTGACCTATGCAATAACAGTAGGTTGAAGAATATTATAAATGTTGTCAGTGACCAGTAACTCACAAGCACTCTCATTACCTAACCAGCAGTGGAGGCAGGTGTGCTGAAGTTAGCACCGTGGGACACATTAGACATGATGTAGGGAATTAGTCATTAGTCCCCATAAGGCGTGTTTTTCTCCCACTGTGGTGATGCAGAGAGTTTAACATGAGAGCCCTGTGTGAGAGCCTGTCTCTGGCAGCTTCAGTGCTGTCTAATGAGAGCTGTGCAGGCCAGCTCTGAGTCCACAGAAGATGGGGATTTTCCTTTCAACTCTGCCCCTCACCTGCCACCCCCATCACAATGAAGACTGCCAGAAGAGAAGTGGGCACAGACCTATGGTGACGTTGCAAAGGCCCATTACAACAGCCTAGCATCCAACACACATGTCTTCAGCCCAGGTTGTAGCTGCTTGCTTTGCCAGGGCTTACAAATGTCAAATGTAAGAGAAAGAAGCTGATTAGCAGCTAGCAGCGGTTAACAGAGAGTTTTGTGACATCAGATGCGACAATGTCAAACATGACAGCAAAATTCTATAATCTGATAACATTTCACTTCATCGTGAGGAAGAAGCAGCTAAACTTTGGAAGCCCTGGGAGACTCTTTGGAAACTTCTAGGTTAGTTTAACAAACCACCGGCCTTGAGACATACAGTGGAACCCAGATATACAGGTGAGCAAGCAAACTGCTCACTTTCTATTGCTGGGAGAAGTTCTGGCAGTTAAAGTCATCAGTGACTTGGAAAGGGGTGAAAGACTTGCCCCCAAGTAGAGGAACTATGCAGAGAAGGAATCTGACTGGGCTCTGTTACAGAGTGAGCCAAGTACCTCAGCAGAAAACGTGAGATGAAATATAAGTTTGCCACCATAGAAATCTCTGCGAGAGTAAAGACTGCATCTAATGGTGAATGGGAGAATTGAATAGTCCTTGAAACAAAGCAGAAGCTTGAAGTTTCAAATGTACTGCCTGAAGTTTAGCCTATATATGTTAGAGGTGAGCCTGGAAGAATTTCTATGGATCAGCGTAAAGAAAATAGGCTGCCTTTCACTTAGGGGTTTTATAAACATCAATACCATCTTGAGGTGGAAAGTTTTAATCTTGGGGCCATCTTTTGCTAGCTATGTGATCTTAAACTAGGCCTTTATCTCCGCTGAGTCTCATCTGCAAAATAGAAATAATTACAAGATCCTCCCAATTTACCCCTCATATTTAGAGAGAGAAAATGAAGTGATGTAGGAGAGCCCACTTAAACTGAAAGACAAGGTTGTTCTTAAATCAGAGACAGGAGGAGAAGCCCAGATTCTGAAAGCTTCATTTCTACTCCAGGGAACCTGCCCTTGGCACAGTAACAGTTTAGTTTAAAGGCCAAAGAGTTAAGGGAATGTTCTGGGCTCATGCACTGGGTGTTGTGCAGCAAACACTGCTTTGAATGAGAAGATACTTAGATGAATAATGGGCAGATACTGAGTGTATAAATGGTACAGCTGGTGGGCATGTCCTATCCTTCTGAGAATGCTTCTTCAGAAGAGAGTGGCAGAGACACCATGGAAGTCCATTGTCATGATGACATGCCCACCTCCTTCCTCGTAGTAAAAACGGTGTCTTCTTCAGAAAATGACAGATGAGTCATGTCCCATCTACGCCCCAGCATAGGGTGGGGAAATTCCCATGTCTCCCCTCCACTACTCACCCTCTCTTGCTCACCAGGTTCATTCCCTCAGACATATACCAACAAGAGTCACTCCTGCATTATTGCAACAGCCTGTGAGCTTCCCCACTGCTAGGGCCACTCCACTCCAACATTTCCTGATCTGCACCCAGGTGCACACCCTCCTGAATTCCACAGTAAGGAAAATCCATGATTCTCCATGATTTACTCAAATTCCTTTACTTATGATTTAAGAGCATCCACAGCCTGACCCCACTCACCTTACAAAGCTTTCTCTCCTTGGAACCTGTGCTTTATTCAAGCTAAACATGTAACACATTTCCCCACCTCCCTGACTTTGCTCAAACTGTTTCCCTCCTCTTTTTCTGAAGAATGATGTTCAAACCAAAGGTGAGATCATGACTGCGTTACATCTGCCCATATAATTGCAGTTTCCTTGCATAATGCCCTGTTGAAATGTGTCTCCTACATTAAGCTGAATTCACCCTTCTCCTACAGTTCTTTGGATTTGACTCAGAACAATTACATTTTCCCTGTAACATAGTTATTTATATACTTGCTGTCTTCTATCTTTAGACTATAAATTATTTGAGGTGAGGGAACCATGTCTCGCCTTTACTACCCCGATTATCTAATTCAGTAGGTGTTTGGTATTTTTTAAATGAATGAATGTGTTAATGAATGAATGAAGTCTTGCCTTTCTTCCTTTGCCCATGGTATGCCACACACAAACTTCTGCCTTTGGCCTCAAAATACTAGCCATCCTTCAATGTCAAGCTCAAGGCTCATTTGCTCCGCTAAGCCTTCCCCAAACTACTCAGACCCCCTCAGCCCTTCTGCTGTATTTATCGTCTATATGCCCAAAAGTCACAGATCATCTCCTAAATGTTCACTGTCTGTTTGAAGACACTGGTTTCCTCCAAAGCAAAAGACCTTAAATCTGAGATCCATGGGTAGGGTTCACCTAGGGGTTTTATAAACATCAATACCATCTTGAGGTGGAAAGTTTTAATCTTGGGGCCATCTTTTGCTAGCTATGTAATCTTAAACTAGGCCTTTACAGAGACAATGAACAGTCTAAAATTGAATGCAGAGTTTTATGTAAATGTCTAGGTGCATCAGAGTGTCCAAGAGCTCCATGACCACGGAGAGGTTGAAAGAACCAGTGTTCTGAGGGGACTGTACACTACTTGCCTGGCGTAGAGATGGAGTTTGCCTTGTGGACCCTTTTTAATTCCCTCAGTGGCGAGCCAAGCCCTTAGAATGGAGAGGAGACTGCCTTTGAATGACTGGAAGTATCCCTTTGACAGGACCAGTGTCCCTTGACCTCAACCGTGCCCGCCTAGCACAGCCCCCAGCCTGAGAGGTGGTGGGTAGGGCTTAGTCATGGCATTGTACACGGGTAAGCAGGTGAACTAAGGCGTATGGTGGGTCAGTGCCCAAGCAGAATGGTGGACAAACACTGACCTAACGGCACTGCCTTCCTCTGTGTGAAATTCTGTGATGAAATGGAGCCGAAGTTGCCATCGCCGCCGGTGGACATGAGCCCTGGGCAGTTCTGGGTAGTTAGAAAGTAAACCCGTAAAGGGCTGGGTCTCCTGGGGCTCGGGGCTTGTCCTGTTTCCCGCTGCCTCAGTGCGGCCCAAGGTCTAAAGAGCATGGGCTCCCATATGTGTTGGATTAATATAGAAGAGACATTATAAAGCATAATGCTTGAGGGAGATAGTGTTAGCAAAGAAGCGTCAGAATTTTCAACTGGGGTTGAATGGCAGGACAAAATACTAGCTGTAATGTTTTTATGAAAAGAATAACCTATGGAGTCTTTTTAAGTTGCAAACTGATGACTTCAGCTGTTTAAGAAGAGTTAATTAAAAACAACAACAGGAGAAGTACAATTGGTGGTTTTTATTCTAACAAGCTGAATTCCATTTGGTTTCTCCTTGATTTAAGTAACAGTTTGTGTTAGAAACCAAAAAAATTACAAGCAGTTAGTACAGTCGTGGTTTCGATAAAACTCTCTTAAGTAATGATGATCCCACCTTATTTAGACAAGTCAAGGGTCAATATGGCCTTATTTGCTTCTGTTTTTCATTAGTGGTGCTCTCTCTGTAGCATCAGACTTCCTACGAGCTCCTTGAATACACAGAGGATTCATGCTTCAGTTCTGCATGTGTTAAGAATGCAGCCATAGCAACTACTAGCATTAATGAACTATTTGCTTATGCAGTAATAATTAACTTCCATTACATTACTTTGTGTGATTACTTTCTTAATTGCCTGAATTATGCATCCATTTAATATTTAATAACTATTCTCAGAAATCAGACACTGGTAAAAAACAAATTGCTCATAGTTTCCTTGCAATAATTAAGCTCACAAGAATAAATGAAACCTTTTAAAAACGAATGCCTTGTGATTATATCCTTGCATATAGAACAAGATCCTAAATTAGTTATTTATTAAATCTAAATTTAAGTCCAAATAGTGCATTTTTCACTTTCGCCTCGGGAAATCAACCTGCACAGTACCTGGTATCAACAACAGAATTAAGTGCCTTCTATTCTCTTTGGGAGTCAAAAGTTGCATTAATATTTATTACCATGCAAAATTCAGAAGTCCTTAAAATATTGTGTGTCTATTATTTATTTCGACTTGGCATCTCTTTTACACAAGGTAAGTAAGATGTTTAGTTGGAGATTAAAGAGTGATGAGATGAGATCAATGGCTGTGCATTAGGATTGGCTATTGTGAGAGTCCCCGTACTTTCCTGCTTCCTGACCTGCCCCCACCCCACACTCACGCACATGCACAAGCTCACACATTCACCTCCAAGTCTCCTATAAAACAGTAAAAACACACATATGCGAAGTGTTTTTAACCAAGCAGAATAAGATGCACTGACGATTATCCTCACACATTCACACTCACAGCCGGCAGTCTGAGCTCCTTGCCTTTTCTGGTCGCCGGCTAGAGCACTCAGAAACCTAGGCCCTTCGGCCAGCACGCAGGCAAAGCCTGAGCTGATTTGCAAAGTGATAATGCTATGATCCTATTGTACATCGGCTTCACTTCCCACCGGCTTCCCAAGTCATCGCTGCTTTAACATATAAAACGTGCCACTGCTTTATCACAGATTTTTTGGTGAATAGATTCTCTATTGAATCTGAACAAGACAGCCTTTTTTTTTTTTTAATCTTCCAGGGACTGCATCTGCAAAATTGTTCTTCCATTCCACGTTGATTATGGCAGCCATGTACAGACGTGTTTATCTGAACCATAACCATGTTAGTCTTAAGCTACAGGGACACTGGGATGTTATTTACCCACTGTTACCCTGTGCATACATAATATACACAAAATAAGGTGTGTCACCTGAAAAGGGGGGGGAGGGAACCTCAGGCATTTTGCACCAAATGAGGTAGTCCAGGAAAATAGGTGCAGCCTAAGAGATTATGTACAGAGCCAGATAACTGAGATGAAACATTTTCCTCCCAGAGAAACTATTTTTGCAAGGTGTGGAAATAGCCATGGGGAAGGGGTAGTGCTGGGGCCAGGGGTTGGTTTGCGGAGAACAAGTTTACAGTGTCACAAGTCCACAAAGGCTGCTGTCCTGAGTTCCTAAACTGAGCTAAATTGATGCCAATCCGGCTGACTGTTGTTACAGTGGGCAGAGTCATTAGGATTTGCTTTTTAAATGATCTCTCAGCCTCTAAGGCTGAGAGCTGCTAGCAAGGCAAGGTTAGAAAGAAAATGATAGCAGTATGTTGATGCTTCGCAGACCTCATGATAGTTTCCGTCTGTCATTATTTACGTCTGACTAGATGCGTCATGTCAGCTACCTAGAAGGCACGTTAATATGAAGCCCTTGTTTGCCTCCGCTCTTGCGCAGCCGGACTGGGATACTATTATTTTTGCATCACTACACTTAGGTGAAGCTTGCTTCAATCTTCAGTAATGACACAGAAAAGAAAGAAAAATGGTTGTGCCCAAGTTATTACACATGCTTGTATTCTAATAGGCCTCCTCAGCATTGCTCAGAAAATGAAAAAAGTGAATAGAAATCAATAAACAGACATTTATTAAAAGGTCAGCTTAATTTTATTTGTTTCAGCTCTTTTGTCAATATTTTAGGTAAAACTATTTTTCTTTGGCTTTGGATTCGTGCCATTGTTATTGGATGGAATCATTTGGGGGAAAAAAGCTATAAAGCTAACGTTTGATCAAATTTGCTCATGTTTCTTAATATCATTTCATTTTTATAAATTCTATCAGCACCACTGTAAATGAAGTCACATCAAAAGCTTTTGTTTTATATCAATGTTATTGGCATCATTGAGGACAAATTTTCAAACAATGTGTATTTATCTGTAAAATTATATACAAAGAGGCCTAATTATAGAGCTCATAGGGATTTTCAAACCTAAGACAGCTATTTCATATATCACAAAAAATACTATTATGGCAAAAAATAGGATATTAATGTTGCCTTAGTAGTTTATTGCCTTAACAAATGAAACTACCACTATTCTATACCTGTTCCAGGTAGAGAAAATAAATGTTAGCTGAAACTATTTCTAGAATTTAGAATTTATTTACACAATTTTATATTGAAAACTGTAACATAGCTTTATCAGGAAGCATACTTAATAAGGCCAAAATATTCTAGGTGTTTTTTCCCTTATGCTATAAGAAACATGATAAATATAATTAGATTTAAGTGTGAATGAAACAATCTACAAACACATTTGAAAATATGAAAGCATATATATATATGTAATATATCAGTAAAAATACATAAGCAGTTTGCAATTTTTCTTTACACGTATAATTTAGTACAAAGGTTTGAAAAGGTACAGTTAAATATTAAATAAAATAAAAACTTACATAGACTGTATCTTAGGATGACATGTTTATGAAGTTTCCACCAAGATTCTCTATTTAAGAGTAAATAGCATTGTCATATTCAAAAAATGAGTTGTTACTCTAAAATGAATACTCCCTTTGGATCTGAAAGAGAAAAATGCACTAACCCCTCCTACCTTCTGAGTTCTAAGCACCTAACAGAATCTCAAGACTGTAGTGTTAACTGAACAGATTTCTCTCAAAAACCTGGGTCATTCTAAAATAACAGTATATACAGTACTTGATCTTATTCAGATAGAGAAGTGCTTTTATTTTTGAAATCTGCCTAAGCTGTGTAAGCATAAAAGTATGAACATAGAGATCTCTTTTCTGTTTTAAAGATCAGAGACCCGCTTATATTTTCAGGTTGATGCATTCGTGTTTGTTGCATATTATAAGTTTCAAGAACAACGCTTTGTCAGGGCTGAAGGGCATGTCCTACATATGTATACATTTTTAGACCACCATAGAATTTGCATTTTTAAACAATGTAACAATTATAAAGTACTAAGGCAAATATAGTAATTTGAAATGGAATCAATAACAGTCTCTCAGTCTCTTAACTTTGTAAAAAAAATACATTACAACGCATATGTTAAATACTTTCTTAAAAAATGGTTTGCCCAAGGCATTTTCTTACCTCCTGCCCAAGCTACATGTGAGTTGTGGCGAAAAATGAACAGTAGGTGGCAGTCAAACCACTAAACTGCTTCAAGGCTTCGTTAACTCAATCTGTTGTTAAGAGTAATAGGAAAGTAGTATATTTTTCCATTTTAAAGAATTCGTTTTATAATGAATCTTGAAATACATTTCTAAGGTCCCAAGCTGATGAAATAGTGAGTTGATTGCATCCTTAAGTGAATGAGCCCAGATAAAAGTAATTTAATTCAAGGACCAGTTCTGCTCTGTCTCCACGAATGTTTTTTCCCCACTTCTCTGTTAAGACTGTTTTAATGTGGGTCTTTATGCACTTTTGTAATTGTGGACATGATCAGCATATTCTTGGACTGGAGTCCAGGACTATGTAAGTCATGCTTGTATCCTTTGTGCAGATTTTAAATAACCTGCAAGAGCTTTTCCCTCCCTCGATCTTACAGACTGAATGTGTATAGTCCCTTCCTGTGCCTTGGAAAAGAAACTTGTTTATGGGGAGAAGACTCCAGACAAGTAACTAAAACACAGAAGGAACAGCCTCTAAAGCAGAGAATTGTGGACAACTGACAATCCAGACTGGGAGTGACAAGCAGCTTTGCGTAAGAGGCCATTTCCATTTCCATGGGAGGAAGAGCTTTATCTGTTGGGTTCACTATTGTGTCCTCACAGTTGAGAACAGGGTGCCAGGCACATAGTAAATGTTCAGTGAATACTTGCCGAATGAATCAGTGAGTGGCCAAAATCCAAGTCCTATTCATTTCTCAGACGTCTAGCCTAGCAGTTTTTGTTTTTGTCTCAGTTCTTCACAGGTAGTGATAGAGCTACTTCCCACTCCCCACCACAGTCCCTCCCCAAACATCTCCTGTTTATTACTATCACTGGGGACCAGATTGGTGTGACACCGCCAAGCCAACACAGCGGTGCTCCAGTCTAGTCCATTGGAGTGTAGATGATGCCTTTCCTGGGAGTTCCTGGCCACCATTGATTCTAAAAGTCTAAGCTCATAGTACAGAAAAAGCAAACTATGTAAGTAGCATTGCTTAAAAGCTGAAGCACCTTGATTAATTGTCTTAACTGCTTGTGTCCTTGGTTTCCTGGCCTGGAATGTTAGGATAGTAATAATGCCTACTTTACAGGTTTGTTGTAAGAACTAAACTAGTCAGTATGTACAAAAATACTTGGACTCTTGTCAGGCACACAGTGAGTCCCCAGTAAATATCAGTTATTATAATTACATTTTATCAATGTATTTGTTATTATCACAAGTATTATTTACCACTGGTCTGTGCTCGTACATAACACTCTACAAAACAATTTTTGTTTACCCTTATTTGTGTATTTCAATGAGGATCTCTGCAACAGGAAACACACTTGGTGATGTGTAGAAAGCTTTGCACAACAGAACCAGCAGCCACATAACCCTGAAGTATGACACGGAAAGGGATATGTTTTAAGTAGACCAAAGGCTTAATTGTCTTTTTTTTTTTACTTACGTTTAGAGACAGCCAGGCTATAATGAACACTCCCTGCCTCTTCCACCCCCACCCCGTCCTTCCAGTTACATCCCTGTCCAGCTGAGCTCTGAAAACATTTCCTATACATTTAAAGCTCATCTCATACCAAGGATGAAAAATTTCTCATCGATTTTGAATTTTTTTCTTAAATCTATACCTCAGTTCGTTAAAATGACAACTGTAAGGACAATTAGTTCAAGAAGATATTATAAGGTGATTTCCTTTTATTCCTTGTTGAAACAGAGAGCTGCATTTTTCAAAACTAAATTCAGATCCCAAGAGAACCTAAGTTTTGTTCAAACGTCAGAAAGGAGACAACTCAAGCTGGGTTTATGATCTGGTGGTTTACTTCCTTCACAGGCAGATAGCAGTGGGCAAGCCCCAAGGTTCAGATTTTAAGGGAGCAGATCTAAGCATTTTCTAAGCTCACTGAGAAATGTTTAAGGAAATAAAACCCTTTCTTCAAGCTGCCCATCCATCCCTCTCCTCCCCTGGAAAACCCTCTACAGCATTTTAGTCAAGAAATGTGAACTAGTCAAGTCTAAAAAAATAATGAGTAATTTGATAACTTTCTGAGACAGAGGTTCTCTTTTTCCAGAATCTTATATTCTCTTAGGTGACTCTTTGAGGAAGGAGGTCAAAATATTGAATTTGAGCAATTTAAATAAGAGACACTGAGTAATTTAAAAATGAGATATTCAGTACAAGACTCATTCATTTAAATTATGTGAAAATCCAAAGCAGACTGTGTGTGAGTAGGAGCCATGTAAGTTCTCTGGTGATTTCAGTGGGGGTTAGGAAAACACTTTAAAGGAATATGACAAGGTTTCTTTCGTTTCTCATAAAATATTGTACTCCCCCTTGAAATGTACCAAACGCTTAATGAAATCACAGCCCCTTGATTATTAGGGAATACTTTTTATGTTTTGAGAGATCAACAGTGTCAAAACAATCACTGTGAATTAATGATGGATGAGCCTCAAAAGACTCAGAGGTTGGTTAGTTTAAACATACACAGGTTCATGCGAACCGATTTGAAGAGTCTTGTCAAAATCTTACCTGCTAAGGTGCTCACGTGAGAGACGGATGGGCCAATGGAATGTAGGGTTGCTCTGGGGAGAAAATGCTGGTCAAGGAAAAAGGGAATCTGGTATTACTGGTTCTGCTTCCTCCTGGAGGAAATAATTAGGAGTCTCTGAACACGATTTTCTATTTGGTTTTCTCATTTTCTTTGTTGGGAGTTGTTTGTTTATGAAGGGAAATAAATTATTTTTGGTGCAAAACTGGAAAACTTTAGAGGAAAAAAAGTATTTTTACAGTTTATAGGTGTAAAGTAAAACTCATGGTTGGATTAATAGTAATTAGGTTCTAGTAAGTCGGAAATACACATTTTCATTTTGTCCTTGAACAGTGAAATTATAGGTTCTGGCAAAGTTCATGAGCAAAATTATGATGGTAGCTGTCTATATGATAGTGAAGGCCGCATGTATTTAATATGATTTATTAATAGTTAAGAGAATTGAGGAAGAAGCAAACCAAAAATTTGCTTTATAAATAAGTCTTGCCAAACTAATCTCCTTACCTTATGTAAATATATGGGTACCCAGTGATAAGTCAATATAGAATGCTTACAAAGTAGATATCTTGATTTTAAACAAATATGAAATTAAATAGCTTGTACTATTATGCACTAGATAAATAGGCTGGATGAGGATGTAACCCAAGAGTGCTCTGTACTTGTTCTAGTCTTATTTTGACTTTTTTTTATTAACAATAAGGATGAAGTTATAAAAGGCATGCCATCAAACACCCAGAAAACAAAAATAGATTGGGAGGGAGAATTGCTATGTTGGATGATACCATCCAGATTTTAAAAACTTAATAGGCTGGAAGATATACTAAGATAAATCAGATGAATCTTAACAGGAATAGAGTCCTTCATTAGGTTCAAATATACACATATACAAACTTCACGCACATGTATCACATATATATATGAGAGAAGGGACACTGAATTTCAATAGTGTGGACATAAATAGTGGAGGTCTTTAGCTGACTAAAAGTTAAGACTGTGCTAACAGTGTGGCATAACTGCCAAAAATATGAAAGTAATGACAGCTCACACACAGCCTTATGGATCAGGCACTGCTCCAAATTACTCATAGCATTATTTAATTTATTTCTAGAATTAACACTTTGTAGATGAAAAACAGAGGCAGAGAAAAGTGTAGATAACTTACCTTGGGGAAGAGGGAGGATAAACAATGCCATTATTTGCCCCCAGAGATCTTCTGAATCTCCACTTACACATGACTTTCATTTCAAGGCAAGTAACTGTCTATTGTTCTCTGGGCTGGAGTCTGGACAGTTCTCTGTACGTCTTTGGAAGGATGGGGATAAAACGCAATAAAAACAGAGGCAAAGTCATAGGAAATAGAGATGCTTGCCTAGAAGGGAGAGAACAGGGTGAAGTCATGATAGGTGTTCTCAGATGTCTAGACAAGAGATTGTCAAGGAAAACATTATACTTGTTTATGTATTCCCATAGGGGGTAGAAGTCACAAGGAGACAAATTTCAACCCAATATATGTGCTTATAACACAAACTATCCAAACTAGGATGTGCAGCCTTGTGAAATATGAGCATCTCATCCATGAAGTGACCAAAAGGAAGCCAGAGCAAGGAGCATATCACACCATGGGGACGAACCAGGTGGCTCCTAGGTGCATTCCAGGATACAGAGGTTTGGGTAATCAGGGAACAGTGTGAAGTGGAAATACTTGTGAACTGTTTCACTTTTACTCCCTCTACACACACACACACACACACACACACACACACACACACGTATGCACACTCTTTCCTCTGTCTCCATCTGTATCCTTATATGGTAGCAATTACACTGAGTTTGCAGCTAGTAGATTTGAATTCTAAACATTTTACTTGAACTTCTTTGTACCTTCAGTTTCTCTGTGAATAAGAAGGAAATAAAGAAGAAAGGAAGGAAGGAAAAAAATGAAAACAAAGTAAATAAAAATTGATTTAGTCATGTTTCTTTCTTCATACTTTTCTAGACTTTTGCAAAAGTACCATGAGATAATAGGTTAGCAAGAGTTTGGGAGAGGAGAAATATATATATATATTTAAAGCACTCTGTAAATTCAAAGCATTGAAGGATCATTTGTATGCAGCAGTTTGGTTCAGTGAAGCCTAGGTCATGGATTTGACCCATATGAATTGGTTAATCGCATCCTGTCCTAGGACCACATGCTTTATGTCCAGGTCAGATCTGGCATCTGGTGAAAACTATTCTTGATTGCAGTAGGGACTCTGTTAGAGAGCGAAAAGAGTTCAGTATGAATCTGTCTCCACCGCCAAGAGACAGCTCAAAATGGAATTCTCCACCATGGTGCATAGTGGTAGCATCTCAGTACATAAAGAGCCACACTTTTAGTAATGGGACACTTTTCTGCAAGCGGGGAAATTTTACATTTAGATGAAAGTTACCATGGAAAATACAGATGTCTACGTACACACATGTATGCATGTTTGTGGTGTGTGTGTCTGTGTGCATGTGTGGCACAAAAGTCTCAGAATGTGGAAGTGAAAAAACACAAATGCCCAAGTCAGTGACCCAGTGTTTATGCATTTCCCACCACCAGGATACATGGACTCTTACTACCAGTCATCAATATCTAGCGTCTCTCCCTTTTCACTCATACCAACTTTAAAGTAAAGCTATGGAAATCATAGGAGGTTGGATAATAAAACAACACAAGAATCTTCTGAGCAGTTTTTAAATGCAATTTTAAACTTGACAAGTAAAATGCTACTATTGTCAGGAATGAAACATCAGCAGGTCAGTTATAAACATAATGTCTTTAAGGAGTTGGATATTATGTTATAGCCGTAAGTAAAATAACAGATGTAGTTAAAAATGTAGAAACTGGAAATGAGGTGGTTTATTTTTCAATTTCCCTGGATTTACATTAAGGAAGTACAACAGAACCTTAAAATAATAATTATAATATAGAACTTAAAAGGTATTCAACAAGACAAAAGTCCTTTACCTAAAGATTGGTTTTGGGTAGGAAGTATTACATATTTATCAAAAGAGCAACTAAAGAGAAATAATATACCAACTAGAGTTGGGGTAAAACTACAAGAATAACGAAGCATATTGAAAGCATTTAGGTAATTGTCGGCATGAGCTTTCCATCTTAAAATCCTCTAATGCTGCTGATTATCGTAGCACTTTTTAAAGTGGTAACTTGGATATCATTCTAGAAAATGCCTTGATTTGCTCTGTGATTACTTGGAAAGTTATGCATCTCTAAAGAAAGTTATGCCTTCTGAAGCCTAATCACCCTCGATTTCGTTCTCTCCTCAGTGAGTTTTTGCAGTCTAGGATTCTGAGAGCCCCAGAAGTCTGAGGGAGTACCTCGGGATCACCAGTAGGAGGGGCTGTTCTGGAGGAAGGCTTCATCCAGGCAGATGAAGCCTTTCTTGGTTATATATTTATTCGTTATATATATATATATATATATATATATATATATATATATACACATATATGAATTCCACTTAAATTAGCACAAAGACAAGAATTTTTTTTTATTTGAATGCCACTGATACAGCTTTTGGTTCCTTATAGGTAAAATAAAAAATCATTACTAAAAATTCAGTTTTTTATTTTTCATGTTTTAAAGGTAAAAATAACACCCATAAGGAGGCTCACAAATTTTAGTAACTGACTCTAAGGTAGATTCTTAGTAACTCAGTCGGAATTATGTATGTTCCCACCATAAATCTTTTATTCTGCTCTTATGCAATATTTACCTGTTAGTTGCTTTGCAACTTCCTGTCTTAAACTTCTCTCTGGATTCCTCACTAGCTCCCTGCATGCTTCTGTTTCTTTCATACACAGTAAACCTGAACCTGAAATAGTTACAAGATCTGCCCTGATTAAGTTGTATTCAGGCCACTAAAGAGCAAAGGAAGATGAGCTAAAGCAAACACACTACTTACAGATTTACAGACACTGTTGCCAGTCATTCCTACCAAGTCTATTGGCTGTTGGAGAGACCACAGACTCTGGAGCCATACAGACCCAGAACTGATGCCCTGATTTCACCATTCTCTAGCCGTGTGGTCTTGGCTAAGTCGGTCAGCCTTTTTAAGCCTGAATATGTGAGCTAAGTGGTAATAACAGCATCCATGTTGAATAGTTGCAAAGGATTACAAGAAACAGCACCAACCCACAGGAATCACTGCTGTGTTCACGCAGTCTTTCCTGACTTGGTTGCTTTCCCGAGGGGCCTGTAAGGAAACCACTTCAAGTGTCTGAGCAGTGTGTTTACTCACAAAGGAAAGGGAATGCTTTAGCCTCTTAAGACATGAAGTATGCAAAGTGCTGAGTGCACCAGAGATGTGCTGAGGTATAGCTTAGGGTAAACTAGAGTTATCTGTCAGAAAGGAAGTGTGAAGTAAGAGAAAGACTTGCTACTGAGCAGAGGGGCTGAGTGCCCCCAGGGAGCTCTGTGCTCACGCAGCAGGCAGCTGGAGCCAGCTGCGACAGAGAGGCAGGGAGGGTGTGGTGCTGTAAGCAAAGGATTGCAGAAGCATGATCTGCTAATCATTCTTTCTACGTCAGATGCAGAGAAACAATGATAAAAGCAATGATACAAATTTTAGTGTGAAGCTTGAAGAGAAGGCACCAATCTGTGCCCAGGTGCCGTATTTCTTTACAATGTCCCAAATGCCAACATTTCTAAATCTGAAATGCAAGGGAAGGTGATTAAGTGTTTAATTAATTGTTTATATTGTAGTAAGAAAAAGACACTTTAAGGAAACTGAATACTCTAGTTGCCTTTTACCCACAGGGGGTATATTCCAAGACCCCCTATAGACACCTGGAACTGTGGATAATACTGACTCCTATATATACTATGATTTTTCCTATAGGTAAATACCTATGTTTATAGGTATTTACATTCATAAATTAAACATAGTAAGAGATTAACAATTATAACAATATGCTGTAATAAAAGTTATGTGAGTATGGTCTCTCAAAATATCTTATTGTACTGTACTCACCCTTCTTGTGATGACAAAATGCCTTTGTTACAAGATGAAATGAGGTAAGTGATGTAGGCACCGTGACGTGGCGTTAGGCTGCTAGTGACCTTCTAATGATATGTCAGAAGGAGGATCTTCTACTTCCAGACTGTGGTTGATGACGGGTGACTGAAACCAGGGGAATGCAATCCCAGATAAGGGTAGACTACTTACTGTATGCAAGTATGAACATGTGAGTGTTATTTGGTCTCCCACAGAATGTCTAAGTGGGCCTAACCAGCCTCCGGGAATGAAACCTTGCTCGTTTAATCTTAATTCAATGATGTCAGACATCATAGAGCACTTAATTCCCTATTCAGAAATATGCCCTGGGCTTTATTGGCCAATATCCTAAGGACTATCCTAGAGCCTTGTCCTCTTTGAAATATCTACCCTTCACTCAGCACACAGGGTCGCCTGCTTCTCTTGCCCTCAAATGATTCACACAGCAGCCAGCAAGCAGCAGCTCTGAACCTCGTTGACCACAGGTGATGGTCTGAACCGTTGCAGAGCCATAACAGCATTTGCTCAGAATGTAGCTGTAGTGATGGTCTGAAGAGCTTGGCCTTTTGAAAGTGAATTTTTGGCACCATCTCATAGTTTGGTGGAGTGCCTCGGCTGTCTATATATGGGGTCTGCCCTGTTGTGTATGTGTGTTCCACCAGCTCTCAATCCTTATTGTACATAATAATATGCTATGGAGTTTATTTGAAATACAGATTTCCAAACTCTAACAAATTCGGATTTGGTAAATGAAGACTGAGCTTAGGAATCTGCTTTCTTAACAAGCACACCAAAGTGTTCTGATGCAAGGGAGGATCCTTGTATTACATTTAAAAAACTACATAATCTCTCTGTGGATGAAGTGAAGGTTCCTATGTACAGGATCCTCACCTGACCCTAAACTACCTGATGATGTAACTGGCCTGCTGCTAGGCTACTGCTTCCACACCCATAGGCAATAAGCTATTACTGACTGAGTCACTGTATAAAGAGCTCTGCCCAGTGCTCTGGGTGGAGGCAGAGGTGGAGGAGGATTACAGACCTGCAGACTGTTGGATGCAGACATAATTCTAGTGCTTGACCTATCACCAGGAGAACAAGCTGGTTAATAAACCTTTTCACCCCAAGAACATTCCATTGTCATTCCTCAGTCTCACTGAATTCATAGTGAACTTGCCCGGGGCTAAAACCCATTGGCAAGATACTCTCTTTTACCTATAATGTCTTGATACACAATTTTTAAATCTACTATGAGAAATTCATGAGTTACAGTCCCAATGGAAGAAATAAAAATAAGCAAAAGCCCTTAAAACTATAATGCTTATAAGGAGTTTCTTTCTTCTTGGCTTCTCAGATATTGTTGGGGGGGCTTAGTTGAGGGTTCATATGTAGGACATGGCCAGACAATGAACTCTACAAGCGAAACTGTTCACAAGTATAAAACTGGGATGTATTCAGAAGCATTCTGGAAGAGCTGAAGAGCGTGCTCTTGCATTGAAGGTGGTCAGGTCTATCTTGTTACACTGATACATTTCATCTGTGCCTCACATACTTGAAAGGAGCACAAAGGACAGCAAGTCAGGCTCTTTCCCTAACTCCCAACTTCCTAAACTTGAAGTGCCCTTAGCCTGTGATGAAGACTCATCTAGTAGCTTCCAGTTCCAGGTATATTTATTCCCTGATGTCTTCATTCTGTGCTAGACAACTCTACCTATATGCTCAATAAACATGAACATGCCCATGCTGAAATACGTGTGGGCATGATCATTTGTGTGCTATCCAATGAACCAGAAAAAAAGGCATCTGTTTGTGTTCCATCTTTATCTGGTTAGCTTGCTGTTACCTCCGGTTCCTGCAACATCATCTGCAGGGGCTCCATGACAATGTCTTTCACTGATGGAGATATAAGAGTTATAGGTATCTACTTCTTACTCTGATATTGTAGGCATACTATGTGTCATGCACTATGCTAGCTACTATGTATTTAAAACAATAAGTAAAACATAATCCTTGTCCTTGAGGAGTTCACAGTCTAGTAAGCAAGACAGAAACAGTACTCTGACAATATAATTTGACAAGTGGTTTAATGACATAATGTTATAATGGAAGCACAAGGAAAGGAAGAGTGAATCATTGGAAGAGAAAAGCTTGGGAACACAGGGAGTTTAGAGAGGAGATAACATTTAAGTAGGCTCTTGAAGTAGGAGTTGGAAGTATGATGGAGAAGAAAAAGACATAGACACAGCAAACAGCATGTGCAAAAGACTCAGATTTGTGAACAACTACTGCATCTAGAGCAAGAAAATGGGACGGTGAAGATGGAGGCAGTTCTTACCAGAGAAGTAGAACATGGTCAGATTGTGAGGGGCCATGCTACCATGCTAAAAGATCTGGACCAGCTCCCACTGGAATTAAGGAGGGAAAATTTCAATCTAGAAATACAACTTGTTGACAACATGCAGGAAGGACTGGAGATAAAAAGGAGTGAAAGGTTAATTTAGGGAATTTGCAGATCTGTAGGCCAGATTGGATGAGAGCCTGACATGAAGCTTAGGCAGTAGAGATGAAGACAATGGCATGGATTTGAAACTATTCTGGAGGTCAGATCCATAGTCCTTGCTAGTCAATTGAGAGAACATGTCCTTGGATAAGAATAGATCAGGAGGCCCCGTGCAGCAATGTAGAATATTAATCCGGGAGTAGGTTTGGTGGAGAGCACACAATTTGTGTGGCTCTTACCCTAAAGTGCCCCATACTCCACCAGTTTAGGATTGCCAAATAAAATAGAAGATGTCCAGTTAAATGTGAATTCCAGATAAACAGAAAAAAAAATTTTAGTATAAGTACACTCCAAGTATTGCATGAGACACATTGCAGTAAAAAATTGTTGTCTATCTGAAAATAAAATATAACTGGTAATACTATTTATTGTTTTTGCTTTTTTTCCCTCTAAATCTGGCGTTTGAGTATCATTATAACAGCTCATCTCTAAATCACTAGATCAATAACCTGTCTACCTCCAAAGTGGCAAGAACTCAAATTTCCCCCAAATTTGGAAAGGGAGATTGTCTGCATAATCTCTGTAACTTGTCTGTGCTCTGCCCTCCCCTGCTGATCCGACTCTTCCTCATCCTCACTCTGCTGCCAGGTCAATACCATTTGCTCTACTAACCCGTATGCGGCTTGGGCCATCTGTGCTTAATACTGAATGACATTTATCTACCGCTGCTCCCAACCCAATGGGCACGTACATCACCATTCCTGGTGTCTGGATCCTCACCATCTCAGCCACCTCTCCATCTCATATGTTTGCTTTTCTTTTAGCTGAATAGGGAGAGACCTTCCTCACTATGTTATCTAATCTTTTATGAGGAAATGAGATCTTTCCAGTGGCTATTTGAGCCCTTATGATGCCATTTTTTTTTCAGCTTTACAACACAAGTCCCTCATTCCCAGGGAATAAAATCAATCTTCCAAAGGACTTCTGGTACATTTAAGTGCCATCTCACACTGAAAGGCCGCACTGCTAATGCTAGTCATCACACCAGATGTGCCCCTTCTGAGCCACTCTGCAGTCGAGCCAAAATATATTGCCATAACCACAGCTTCATTTTTGTTTCCATTTTCTCACTCATTTCAATGGCAGTCATCTCTAATGTGTCTTTTCAAAAAGATTCTCTTTTAAACCAGTTATAACATCTCTCAGTTGCTCCCTCATTGATTTATGAGTGAAGGAAAATCTTTAACATGTATTTATCTGAATCTCTATATGAGAGTTATAATTTGACCTTTTGTGAAAATGGTAAACAGGGCCAAGAAATGAGTCCTCTGCCAGCAAGGACCATACAACAGTTTGTGTTACAGCTGTGATCAGCATCTAATAAACTTCCACTCTACTACGTATTTTCTCCCTTTCTTTTATCTGACACTGATTCAACTGAGGTTTTTATACACATATAGAAAGCTAATAAAGAGTAGTTATTAACTATTTTGGCAAGTTAGTAACTTCTAAATTGGAGGGACATTATATGATAATCTGAACAAATTAATCATTAACAAGCCTGCAGCACCTTAGTCCATTTCCTATGCGCAAGAACCTGGGAAAGGATAACACACACTTAGCTACCCCAGCAGGCACATGGCACGTGAACACAGGACTGCAGGCCTGGTCAGCTTCCAAAGCCCATCCTGAGAAGCCCAGTCTGCAGTCGCTGGTGTGGTCACTCAGCCACCATCCGTCCTCTTCACTCAGCTGTTCTGTCAGTATTTATGAAGTGCCCATTCCATGGCCCTGGGGGAGGTACTGAGGACACAAAGAGGGACAGACACAGCCCTGCAGACAGACGGACTATTCCCACAGGGTGCAGAGTAGGGTGTGGGGCAGGCAGCCCCGAAGGATGGCTCTTTCCCCTTCACTGTGGGTCAGCAAAGGCACCGAAACTGAGACCTGAAGGACACAAAGCCACCAACGAGGCAAAGGAGTGGGAATTCCAGGCTCTAAGGTTGGGAACTGCATGTGCAAAGACCTAAGGGTGACAGAGAGAACTCATGTCACACTCAGGTACTCCAAGCCATCTAGCCCATGGGATGCAATAACTGATAGTGTGGAGGAAGGCATCAGTCCAGGGAGGGAAACATTAACATCCAGCATTTCTCAGATGCTTACTATGTACCAGGGATGACAAAAAGCATTTCACAAACACTGCCTCATTGCATCCTCACCAAATCCTAAATGGTTAAGTAGCTTTTCTTTCTCTGTATTGTATTTTAATTACAAAACTGATATATGCTTGTTGTAACACATTAAGCAATCTAACCCCTAGTGGAACACAGAGGTATTTATGTAAAGTTGGGTTTATACTCCACACATTTTTTGGCAATGGCTTTTTAAATATAACAATATACATGGATATCCTTCCAGACTAATATGTACAGACCTAAATCATTCTTTTAAACATACACATAATAATTCACAGTAAGAATATACCCAAATTTATTCAACTATTGCTCTGCTAATAGGCATTTGAGTATTTTTTTTTTACCCCTACTACAAACAATACTGAAATAAACCCATCTTTGTGATGTACCCTTATATTATATACAGATGTTTTCATTTTTTTAGGGTAGATTCCCCCGAAGTGGGTATGTACGTTGAAAATTTTAGAAATACCTTAACAATAATTGTTAATATCCTTTACAACCTATTCATTTTTATACCTCTGCAAAGTTGCAGAAAATAAATTGTTTCTCCAGGCTACTCCTTGAGCTTTGTGTAGAATGATGAGGTCCTTAGCTCTTTTTTATGGTCAAACTGGAGGTTTTGGGCTGAGTTTTACATACTTGGACAGTAAGACCAAAAAATACACTGAATGAGAAGAAACCTTTTTATACCCCCATCCCGTTGCTTACTGCTGAGGGACTCCTTGCTCAGTGCCGGGGTTGAGCAGGTGCTGGGCTGTCAGGCTGCCAGGTTCTAGGTGGAGAATGAATGCCTGTCATCAGAGTCACATGACATACCCTTACTGACTGAGATGCTCTGCGATCGAGCCAAATTTATTGCCATAAATAAGCTTAATTTTTAGACGTATAAAAAGACATATCCTTAGAGCTAATTGTTACATAATATATTTTTAACAGATGTACTTGTATTTTTTCTAACTGGGTTTGGAGAATATGGCAGAAACAGCACTTCCAAAATGGGGAGCTATTCTTAAACCCAAAGCTAAAGCATAAACCTTATTTTAGAAGAGAGCAATCTGTTTTCTTTATTTTGACATAACAGCACTGGCTTACAGCAAGTGGAAGTGAGAGAACTTACAGGCTCTACTTTTCAGATATTTAGCAGCATTGCTGTCAGCAGGGCCTAAAATTCCCTACGTCCTGTGTAGCTCTGAGGCAGCAGTGGAGGCGGGTGCAAAAGCTTCTCTTCGTGGTGGGCGTCTGCAGTTCTGTTTGGCCTCCACGCTCCCTTCAAAACCCCTGGCCGCCAGGTCTGGGGACTCCCCCATTATAGGTCTAGGTCAGAGAGCATCCAGCCCTTACCTCAGACGCCAAACATGTAGCTTTCCAGGCCCTGGTACTGAGGGCAGACACGTCGGGTACTCCCCTGCTGGACTTTACCGTGAAGGCTCGTGAGTCCAGAAGGAGGCACCTGCTAGAATTCATTATGGTGAAGGTGGACACAGCTTCCAGGGGCAATTTGGCAGCTCTGGTGGAATCATTCAGCTCCACCAAAGTGGTGCTTGACACTGTCTGTGCCTAAAGTGGAAGCAGAAGGGTCTCCACTGGTCCAGTTCTGCTGGAGATTCTGGTCACCATTACTGGCTATAGACAAAGCGTACCCACGTGGCTCACAAGCCCTCCTGGGGAACCTATGTGTTACTGAACTTCCTTAATGAACTCCTTTTCTTAACTTAGCGGGACTGAATTCTATTGTCTGCAACTAAGAAGCCTTTTGATGACCCCTCAAAATTGCTAAGATAGATCTTTGTGGTTTTAAAGTATTAAGTAAGCTAAAGATTTAGGTTCATCATTTGAAAACAATTCACATGTCCGCACCATTTCCAATTTGACCCTGATGTCACATTGCCTTTCAGCGAGAGTCCGTATCGCTGCTCCCGTGCCTCCATGTGCTCAGACTCCGTGTTCCACTCCTCTAGTCTCCTCCTTACCCACCCTCCCGCATATCTCTCCAGGCCAACTCTCAGGAAAGCCACTTGCATATGCGAGTGTGGCCATGCTTACGTGGACTACGGGGATGTCCTACACATTGCAGGAGATGGTATTTAGAAAAGGAATGAATCTCTAACTGTGGGGTTCCAAATGTCAGCAGATGGGAGAGGTGTGAGTGTGGGCGAGGGGAGCTAGAACATCAGGATTGCCACTGCTTCCGCATTCACATAAGGCCATTTCTAAAAAACAAATACTATTTCATGAATCCATTCACATTCCAGTTGGACAAATCCATCCTTATTTTGCTAAAAAAAAGCAAATATGTCATCACGGATGGCACTATCTTGCTTACATACTTCGGCTGACTCTGCATCTCACCAGGACAATTCCAAGTCCAAACCCCTGGGGCTCATTTCCCATCAGGGCCCCTCTTGTGCTCCTGGTGGGGAGCTCAAGCCCTGGAGCACCCAGGCCCACCTTACTTGGTGGTGCGGTGTGAGTCCTCTTTCCTGCTCAGCTCCGTCAGTGCCTCCTCCAGATTCTTCCGGCGCCCCCTCACCCAGCTCCCAGATTCAGTGCTGTCAGATTGTGTTATGTCATGGAGTCTGGGCTCTCCCACCACTGCTGGGTACCTGGAGAGCGGGGGAGATTGTAGCTCTCAGGGGCCCAGCAAATAGCCCTCAAAAGACACTTGTTGAATGCACACAGGGGAACACGTGTAGGAGTTTCGCTAAAGTTGACGGAGGGAGGGACCAAGGAACCCAGGGCTACAGACTCACTGTTTGTTCTCAAACTTCTTAAAATCACACTTTTGGGTAAACATCAGTTTGCTAAAACCCTGTCTTGAGAGAGAAGCCTCCATTTAATTCCTGTGCAACCTGCCCTGACAAGGCAAAGCCAATTTCCTGCCTCAGTGTGCTTAGCCACGACAGCTATGCAGCACAGGGCATGAGGGTGCAGGCTCGGGAATTGGTCTGCCTGGGTTCCCGCCCCAACTCCGCAGCCAAGTGAGCTTGGACAAGTTGCTGAACTTCTCTGCCTCAATTTCTTCATCTGTAAAATGGTTGATAACAGCACCTATTTCATAGAGTTGTTGTGATGATTAATTAAATCATCATATAAAATGTTTAGAGCAATGTCTGCATATAATATACTTCAATAAATGTTAGCTATTATTATCATTATCAAATCTGAAATCATTTAATGTCCTTGAACATTATTCAAATTTATATATATGCAAATTCCACTAATGTATGCTCAGTGATGCCAGCATTAATTATATCAGAATCTGCCCCATAAGCATATTTTGAGCATAGGCTAACGTGCCCACGTGCGTAGGACTTCAACAGCCACCGTTTCACAGACTAACAGTGAGACTATGTTTCAGTGAACTTTGCCCTGGCAGTTAACAAATGGTAAGAAAGTTCATTCAGTGGGATTTTAAAGGCAGCTAAATTGCCCCAAGTTTAGACTATCTGAAGCTGTTATGGCGAAGCTCAACCTGGCAGCAGGGTCACCAAATCTGTGACCCCTGCTAGTTAATATGAAGGGGAGGGAGCAGAGGGAAGGGGACACCCACATTAGGAGAGAGTGTGGAATGAAAGAGAAAGTGGCCCTCACACAGGCTGTGGATTTCTCTTGAGAAAACCATACAAGCTTGTGAAACATGGGTTTTGAGAAGAGGTACTCATTTATTTTTTCCACCATTCTATTTTTCCACATACATGATTTCTGCTGCATCACTCAGTCATTATTTCAGATTATTACCAGGGCTTACCAACATGCCCAGCTGACTCAAAAGCATCTCACAGGACTCATTTTTCTATCCTAAGGAAAGTATCTTCCTGTTTATTTCCAAAGACAAAGTATCAAGGGAAGTATTTTCCTATTTACCATGACATCAACTGATCATCAACTCCAAAAAAATGCAAGTTTCCTCCAGATTATGAGGCGGTTTCACAGTCCTTATTTGCCAAGCACTCTACATTCATTCACAAATTAACCTTTGGCTGGAGGCACAGGAAACTTAGTTAAGAAGCTGAATTTACTTTTGCATTACTTTTATCTAGATCTAGTCTCAATCAGCCAATTAACTGCTAAAAGTATTAACCCAGTTCTAATTTCACTGCTAAAATAAAATACAGCAAGGTTTTACTCCAAACTACATGTTAAATTTAGTATATAGTTATCTTTGGCTCTAGGATTATTTGAGGGTTAGCCATCTGCTTACCAAGGAGGGAGGCCTGAGAGCTACAATCTTGATTAAGATAGCCCTGCTCTCCAGGTTCGGGAACAGTGAGGGGAGAGCCCAGACAAGAGGATGCATCATGTACAAACTGTATTACTTCGCCTTGATGACCCCGTAGAGTACCGTAGTCCCCCCTTCTCTGCAGGTGGTACCTTCCAAGACTCCTACCGGATGACTGTAACCATGGCTAGTACCAAACCGTACAGATACGATATTTTCTTCCAAATGTACATACCTATGATAAAGTATATTTTATAAATTAGGCACAGTAAGAGATTAACAAAAAGTGATAATGAAATAGAACAATTATAACAATATACTCTAATAAAAATTATATGAATGAGCTCTCCCTCTCTCTCTCAAATATCTTACTGTACTGTACTTAATCCTTCTTTTTGTGATGCGAGATGATAAAATGCCTATGTACTGAGATGACAGGAGGATGTAGGCATGGTGGTGGAGTGCTAGGCCACTATTGATCTTCTGACCACACCTTGGAAGAAGAATCACCTGCCTCCAGACCACAGTTGACTGCAGATAGCTGAAACTGTGGCAAGTGGAACTGAGGATAAGGGGACTACTGAATGTACCATTATTCTGGTTTTATAAATGAAGAAAGAAAGTCTCAGAGGAGGTTGGTAAATTGACCCACAAAGGCTAAGCGGGGTCAGAACCTGAACCCAGGACTGACTTCAATGTCTAGTCTGTTTTGTCCTTTACCATGTTGCCTCAACTATGGCAACACAAGTTGTTTAACTTTCAGTTGATTAACTTAAATCAACTAAATTCATCAAAGATTGTTATTTATACCCAGAAACTGTCAATTGCTCCCTTAGCTCCTAAGGGACCAGCTTTGGAAAGAATGTGCTCCACTTTCACCTGCTGGGTCCTTCACAGCCTGGTCTCTCTGAGCCTCAGTGGCCACGTCCACAAAGGCAAATCATCTCCCTACCTCATGCAGGTACAGACGCATGTCAGCGCATTTCTCTGCAAGTACGCGTTCCTTCCACATTCCCCTGGGATGTGGGCAGCAGGGGGACTGCTGTGTGCTGGCATGGAGAAGGTGAGGGGCTGGAGGAGAGGAGGTGTTAGCAGCCTCAGGCCTGTTCGAAGCTGAACACAAGCACCTCATGCACACGTGGGCACCTAGTACATGTAGGCGTGTGGGGAGGTGATGGTGATAAAATGAAATCAAGTGTAACACACTGAGGTTTCACTGCACTCTTATCTGGGAGTGCAAGTTGCATTCCAAATTTCGTCCTGGCTTACCCAATCCTGCTTAATACCTGGTACTGGCCACATTCATGCTGAAGCCAAGGCTTGACGGTGATAATGGCTGCTTGGTCCTTGTGGCTCTGCACAGCGGGCGCCTGCAGCCCACACTCAGGGCAGACAGAACAGCTCAGCCTCTCCTGCCTCACCCGCCCCCTCACCCAGCCTTCCCTCCAGCGTTGCTTGGGGGCTCTCCTCTACCACTTCCCAAGGCCCACGTCCTCCCTTGGACTAGGCTTCCAGGCCCACAGGGCAGCCAGGAGCAATTCCTACCCACCTGCAGGCGTCCTCTGAGTGCGCACCTTCCCCTGGGACTTACCACCCCTATTCGTTGCACTAGGATGACACCCCCCCCAAAGACAGCATGGCAGAGTAAAGAAGGAAGGACCTTGTGCACAGAATCCTGCCACTTTCCAAATGGGTGACTCCAAGTCAGTCCCGTCATCTCCCTGAGCTTCAGTGTCCCCATCTGTAGAATGGGAGTAAGAATACAGACCTCATGAGGATGAAGCACTATCCCAGTGCCTGGCACCCAGTTAGGGCCACCAGATGGCTGTCGCCTTTGCCTCTCTTCCTCCCTACCAGCTTACAGTATTCTTGAGGGCAGAAATGGTCCTAATTCACCCTGGAGTCCCCAGAACTCTGGGCAGAGTGGGTGCCCAATAAAGTTTTACAGAATAAAAGAATAAACATTCTCAGAGTCCAGAGTCATTTGCTGAACATGAATGAACAGATTAATTCCTCTGCATTTTCTTGAATGTCTCTCTTTTCTCTTGTCTTTCTTCTCAAAAGATGATGAAGAGGACATGGTCTCTCAAGTTCTTAGGAGAGAAAAATTAGACCAGTCAGAAAAACTCACTAATTTTCCAAGGCTTATTCAAGCTTGGGCTGGTCCCCTGGGAGACGTTCCAGCAGCCCCGAGGGAGGCAGCGGCAGCTGCTGCTCCAGCCTGCTGCTCCAGGGCTTGTGTTCTGTGAGGCCGAGGCTGGCAATGGGCCACTCATGGGAGGGCACTGGTCTCTTGCTCCAAAAGTGGCTGCATGGATGCTGGCAGGATGGCCAGAGTGGGGTCATCTAAGCCAGCAGGGCTGGACACTGGGAGTTTTGAAGGGCAGATCCAGTGCTGAGGCCTCCCTCTCTGCCCAAGGAGACTCATGTTTGTGGTTAATGCATCTTGACTTTTGGCTCAGAATAGCAGCTTCCCACAACCTGTTTCCCATAGCATGAAGTAGGATGGAATATGGTTTAATTCTGTCTTGATTTTGTGGTGAGACCCAGAAATTGGTGAGGGGCTGGGGGAGCATTCTTTTAGGTGTGTAAGAGGCCTCCCATCCAGTCCCACAGAGCTCACCCTAAAACAGCTGCATGGTTTGGACAGAGCTGGGAAGCTCTGAGAGTAAGAGAGTGAGAGAGAGAGAGCATGCAAGGAAGGGTCTGGAACTCACACAGAGGCTGCCAGGGTTAGAGATGCCCAGGGTGATAATGACCTAGGACTGGTGAGCAACCGCAGCACAGCACTAATCAATGCCAGCAAGGGGATGCATACAGACTTCTCCTGCATTGGTTCATTTGACCTCCTCAGCTAACTCATGTGGCAGCTGCAACCATTCAGAATCAAGGAAACTGAGGCACAGAGAGACAGTCACTTGTCCACAGTCTCCTAATTAGTAACTGTCAGAGTTTGAACCCCTACTCTGCACCACTTTTTGAATTCTTTTACCCTAGACTTCCTTTTGATTCTGGTAAAGGGCTTCTCAAATTTTAGTGTGCTTTGGAATCACCTGGAGGCCTTATTAAGGCACAGATTTCTGGGCTGACACCCAGAGATTCTCATCCCATAGGTCGAGAGTGGGGACCACAGATTTGCATTTCTTACAAGTTCCCGGGTGAGGCTGACATTGCTGGCCTGGAGATCACGTGCTGAGAGGCAAGGCCTAGGGCCAACTTACGCCTGCCAGATCTTACCCATAACAGCCCAGGATGCAGAAAAGCAAATTGGACAGGTTAAGAATTCCCAAGAAAACCAGAAGAGCTTGTATCAATGTCAACCTTCAGCCTACGGAGCAAGAGCGTCTACAACCTTCTCTTTACTAGAGTGACCACTACTATCGTTTTTCAAGAATTTTGTCAGCATTACCTATAATTCTTACCTGACTGAGATAAAAAATAGGAAAGCAGTTCCATACGGAGTTTGAGTAACTCTGGAATCCCATTTTAGTTTCCTGTGTCTTCTTTGGTTCTTGGGGTGATTTCACCCCAGGTCAGAATGGGTCTGGGTGCCGCAGGTGGTCCTCGGGTTCTAACATAAAAAGTTCCTGGAAGTTCAGAGAGCTGGATATAGTCCCAGCTCGGCCACCTCCAGCTGTGTGGCCCTGGACAGGTCACCCTTCTGAGGGACACTGGATGGGCTCTAGGTACCCCTCTTACTAGCTTCTGACTTTCAATCTGAAGGTATTGGTGGCCATTGGCTAACCTCAGGGGCTGGAACCTGGACACTGACACAGGGCGGGACCCACTGCTAATGCATGCCGAGCTGACTCCGTGTCTCCCATCACACTCGGCAACCCCCCCAAGCCCCCACCTCAGGGACTCGAAGCCCCTCTTTCCTCTGATACTGGCCTGGCTTCCCCTCTTGGTTAGTACCCCAGGCAGTCCTGTTATTGAGAGGCCCCAGCTCCCTGGGTGCCAGAATCTTCCCTAGGAGGTGCCCAGATTCCTGGGAAAAGGTCAAAGAAGTCTTGTCAACAGTGAGACCCAAGCAGGAACTTGGGCTCTGCCTGCCATCCTGATCCCTTTCCATTGCTCCCCACGGTCGCTAAGAAGGATTGCCAGACCACCGCATGCTCTGCTAGGACTTGCCCCACTGCGACAGTGCGACCAGCCCTGCCAACACTCGGCTGGTTTTCCTCCCCAAGGAAGAACGTCATAGTGACAGTGACATTTTAGCTAATCTACCCGTGATTATGACCCCTGTTTTAATTACCTGGCCGATGACCAAATGGCTTTATAAGTGAACTGGACATACTCCCTGAAATCTCAGCATGATCCTGCCCTCACAACCCGCACCTCCAGGGCACACAGGTGGGTAACCTACCCAATACCCAGTTTTCAGTACTTACAGAATGAGGTGTCTAGGTAACCACACTCATGTATTCCTCACAATTCTCTCTACACAGAGACCCGGGAGGTTCTTTTTACCTTGACTAGGAAAGCTGCAGGAATGGTGATTAGATGGAACTCTTTTCTGTTTTAATTTGAGGGAGATGAGCCAGAAGAGAGAGATTGTATGTGACCTCTAAGAACAGAACTGGGAGAGGGAGAAGAGTTACTGCAGATGAGGAGAGCTGGAAGGGGATTCAAGTCCCAGGAATAGGCCTGGAGAGGGCCACCCTCCGTCTGTGGTGCTCCTGGCACCTGCAGAGTCTGCCTCTCTATATTTATAGCCAGGTACACACGTGCCCACATCCAGAGGAACTCACAAAACCACGGCAGAGGGCGAGGTCTGTGTACAGGATGAGTGTTCATAAGCCTCCCCTTGAGCCCTGTGCAGTAATGCATACAGACAGCCCTCAAGCCCTCCGAATCTGGTGTGCCTCTTTGGAATATTACTATTTCCTCTGCTTTTGCCGATTTCCTTTAATCAACAGAGTTTTTCTCCTTAGAATCCTGCTGGCCATTTGCTGTTTTGTGTCTGTATTGAGTTCTTTAATATGTGGACTCACTCAACTTCTCTGGTGTTAGAGAACTTATTATAGAGACCCTGAGAGACAAGCCCCAGATATCTGGCAGTCACCAACCATCCCATCCATAGTCACATCTCTAAATGGCACACGCAGATTGCCTCTCACACTCCACTGCCACCCTTCCTGACAGAGAGAGGAGAGAATGGAGGTGGGGGAAGAGGAAGCCACCTATTCAGGATACAGTTCAGTATCCTGCCCTCTTACCCTCCCACCTCCCACCCTCCTACACCCCACCCCGCCCCATGACTTTATCTAAAAAGTATTTAAATTTCAAATGATAAAATATGCATTTAAAATTCCCCAGTCTTCTGCCAGTCCACCTCTGACCCTACCTTCTGCTACAACTTGAGTAAACTTGAACAAGTAAATAGAAGTGATGTTACTCTTTAACATTCCATTTATGAGGAAAAGAACTATGCATTAATGGGAAGGAAAGAAAAAAGAAGTCCACCAGTAGAAGCTGCCCTACTCACTTAGCATGAATAACAGTGGAGACACAATTACAACTCGGCATTTTAGCAACAGCATAAACCAAACCAGGCAGTAAGTGGGCAATTCCCCTTCTGTTCCAATATGCCCCAATTAACACAGACTGAGGAAGGAATAAATTTAAGCAGGAAAAGCTTATCAGCATACAATTAGCACTCAATAATTTATCCCTGTAATGCCAGATCAAATAAAAACACTGTGTCATAAATCACTTACTCAAGTAAGCCACCAACCCCTGTGCTGAAATGATCTTGTGGCTGATTTGCTTTCTGTTCGCCACCTTCTGCCACAACAGGCTTTTTTCTTTTCTCAGATCCAAAGAGCAAGGCAGCTGCAGTGGCATTTGCTACTCTCCAGAGTTCAAGGTCATAGTAACCATAAGCAGAATTATAGTGAGGGCCAGCTCAGACACCACAGAGCACACACCTAGCTCTGTGTCAACTGCAAGTCAACAGTGCCTGGTCCTGTACCACCTCTCAGGAAGGGAATTCTTCATTTGCCTGACCTCTGAATCCTTACAGGTGGAGGAGTTTTCATAACTCTTCCATCCACAGCTGCTATTTAATCTAAATCAACTGATACTAGT
The DNA here is from genome assembly GCF_030020395.1 of Manis pentadactyla. NCBI lineage: Eukaryota > Metazoa > Chordata > Mammalia > Pholidota > Manidae > Manis > Manis pentadactyla. The sequence continues at coordinate 60,504,262 of NC_080024.1, read as the reverse complement.
TCTTTGGAATTAAAAACAGCCTGTCATAATCCTTTCTATAATAAGGTCTGTAAGTCTAAGGGCAATCATCAAGTCTTTCGAATGCTTCTCTTAAGTTCTTTCACCACCACATCTTAGTTCTTTAAACTTTTTGTGCTGTGCATCCCCTCCTTGTGATCAGATGTGTTCTCCTTCCCTTTCCTGCCAACTCTGTTTCCCAGACTCCCTTGCAACTGATGTAGTCAGAGAACCCTGGTGAAAGCCTAGGAAGTGGGAGATGGGGAGAACCCCGGTATAGCTCCATCTCTGTCCTGCGAAGTACAGTCAAGCCTCATTATTTGTGAATCCCATATTTGAAAATTTGCTTACTCACTGAAATCAATACTTGGAGCACTTTCATAGTCATTCATGGACTTGCACAGAGCAGTGAAAATATCTCAATCATCTGACACACATTCCCTGCTGACACACATTCCCAGCTCTCTGCCTTTTAGTTTCAGCTCTCATACTGTAAATAAGTGTCCTTTTCATGGTATATATAGGGCCTTTCTTTTTTCATTTTTGTATCTTATTGGTGATTTTCCAGTTTAAAATGGCCCCCAAGCATAATGCTGAAGTGCTGTCTTACATTCCTAAGCACAGGAAGGCTGTGATGTATCTTACGGAAAGAGCACATGTATTAGATCAGCTTCGCTGAGACCTGCGTTACAGTGTTGCTGGCTATGAGTTCAATGATAATGAAGTCATAACATACATTCAGCATGGTGACTTTAAGCATGATGATCGAGGAAATTGCTGTGACCAGAGGCTCACAGAAACCCAATCGTGTATTTCCTCCAGGCAGCAGTTCAGGATTTGCCAACTCCTTGCTCGCTGTGACTTTATAGAGCACAACGACCGCGGATGACAGGAATCAGCTGTATTTCCCAGGGATGCCCACGTCTCCCCTGGGACTCCAGCTCCCCACCCTTCAGGCCATACCGCCTTGCTCTCCACTTCCCCGGGGAAGCTCCCACCGTGATTCTCACAAAGCGGCCCCAGCCTCTGGCTTCTGGTACCGCAGCCCTCCTGCGCCCCTCCCGCCGGAGCGAGCAGCTTCTGCTGTTGCTCAACTCCGGGCTCCTTCACAATCCTTCGTTTGACTTTTCAGATCTTCTAGCTTTTGTGTAACAAATTCTCTGTATTAAAAAGCCCCCCATTTAAAATATTAGAATGCTTCCTGTATCCTGGCTGAATCCTGGCTGATGTATCTTCCTTTATTAATTCTATTTCCCAATTTCTTCATTTCTCTTTGTGGGAGGCAGAGTAAAGCCCCCCACCCCCATCCCTTTCCCACAAAGTGTCCGCGTCCTAATTACCAGAACTTTTGAGTATGTCACCTTACCTGGCAAAAGGGACTTTGTAGATGTAATTACGTTAAGGATTTTGAGATGAGGAGCTCATCCTGAATTATCTGGGTGAGGCCAGTGTGATTTCTAGGGTCCCTATAAGTGAAAGAGAAAAGCGGTGGAGTCGGAGGAGGAGATGGGAGGACTGCAGCCGGGGTCAGAGCGCGCAGACCGCGCCTGAGAAGTGCAGGTGCCCTCTGGGCGATGGGACAGGCAGGGAGCAAATTCTCCCCAGAACCTCCAGGAGGAGCACAGCCCTGCCAACACCATGATGTCAGCCTGGGAAACTCGTTGTGGACATCTGATTCCAGAACTGTAAAATAAAACATTTGTGTTGTTGGAAGCCACACAGTTCGTGGTAATTTGTTCCAATAGCAATTGGAAACATGCTCTTTTTGAGGCTTCTAGCTCTCTGTATCATTCAAGCTGAAGGGCACTTGAGAGTATTTACATTCTGATGTAGTTGCCATACCTGGAAATAGCCAAGGAACTAATGGGAGGCAGCAAACTGACATGTGAACGCATTCAATTTCCTGCAACCTGGAAGCTGAGAAGGTCTTCTACTTAGGCCTCTCCAGGTGTTTAACCCCCTTTCATTATAGAAAATTTCCAATATACACAAAATTAGAAAGACTGATATTATAAACCCTTACAACCCATCATGCAGCTTCAACAGTTACCACTCATGGCCAATTTTGATTCATATGTATCCCCATAATTCCCCTTTCCCTGGATTATGAAGCAAATTCCAGGTATCATTTCTCCACAAATACTTCAATATTGTAACTATACAACATAAAGATGCTATTAAAACATGGCCACAAAATTATTACTGAACCAAAAGAAAATTAATAATAATTTATTATATAATCAATCATGGAGTCAGAGTTGAAATTTCCCCAATTGTCTCATGATTTTGTTTTCATCAGATCCAAATAAGACTCTGCATTGCAATTACCTGGTATTTCTCAAGTCTCTTTTAATCTATGGGCTTCCCTACACTGCTTTTTCTTTGTCCATATAATTTATGTGTCAAAATCCACATTATATATTATGTGCCAAAACCCACAGCCTGGGTTTTGCTGACTTCATTCTATGGTGTGGTTTAAGGTTTTCCTCTGTTCTCTGTTAGTTCTAGTGGATTTATTAGACTTGGCTAAGAGCATAAGATGCTGTTGTGTATGTCAACATACCATCTGTTTTACTCTTTTTTTGTAATGTCAGCAGTAATTGATAATCGCTGCTAAGATCTGTTAATTTAATACAGATTACAGAGAGGCAATATTCTACTTCCATCCTTCCTTCTTTTATTACCTGGAATCCTTGTATAAAGAGGAATTTCCTCTAATCAATTATTTGATTACTGTGAGATATAGCTCATTTTAAGAAGGTGGAATAAAAGAATTATTCATCTGCTGTATGAGCTGGCTCCTTGGCATCTTCCAAAGGTGGCCAAAGATGTTTCTTGCTTTTAAATTACCACTATAATCTTGTGTATTTAAGTGTATTTTATGTGCTTCACTCCATTAGAGTTTTTTCTCTAATTGGTGTTCAAACTGACCTATATTTATCCAATGGAAAATTCTTCAAGTTGGCACCTGAGTTTTCTTGACTTTTGGTCTTTGACAGCTTTCTTTCTTTGTGACATGGCAAGATGTTCCAGGCTCATCTTATATATTTCCTGTCTCAGGCCTAAAATCAGCTATTTCTCCAAGAAGGCCTGGTTTGTTTAGGGATAACAATCTGTGCATGAAAGGTGCTCATTGCTGATGGATTGGTCATTGTTTCCAACGGATCCAGCTAGGAAATACATTTTTACAGATAGGATATTTCATTACCCAAAGAACAATATAACCCTATTCATTATCTTTAGCTGAACTATCCCCACAGTATTTATTTAAATCATGAACCAGGGCTGTTTCACTGGTTACAAAAGCTAACTCACTAGTACAACAGGCACCAGGGTTATGTCATTCCAGGAATTTGTAATGGCAAATGCCAAGCTTTCATGTTGAGTACGTGTCTATGTATCCTAAGCACTGGGAATAGATTACTTGTAGACAACTATAGCTCTTAACCACTTTGTAACCTGCTACTTTTTTCCCACTTAATAAATCATGAACATCTAAAAAGAAAAAAGAAAAGATGCTTCATATGTTTAAAATGCTAATTCCAACTGCAGTTCAAGACTATAGAGTTTTTAACTTAACCTCATGGATCTCACATTTCTATTTCCTTTTTCCAACTCCCAAAAACTTGTTACACAGTGACAATTATTTATTTGCTTTATTACATAGTGCTGTAGAAGAATCTCAGAAAACAATACAAATATTTCTAGCTGCATTGTTATTATTACTAAAAAATAGTTTAAAGTGTTTTTTTCCTTGTGTTTTGTTGGTTTGTTTGCTTGCTTGTTTTATTGCAATACTTTTTGTTTTGAGGATATAATCCAGTAGGGCTGGAGAGATGCTTTAGGAATACCTATTGACCATATACTCCACCTTATATAAACTATCTTTAATTTCTTTCCACACTACAATAAATAAAATCAGCCACCAGATCAAATTTTTCTTTTATCTGTGAAGATGATGTTATTAGATCTTACAAGTTTCATCCTGTCTACTTTCCAGTTGGTGTCTAAGCCAGGAAATAGAAACCACTGCATCTCAAATGGGAGGGCAGGTGGGGATTTAATATGGAGAATTGATTTTAAAATATTGGAAGGGCTGGGAGTGCAAATAAGAAAAGGCAAAACGGTGACCCAGACATGTGCAACTGCAAGAAAATGGCAGGGTGGGAGAAATGAAAGGCAAAGCCGTGCTGCTCAGAGCCTGTGCGAAGCAGAGCACAGGGAGCCCACATTCCCACCCATGGTGCTGTCCAACACAGGACAGCTTTTTTCCTCCCATCTTTTGATCTCACCTGAGTGTCTCTCATTGGTACACCCCAATAGAACCCAGCTGGCAAGGGGGTCTGAGTAATGTATGAGCAGATTTCCAGTTCCAGAAATATGAGACAACAGAAAACCTGGGAGGAGCCGAGTACCAACTGACTCTGTGCAGCTTACCTACTCGGTGCCCAGCCTCTGGGTATGTTTTTCAGTGGAAGCAGTTGGCTCATCTTCTCCCTTGGTCCCTCGGAAAATCAACAGGTCAGGATCAGATAAAGGACATAATCTGTGGATATGTAGAGAAAACACAGAAAAAAGTTAATGTACGTGAAATAATTTAAAACCATGTCATTGACCTCGTTAGTAGAAACGATAGTCACCTGCACATCTATTTACCCTCTCCTAGCCCCTAAATATAAGGAAAGCAAGAGTCATATGTTAGCAAATAGCTCAACTCAGAGAAACTAAGTTACTTGCTTTTAAATTTTATTATTTTCAGCTTTCTGATTAGGAACAATTTGCCAATAAGACAGCAACCAGTGTGAAATTAGACATACACTGAGATCCATATGCATCAACTGTTATAGTCATTCTTCTCTAGATGACATATTGTTGCTATATATAGTATAGATATGAGTAATGAGAATGTGATTGTGAGCCAGTATTTAGGGAAAGCTAGGCCTATCATGATCACAACTCTGATGGAATGTCTTGGTGGTGGATTTACTCTTATATTTCCTCAATTTACTTTTCTCTGTGATGCTTCTATATTTAGGGTATTAAGTGACTTGCATTTGATAGACAGAGGAGACATTAATTGTGAAACTGTGAGCAAGTTATTTAACCTTTCCAAGGTTCTTTGTCTATGAAATGGGGATAATAATAGCACCTCTCACAGTTATTTTTAAGATTAACTGAAGCAATACACATAACTGAACAGTACTTAACATATATTAAATAATAAGGTGGTCTGTTTTTATTTTTTCTGAAGAAACAGCAAAGAAATAAAAGGTCCTTTCAATTGTCAGTTAAAAGTAATCTTATCTAAACATTTCTTCCTAGAAAAAATGTCCAATACTAGCTCTAGGAGAAGTTAATGATTCCAATAAAGGTGTCACTGCAAAAAGGAAGAAAATCTTATCTAAAGAAAGGGTTAGTGGTATCCATGGCATATGTAGAGGTTCTCATGCTCTGGAGTCCAAGATGGGAGAAAGAGGCAGTGCAGTGTAATGATATATTCATTAGCCGCAATGACTTCAGGCAAGTTTCACCGGTGGTAGCCTGGAATCACTAGGTTGTTCTCTGTATTTATAAGTCTATTTCTGTTTTGCTTTGCTTGTTCATCTGTTTTTTTAGATTGCACATGTAAGTGTGAAATCATACAGTATTTGTCTTCCTCTGACTTATTTCAATTAGCCTAATACCCTGTGGGTTTATTCATGTTGTCATATGGCAAGATTTCAATCTTTTTTATGGCTAAATAATATTCCATTGAATATATATACCACTTCTTCTTTATCCATTCACCTATTGGTGGACAGTTAGGCTGCTTCTGTATCTTAGCTGTAGTAAGTAGTGCTTCAATGAACATAGGGGTGCATATATCTTTTTAAATTCATGTTTTCATTTCCTTCACATAAATACCCAGAAGTGGAATTGCTGGATTTTATTTTTAACTTTTTGAGGAACCTCCCTACTATTTTCCATAGTGGCTGCACCAATTTACGTTCCTACCAACAGTGAATAAGGGTCCTCTTTTCTCCACATCCTCACCAACACTTGTTGTTTCTTGTCTTTGAGATACTAGCCATTGTGCTGGGTGTGACATGGTATCTCATTGTGGTGTTTTGATTTGCATCTCCCTGATGTATGATGTTGAGCATCTTTTCATGTGCCTGATGGCCATCTGTATGTCTTTGGAAAAATGGCTCTTCAGGTCCTCTGCTCATTTTTTAAGCAAATTGGTTTTGCTTTGTTTTGTTTTTGTGTTTAGTTACATGAGCTTTTTATATATTTTGTTATTACCCCCTTCTCAGATATGTCTGTTACAAATATCTTTTCCCATTTAGTAGGTTGCCTTTTTGTTTTTCAAAAAGCTTTTTAGTTTAATATACTCCTGATTGTTTATTTTTGCTTCCATTGCCTCACCTGAGGAGATAGATCCAAAAAATATTGCTAAGGCCAATATCTTAGAGTTTACTGCCTATGTTTTCTTTTAGGATTTCAGGTATGATGTTCAGGTCTTTTAAACCATTTTAAGTTTATTTTTGTATATGGTGTAAAGAAGCGGTCCAGTTTCATTCCTTTGCATATAGCTGTTCAGTTTTCCTAAAACCATTTATTGAAAAGACTATCTCTTTTCCCCACTGTACAGTCATCCTTCCTTAGTTGACCATATAAGGGTGAGTTTATTTCTGGGTTCTCTATTCTGGTCCATTGATCTGTGTGTCTATTTTTTGGTCACTACCGTACTGTTCTCATTACTGTGGCTTTGGAGTATAGCTCAAAATCTGGGAGTGTGGTATCTTTAGCTTTGTTCTTCTTTCTCAAGATTGCTTTGGCTATTCAGGGTTTTCTCAAACCAGGGCCAATTTTGCCCTACAGGGGACATTTGGCAATGTCTGGAGACATTAGCTGTGTCATGACACAGGGGGATACTGGCATCTAGTAGGCAGAAGCCAGCAATGCTGCTAAATATTCTACAGTGCACAGAAAGTCCCCATAACAAAGAATTATCTGGTCCAAAATGTCACCATTTCAATCTTGAGAAACCCTTTTCTAGAATGAGGTTTCATAACCAACCAGTATGTTCACATATTCTCAATAGGCCCACAGCCTGAATAGGTGTAGAAACCACAGTTCTAGACTTTGGCAAAAGGTCAAGAAAGTTCTGCTTGGCATCCTCACTTTGCTTGGCTCTTCTGCTTGCACCCAGGACACGGCCCCCCAGTTTCCTCTCCACAATGCCTCCAGCTTTACCACTGCAGTCACTCATCTTTCAGAAAAGAGAATCCCATCAAAATGCCAATGCCCCTTTGAACAAAGCTTCTTTCTACTGTCCTGCTTTTTATTCTCTGGGCTAAGTGCAGATCCCTGGCATTTCACCCTTTGACACCCTCACAGCTCCAACATATCTTATCATCACACAGGTAGCAAGATGCAAAGTCCTTTTCAAGCCCAACTGGCTACTCTGACTCATGCTAAGTCAATAACAACTTCCCTGTTGCCTATAATCAGCTTCCTACTATAGATTGTTCCTCGATCTCTCTTCACCTCTTCCACTGTATATACAGACAAGCCAGACTTTCTAAAAGGAATGACAAAATAACAAAGCATCCTTTCCTCCTAAGCAAAAGAGAGCTCTGCCCTAAGGGAAGCAGTTGAATGGGACACACTGGGGTCTGCATATCAACAGCGAGATAGCGTGGCTCTCTGAGCTAACAGCTTGAAGTCCTCTCCATCAGATGTACTCAGGTCTCTGCATGAAGGGGAGCCCTCCGTGTGGGTTAAAACACTGTCACTAAATGTAAAGATACACATGAAGCTACTATAATAAAACACAGCCTAACATCACCCAACCTCCACTGTTACATGTTGTTAAATAATTTAATTTAAAAATCATATAAGGCAAACTGTTATGTACACAATAAAGAGAAAAGAAAACCAAAATGCAGGTGTAGAATAGAGCCCAGCCTGGTCGTAAGTACAGTTCTCATTTGCTTTTACTCAGGGGCATTTGTAGAAAAGATTGCTTTGCCAAATATTTACCTTTTTATTCATTTTCTTGAAGCATGTCTTTTCCAGAAAGAAAAAAACATTTAACAAGTATTAAAAACATGTGTTTAAATCATTTACAAAGTTTAATTTTCTTTAAAAGCGGTTTCTGCAGCCTGAGATCTTCTCCAGGTTTCTGGAGCTGAGTTTTCACCTTATCGTATGTCAAGTCTGACCTGAGTGACCCCACCTGGGCCTCTGTCAGTTACATGGGACTTTCCTCGGGCCACCTGAGAAGATCCACCAGCCAGCCTCGATTCTGAGTATGGCGCTCATATCTGCTGTAATGGAAAAGCAAAGGCGAGCAAAAGACCTGACACAGTTGTTTGACGTGAAGGGTTTGGTTTTCTAAGAGCTCGCTTCATGTTCCTGTGAATGTTATAAAGCAAACTTCTGGAAGAAGGCTGGAGAGTTTTGAATACTTTAGTCCTAAGCAGCTCAGCCCCATAAATGTAATCAAAGTCTGTATCAAGTTTATACCTTCAGCAGCAGTAACAAAAAACACAAAATGTAGTGCAAGATGCTGGACACCATAAGAAAAGACAACTGGATGCCACTCAGAGAAGTTAATGAAACATAAGTGGAAGCAAACAAGTGCCTCTTTTTTTTTTTCAATCCTTTATTGGATCTGTCATTTATGAATATATTCTCCCATACTATAGGATACCTTTTTGTTCTATTGATGGTGTCCTTTGCTGTACAGAAGCTTTTTAGCTTGATATAGTCCCACTTGTTCATTTTTGCCTTTGTTTCCCTTGCCCGGGGAGATATGTTCATGAAGAAGTCACTCGTGTGACTGTCTTGAAATTTTTGCCTATGTTTTTTTCTAAGAGTTTTATGGTTTCATGACTCACATTCAGGTCTTTGATCCATTTCAAATTTACTTTTGTGTATGGGGTTAGACAGTGATCCAGTTTCATTCTCTTACATGTAGCTGTCCAGTTTTGCCAACACCAGTTGTTGAAGAGACTGTCATTTCCCCATTGTATGTCCATGGCTCCTTTATTGTATATTAATTGACCATATATGTTTCGGTTAATCTGGAGTCTCTATTCTGTTCCACTGGTCTGTGGCTCTGTTCTTGTGCCAGTACCAAATTGTCTTGATTACTGTGGCTTTGTAGTAGAGCTTGAAATTGGGGAGCGAGATCCCCCCACTTTATTCTTCCTTCTCAGGATTGCTTTGACTATTCGGGGTCTTTAGTGGTTCCATATGAATTTTTAACAAGTGCCTCTTATACTGTAAAACAGTTCAGTGCTGTGTCCCATTCTTCTAATGGGAAATAAGGCTGAATGCAAGGGTGGTGCCAGCTTCCAGCAGCCCAGCTCCTGCCCAGATTTTATAGGACCTACCAAATCCACAAAAGCAGAATAAGAGCACAATGGTTGAGACTGCTTCTTGTAGCTGTGACTTTCCTGGATCACATTTTTGGAGCTGATAAACTAAGCTAAACATGACCTTAAAGCCAGCAGCATCTGAGGGTGACAGGTTAAAGATAAATTGTTCTTGAAGAAAAGAAAAATGGAATGGCACCCTTCCACAGCATCCTCCAGATTCTTTATTCAGAATGAAAAAACCCAGCAGACTTGGTGCTAACAAAGTATAGCTCATTTCCTTCAAAGGGATGGATGTTGGAGTGTAGGATGAGGCAGCTCCTCAGTGACTGCCTGTCTCTTATGAGGGGTGTCTTCCTGACCCACGTGGTGAGAGAAACTGGAGCCTTCCTTGAACCATCCCAGCTTTGAAGGGCATCCCAAGAGGCAAGGCTCTCTTCTTTTATGAACAAGAAAAACTATTTCCATTGCAACAACAGCAAGATCTTTCCAACTTCTCCCTAAAAATTGTCTTCCAGAAAAAACAAGGGGTCTTGCAGGAGGAAAGCAGATTTTTCTGAATATAATATGACTGGGTTTAGAAATTCTTCTTGCTAAATAGATCTACAGAATGCATTCAAGAAAAATTCCTTCAAAGAAGGAGAGATGCAAGACTTCAATCATGATTTTGCATGCACTTGCACAAATATTGCTAACTTAGAAGCACAGCAATTATTTTTTTGCTACTGTCAAAACTAGGCAGAGATTTGATTCCTGGAACTTGTTTGAACACTATTGGTATATGTTTACTTTACTCTGCTGTTAATGATGACCTGGATAGATTCAGAGTTAACATATGAATATACAGATAACAGGTGACACTGCACATTATGAAAATGGCTTTAGTGACCAGAAGGGAAGAAGAAATCCAAGTAGAAATCAATGGGAGGATTAGTTTAGCGGTGGAATATTGGGAGTCTCAGTCTTCTCTAGTTATGCATCCTACCTGTAGCAATGACACCAATGTCAAGCTCTCATCAATTTGCATTTTTGCCACCTGAAGTCTGTGAAAGCAGCTGAATTCCAAATGGCATAAAGTTTTGCACTCAAAGGCTCATTTGCTCTCATGAATCCAAACTAAACCAGCAGTGGTCCTCAGCTACAGGAAGGAATAAACAAAGCAGATCCTCAGTGGCACATGGCTGGCAAATTTATATTATTTTTAAAAAATCTGGACATGGATTTCATACAACTTCAAAGCGTTTCAGTACTGTGAATGTATATAAAGTAAAACCATGAGAAATCAAGCCACCAGCAGTCAGAGTGCACTAGATTTTTATTTCAAATGGTACACAGAGGTATCATAAAGGCTAAGGAAGTTTAAGAACCATGAAAGTCAATCTTTGTGGAGGGAAAAAAGAGGACCATGTAAGCAGTGCAAAAGTATATATATGGTAAGTATCACTTGAGTAGGGGGGAAAAAAAGGTGTATTTAAGTTCAGCAAATATCTGGTTGTAGTTTTGAAGTACTGGAAACAGGAAAGGAAGACTAAGAACAAACGAGACCTCAGGAACGATCGAAGAAAGAAACATGCAAGATTTTCCTTTAAAATGGCCAAGGGGCCAGATGAGATTCTTTGTGGTTACAGACCACAAAATGCTTGGTTTTTGGTTTTCTTACCCAGAAAGTTTAAGACTGGGATGGAGGTGAAGAGAAGAAACAAAACCAATGACCAAAAAGCAAAAAGCATGGGAAGCGTGAACACAGATTTACCAAACCTTAGCAATTCTTAGAAATGTATGGAAGAATGCAAACATAAAAAAAACTAATTTTTCTAAGAGAACTGTGTGCTTGTGTATGATATATAATGTATATATACATGTGTATTCTCTAAGTCAAGTTTTAAAATTTAAGTTCCTAAATGAGAGTTTACTGAAAAAAAACCAAAGTTGTTCTAAATACACTGCTCCTGGTTTGGTTAGCTCCAAAACACTGCTTAGGTGCTGTGAGTAGATCTGTGGGGGAAAATCAATATTTTTAACCAAATGTGTTCACTTAAAACAAAAATAAAAGAATGAATAACACCTCATTGGTCAATATTTTCATCCCCCAAAAATATATTAAAGCTCACTTTCCCTCAAGCTACAAGGCACCACCTTGAGGAAAATAGAATATTAGTCTTTGAATTTGACATAATTTATATTCAGTTCATGAAAAAGAAAACAGGGGCATTATATTAAAACTTTACTATGTTCCTTTTGTGGAGGTCAACAGACATGGAAACCAAATGCCTTAAAAAAAAAAACCAAACTCTAAACTTGTTCTATCAACATAAAAATGGTCTTGTTCCTGCCCTTAAACCTGTGATACTAATTCATAGTCATTTGCTCAAACTTTCTTGCCTTCTTCCACCATCATGCAAGAAGCTACTGCTGAATCTCGTTTTGGGTTCACATCACCAATCCAGAGCCAAATGGGAGTGGGGAAAAGCTAGAGATTAGCAGATGACTGGCCACCTGGAGATTTTTGAGTATAGTTCCAGGCCACAGCACAGAGGTCCAGTCACCAAATCACCTTGGAGCTAAGACTAAGAAACCACTTGACACAATGTTGGTGGGATACAGAGAAAAACTGAGGGTGGTGGAATTCACCAAGAAACAATGCAACATATTAATGCATTCCCTCTGGGAGTCTGCTTTACTATAGAGAAAAGAGGAGTGGATTTTGCAGGTTAGACAGCTGCCCTAAAAATGGAAATGGTACAGGAAGAAACTTTGAGAAGGGGTACAGAAGAAGGCACCCTGAGAGTGGGCATACGACTTCTCTGGTACTGTGCCTCTGCGAGTGCCTTATCTTTCCCAAATGGTGTGAGATTCAAGAGGCAATAGGAATACTGGTAATGATCAGTGATATGACCAGCTCAGGAAGCCAGTGCCCAAGACAAAGGAGCTAGAGATACAGGATGTAGGGGAGCCATACACTGAAGGCTCTGTTTCAAGCACGAGCCAAAGCTTCATCCTAGGCCTTTCAAAAGGCTAGAGACGTTTTAAAACACTGATGGTCAAGGTCATCTCTTAGGCCCTGTTTTGGAATTCCTCTACCACCTAGATAAGCAGGAAGCCTCTTCTTTTCTCATGAAGTCCATGGATTGTGCAGTCTCCTCTCTCTTGTAGCTTGCCTACCTGCCTTCATAGACCATGCAATGTCTAACTCCTTTACTTGCAGGGTGCGTGTCCTTCCTTTTCTGCTCCTCAGATCTTGTTAGGAGATTATAAATATATATTTATTCCTCCCTGCCCTACCATCCCTCCAACACATCCATTACTAAATGATTATGTCACCTACGCCATTGGCACTGGGTTGGCCATTCTAACATTAAAATAAGATCCACGTTGTTTGGTCATGCTTCAGACTCCTTTAGAAAACCATGGGGCTTAAAATGAAATGATGATATGGATTACACAGGTATACTCATTTGTCAAAATTATACATTTAAGACTTTTTGATGTATGTAAATTTTATCTCCAAAAAACTAAAAAATTATTGAGTAGGGTATAGGGAAAGCATAGAGGTAGATATGAAGCAAGGGAAGTTTACTTTGTGTATGTTTGGGATTTCATAATAAAAAAATGAAATAATGGTTCTTTCCTCTATACTATGCCACAGTCCTGTATATATATTCACACACACACACATACACACATATTCCATTCCAGAGGAAAGGAGGCATTAGCCTTAGAGCCATCTGGTCCTGATGTTATGACATGTGGTTTCACTATTCACCTAGGAAGGAGGAGAGGGCTTTGACTTCTGTCAGCCTATCCAACACTTCACATTGACTTGAGCTTTTGGGAATGAAGACATCTTTACTTTTTTCTGGTCTCCAGAATGGGAGCTGAGCAACTGGAACACATCACCTCTGCACTGAGATTTTCAATAGCACCACTTTATATAATCCTCTCCATCCCTTGCCACCTTCCAAAGCATTGGTCTGCACTCCATTACTCCGGATGAAAATGGCATTTGCAATGTGATATCTCAAGGAACAGCTGGCTGTGTGGCTAAGTACTTTCCCCTAAAGTTCCCTTCGGCTGATGGTGCTGTTAGGGATACTGTTCTTATTTTCATGCAGTAGTTTATTTCCTTTTCACTAGTACATTCTTAAGTTACTGAAATACTACATAATGTATGGTTTCTCATCAATTCTCTAGGTTTACTTCACCATCTCAACATGAGTTACTTCCCATCCTGTCTTATTTTTCCCAATTTTGCTGCCTCTTCCCTAATATAATCTCTTAAATTCTCTGGAATAGTTTCTGTACTAAATGAATTTATTCCATTTTCATGTTCAAAAATTTATTCTATTAAATTAGGAATAGGAATTTAATGAAAAGGCCATGTCCCAGATATCTTTAGAAATAGCCTGTTTATAAACCCCTCAATAGACATTTTAGTGTAAGATAAAATATTTAATGATCTGGACTAATGAGGGATAGCCTAGTCTGAATTATGGAATATTTAAAAAGAAATATCCTATAAAATAAAACTATTAACAACCAGTAAAAGCCAGAGGCTTACAAATTATTGGAAGTAGGGATGCTTACAGACTTATTCTGATGAATAGACAATAATGTATTTTAATTAGTATAGCAATAACTTTTTGAGTAAATTTTTGCTTCTAAAATACTGGGAAGATCATGCCTTCTTAATGAGGTTGTTATGTAAGCCCACTTCCATTATTTATCTGTTTCACAGACACTTTCTCTTTAGCAGAGATATGTAAGATAAACCAAGGAGATTTTTATAAATTTTTCCTGAGTCCAAATTCATGAAATTCAACTGTCATATAATAAAGTGATGGTTTTGAGCAATTGCAATCTGACTTAGACTTTTTGATGTGGTCTGTAGCTCTTCCTACTTTGTTTTTTCCTCTATAAGAGGAACAGTTAACACCCACAACATAATTCACCATTCCCATAGATGGCTTAATTGCATAATGTAGAAAAGAAAAATTTTGAATCTGCTAAAAGAAGGCACAAAGAAAATGATAGGAGATGGCTGATAAACAGCTCAGATTTGAGGCCTGACAAGGGGCGGCAGCTGGGATTGACACCACTGGTCAGGGTTCGTCTGGCAAGGCTGCCCACTGCTCTTCACTCTACCAGGCCCTTGCCTTGGGTGCCCGGAGCCGGTCACATTCTGCTTTGCTTCTCATCCACATGACTCCCTGTCAGCTTCAGCCTTTCAACCTGGGGAATCCCAAACCCAGTCTTCTTATTTCCTGCACTTTTCTTTCAACTGGAAATGCTCCAGGCTTTGTCTCCAGCTGTATATTGGGGCCTTCTGCCAAGGTGTTTTAAAGCACCTTTATCCTTGGACCCAGCTCTGGGGCTTGAACCCAAGCAGAAGAGAACCTTAACTAAGCTAGTCACCTAATAACCCATCACAATTAAAATGGTTCTTAAAGTGAAGTGCAGTATCCTTGACACACTAAATGTGGGCATGCTTCTACATCTAGCTAAAGTGAAGAATAATTGCTAGACCATAAACTATGGTCATTCCCATTCAGTCCTGAGCACATATGTAGGTATTTCATTAGTAAAAATGTGTCAGAAGTTCAGGTTAAAATGAACTTGACATTTGAGATGAAGAGAAGAGAGAGGAAACATCCTGAAATCCCCAGGCCCTCTTCTCAACTAAGCTCCTCTGTATTAGCCATGGGTGGATTTTCCACATTGTGGTTTTCAGATACAAATTCCTCTTGCGTTTCCTTCTGTTACTTAATGCAAACGAATCTGGATGTGGCTGAGCAAAATACAATTAAGGTAGAAGAATCTACTTTAAAAAAAGAAAAAGAAAAAAAAGTGTAGCCCAAGAGTACCGTTAGTTTGCATATTTATCTCTGGGAACTCTACTCTAGTTTCCTTAGTAAATATCCAGGTCTGTTTCTTGTATGCGAACTTGAAAACTTTTCCAAGTTTCCTGGCTGCCTCAGAATGGACACTTCAGGGCATAGGGGTCATATTTATGTTCCAGCATCCTGGGTGGGTATTCTGGGTATGGAGATTGTACTTGAATGAAAAGACTCAGTAAATTTGCCTTCTAATTCTGAACCCAGTGAAAACAGAACACAGTCCATCCCTGCCATCACAGAGCTTAATCGTCAAATACAGGTAGTGAAGTATGCTCAAAAGTGGAAAGGAACTAAAAACTATGTCTTGGAGAGCAGTTAAAGGAATGGAGGACCCAGATATGTTCTTGCCCTCTCTGTGGAAGGATTATACATCCCTGGCCCACAAATGTTACATGTGGTCACATGATGTGTGATGCTCCTTCTCGTGGGAGTTACTATGTCTCCACCCCATTGGCCACCAGAGCAGGCATATGACTTGCTTTGGGCAATGAAGTGTAGGTAGAAGTAATTATATAAAGAAAATGCCGCTAACCAAATTAAAGGTGGCAGTTCATCCTTGTTTTAGCTGGAAAACAATCCACTGAGTAGTTTGGTTTCCAGTAGTAATAGAATATTCAGTTTATAACTTGAAGAAAGAATTCCTTTTACCAAGCACCTCAGCCAAAGTCAGAAGTAAGGTTAAGTTCACCAGTAAGTCCAACAGGAGTGTTCAAGGCTGCATTCTAATCATTACTATTTCTCAAATTTAGGTGACCCACCTATCATTAACACATATTAGTGTTGCCAATTTCACTCTAATTGTGGGTTTGATTCAACTAGTTTTAATCAATTTTATTGATATGTAAGGACACCAACAATGTATCACATGCAGTTTCGGTTAAAAATTTAGTGATTGGGCTGGAAATGAAAAATTGATGCTTGACTTTATTACTAATGATGTTTACTCTACTCCTGCACAGTAATCTGTTTCTATTTAAGTGTCCAGCATTAGGAAATGAGTTATCATTGGTGATCTCTAAGTGAAACTGTAAAGATGTCAGATAACTTGGTGGTTTGCTTGTACACAAAAAAGGAGGATAATTCACTTCCTTTCTTTCATTCTGCTCAATACTTAGCCTGTTAGTAGTCACTAAAGCCCTTTTGGAAAATTGTTTATATATCCCTTGCAATTAAGAACTGCTGCTTCTAAAGGGGACTGAGAGTGAACTTGGATTAGGCCTTGCTTTCTGGGAATGTGCCCTGCTAACTGCTCCCTTTCATTCAGTCCTCATTCTTGCAGGTGAGTCTAAATTAGGAATCACCTTTAGGACCACCCAAGCAAGTTGTCTTTCTTTAGAATAAGATACTGCCCATACAGTCCCTGCTGGATTGGAGAGGTTTCTCAACTCCAAATCTCTTCTGGCCACTATGACGGGGGCCAAAGTGCCCCTTTTCTACCTTATCACTAGCTAAGACTTTGCATGTAAGCAGCAAACACATCATCTTATTTTGAAAGCATTTGCAAAGGATACCAAGATACTAGAAA
Source organism: Manis pentadactyla (assembly GCF_030020395.1). Taxonomy (NCBI): domain Eukaryota; kingdom Metazoa; phylum Chordata; class Mammalia; order Pholidota; family Manidae; genus Manis; species Manis pentadactyla. The sequence continues at coordinate 60,487,478 of NC_080024.1, read as the reverse complement.
ACATGGTCTCATGTTATATAATCTTGCTGGAGAAATGAAAGCAGCATACAATGTGTTTTAAAAGATGTAAAAGACAAAAACTTTGATGATAACTCAAGACATAATAGTTGATCTGCCACTATTCTCAAATGAATTGCACCAAAAATAACTATTCATGTTCAGAACAGGAAGCATTTACAGTAAAACAGAGGAGTAATGAAGAGTTACATGGTAAAGATGGGTCTTAAAAGGGGATTTGCCAAGAAAAGAGAGTGTTCACTCTGGGGAGACAGAGCATGAGTGACAGACAAGGAATGTGCAAGATCAGGAGTTAACTATTTGGGCTACAGCGTCCAGCACAGCACTTCGCACATACAGGAACTTATTAAATGTTAATGAAGGAGTGACTAGAGTGATGGGACGACTCAGAAAGAGAGCCCTCTTAGCAATGAGCCCAAAAAGACTGGATTTGGCTCCAATTGTGAAGACTTTTATAGCCAGGCTATGGGGTTTCGGCTTTATCTTTTGGGAAGGAGAGGTGTTCACTGTCCCAGGTCCCATGCAGGCGTTCCTGGGGAGGTGTTGGGACTTATCTTTCACTTTCCTGCTCCCGAGTTTATCAGCCGTCACCTATCTGCTTTCGGAGGCTACCACACACACAAGTTATTTCAGCTCCCTCAGACATCTCAGAGTACGTATTCTCTGTATAATTCATTGGGCAATTAATTATGCTTAATCTTTGATGTGCCCTTGTGATGGTTTATTTTCATGTGTCAATTTGGCTGGGCCATTAAATGCCCAGATATTGATCAAACATTTTTGGGGTGTTTCTGGTAAGTGTTTGGGATAAGATTAACATATGAATAAGTAGATCGAGTAAAGCAGATTGCCCTCCTCAATGTGGGTGAGCCTCATCCTGGTAGCGGAAGGCCTGACTGGAACCAAAAGGCTGGCCCTTCTCAAGTCAGAGGAAACCCCTCCTGCCTGACGGCCTTCTAACTGCAACTGGGACTTGAGGAATTCTCCACCTTAGCACCCTCTTGGCTCCTCCCTGCCTGGGACTTGAACTGAGATGTTGGCTTCCCCTGAATCTTGAGCCTGCCAGCCTTGGTGCAGGGACTACACTGCCAGTTCTCCTGGGTCCCCAGCTTGCCAACTCACCCTGCAGACCTTGGGACTTGTTGGCCTCCATAATCACATGAGCCAATTCCTTACAGTACTTCTCTTTACATATATGCATTCTGTTCTCTGGGAAATCTTGACTAATGGACTCATGTAGTCCTTACTCTCTTGTGTCAAACTGTTATTAAACTCTTTTAATATTATTTAGTCTTTCTGCATGTTTTTGTCTTGCCTTCCACCAGACTGTAAACTTCCTGAGGTCTGAGTTTGGAAATCTTCAACCTCTGTAGTCTTTTGTGGGAGTTATTGGAGGCATGACTGTGGAGGGTAGCAGGGCCACCAGTATGGCTGTGCAGATCCTGCCCTGCCCTGCACAAGCTCCCCACTGAGAGGGCAGGTGGGGCCAAACTCCAGCACCAGTTCTACCTACCAAGGGTGATCCTGGAACAGAGCTGTGCCCATCTGTGTTCTAACTCTCACAGGCACTGAACAGGCTGGTAGAGGTACCAGCATTTCATGGAGGACCCAGGCCTCCGTGTGTGAGCCTCCCAAAATAATAGATTGCCTGCTCTGCCCAATACTGGACAGGACTTACCTAGACCTACCTTACAAATGGCTGTAGCTAATGCTGAGGAATTGCCATAAAGTTTCCACAAAATACTCTAAAAGCAATGCATATTACACCAATGATCAAGTTCCAGTGATTTCAATATTTAAAAGTATATTATTTAGAGTTCTTAATTGCAAGTACTGGAGACCAACTCTGACAGATTAAACAGAAAGGAATTTATTGAGTAGCTCACAGAATCACTGGCCAGACTGGAAAACTGCACTCAGAAAACAGAGAGGAAAGATGTGTGTCCAGTAAGAGCCAGAACAAGAACCAAAATGACACAGAGCCAGCCCAGCAAAAACACTTCTGCTACAGCTATTGAACACCAGACGCTTCACCTCCCCCACCATTTGCAGCACTCACCCGAGAACAATCCTTGCACCACTACATCTGGATGCCAAATCTCAGGCAGGGGCATCTGATGGGCTGAACCCTAGGGAGACTGAGATAAAGAGTGGCCAGCATTCTCAGCATCTCAGTGGGAGACAGGTTCTGCATCCCACCTTCTGCTAAGGTGGAGAATTCCTCAAACACAGTAATGGGATTCAGACTTGGGAAGTCAAAAAATAAAAATGTTCACTCCATGATTATAAATATACACATATTGAGTGTCAGTTGTGTACAAAAAACAATTTAGTATGTATGCAACAGAAAGTTGTGTTCATTTACTTTAACTTCATTTAAATTCTTCACTGGGAGATCCTGTGTTATACATAAATGCATTCAGCTGCCTAACTCCAGGCAAGAACTCAGCACATAGAGCGTTTCATGGAGAATAAACATCTCACAGCACTCAGCTCAAAAGCACTGAATCAGGCCAAGTTTATACAAAGGAAATAGGTTAAATTCTCAAATAGAAAAACAAATTTCAGCCAGTCTTCTTAATTCTAACAGGTCCTATGTTGCTAAGATTTGCATTAATAACAAATGCTATGCAATCATGAGCACATTTTTAGCAAACTGCTTCAAAAACACTCAAAAGTTTTCCCCTGTTGGTAAACCTCACAAGCTTCCTTATGATGAAGCTAGCAAGCACTTTATAACATAAGGAAAGAGCACAGACTGTCTCATTGTTTTCACTTTAGAACCTGTACCAAAGCCTATAATCATTTTTTATTAAAGTTTAGTTGATATACAATCACTTTATATTGGTTTCAAATATACAACACAGTGATTCAACAGTTACCCATATTATTAAAGCCTCATCCCCACTAGTGTAGTTACTATCTGTCAACATAGGAAAATGTTACAGAATCATTGGCTATAATCACCATGCTGCACCACCATCCCTGTGACTAACTTACATTATGAGTGAGAATTTTTGTGCCCTTTTATATTCATCACACTCTTCACCAACCAACCCTAACCCATCCCCCATGGTAACCAGCAGTCACTTCTCAGTGTCTATGAGTCTACTGCTATTTTGCTCATTTTGTTTTGTTTTTAAATTTCACAAATAAGTGAGATCATATAGTATTTGTGTTTCCCCAGCTGGCTTATTTCATAATACCCTCCAGGTCCTTTCATGTTTTCACAAATGGCAGGGTTTCTCCCTTTTGTATGACTGAATAATATTCCATTGTGTATATGTACCACATCTTCTTTATCCATTCATCTACTGATGGACACTTAGGTTGCTTCCATTTCTTGGCTATTGTAAATAATGCAGCAATAAACATAAGGGTGCATGTATCCTTTCAAATAATGGATTTGGTGTTTTTCTTTTTCATGTAAATTCCTAGAAGTGAAATTACTGGGTCATATGGTATTTCTATTTTTAGTTTTCTGAGAGAGCTCCATACTGCTTCCACAGTGGCTGCACCAATTTACATTCCCACAGACAGTGGAAGAGAGTTACCTTTTCTCCACATTCTTGCCAATACTTGTTATTTCTTGTCTTTTGAATACTGGCCATTCTAAAAGGTGCAAAGTAATATCTCATTGTGGTTTTGGTATGCATTTCTCTGAAAATTAGTGATGTGGAGCATCTTTTTATGTTCCTATTAGCCATACGTATTTCTTCTTTGGAGAAATGTCTGTTCAGGTCCTCTGCCCATTTTTTTTGTTAAGGTATCATTGATATACAATCTTATGAAGGTTTCACATGAGCAACATTGTGGTTATAACATTCACACATATTATCAAGTTTTCATCCTCCCCCCCCATTGTTGTCACTGTCCATCAGCATAAGATGATATAGAGTCATTGCTTGTCATTTCTGTGCTGTACTGCCTTCCACATGACCAATCTATATTATATGTCTCTGCCCATTTTTAATTGGGTTATTTGTTTTTTTGGTGTTGACTCATATGAGTTCTTTATATATTTTTGATGTTAACTCTTTATCAGATAAATTGTTTACAAATATATTTTCCCATACTGTAGGTTGCCTTTTTGTTCTGCTGATGGTATTCTTTGCTGTACAGAAGATTTTTAGGGTGATATAGTCCCACTTGTTCATTTTTTATTTTGTTTCCCTTACCCAAGGACATGTGTCCAGGAAAAAATTGGTCATGCTTGTGTTCAAGAGATTTTTGCCTGTCTTCTTCTAAGAGTTCTATAGTTTCATGTCTTACATTTAAGTCTTTAATCTATTTTGAGTTTACTTTTGTGTATGAAGTTAGATGGTAATCCAGTTTCATTCACTTGCACATAGCTGTCCAATTTTCCCAGTACCAGTTATTGGAGAGACTTTCTTTTCCCCAGTGTGTGTGTATTCGTGGCTCCTTTATCATGTATTAATTGACAGTATATGAGTGGGTTTATATCTGGGCTCTCTAGTCTGTTCCATTGATCTATGGGTCTGTTCTTATGCCAGTACCATACTGTTTTAATTACTGTGGCTCTGTAGTATAGCTTGAAGTCAGAGTGTAATCTCCCAGCTTTGTTCCTCTTTTTCAGGATTGCTTTCACTATTTGGGTTCTTTTGTGGTTCCATATGAATTTTAGGATTATTTGTTCTAGTTCATTGAAAAATGCCATTGGTATTTTGTTAGGAATTGCATTGATTCTGTAAATTGCTTTGGGCAGGATGGCCATTTTGACAATATTAATTCTTCCTATCCATGAGCTTGAGATAGATTTCCATTTATTTGTGTCTCCTTCAATTTCTCTCATGAGTGTCTTATATAGTTTTCAGAGTACAGGTCTTTCATCTCCTAGGTTAGGTTTACTCCTAGGTTTTTTTTGGGTTTTTTTGATGCAATTATAAATGGGATTGTTTTCCTGATTTCTCCTTCTGCTATTGCATTGTTAGTATATAAGTATGCAACAGATTTCTGTGCATTAATTTTGTGTCCTGCAACTTTGCTGAATCCAGTTATTAGTTCTAATAGTTTTTTGGTGGAGTCTTTAGGGTTTTCTATATATAACATCATGTCATCTGCAAATAGTGTCAGTTTTACTTCTTCCTTACCAGTTTGGATACCTTTTATCTCTTTATCTTGTCTGATTGCTGTGGCTCCATAATGATATTTTAAGTCTTAAAAGTATATAAAATATAAAGTATGTTTTCTTTCTTGAAGTCTAGTCTCATAAATCTGGAAGAAATTGATATGGCTGCTACCCACTTTGCAGATTGCTAACCACTAGATAGAAAGCCTCTGTAAAGAATTGTTGACTGAATATGTAAATTAATAATAGTATTTCAACAATGATGTGTGAATAAAATGAGGCAATATATGTGGAAATATGTGGAATTTTTAAAAAGAAAATGTGCTGAGTAAATTGAAAGCAAGAGTATTAAATAAGTTTCTCAACTGAATGATGGGCAGTAAAGAATAACATGAACCTATAAATAACATTTTGCATTGTTTTAAAGGAGTCACACTAATACATATATAATATATATATTATATATTATACATAAGTTATATAAGTAATGTATATTATATATGTATATTTTATATATATACATATGTATCTTGTTCTTATTTTCCAAAATCAGAAGATGACTTCTGTTTTCTAAAGCTCTGTGCTTATCCTGGGGGCAGAAGGTGAGGGCCTGGTTCTTGAGCTCCATTTGTTTATCATACCACTGAGGTCAACTGTTAATAAGTGTTAAAATCCTTATTAATAAAACCAACCTAAGACAAAAGTGTTTTTCCCACACCTTTCATGCTCCTTTTCATCTGCTCTCTCTGCTCCTGATATCCCTATCCCCCCACTACTTGTGACCTTTGTCCCATTCCCCTGAGGTCTCACTCTCATTCAAGCCCCATAACCTTTACCTACTAACATTTTTTACCATCTCTGTGTGTTTTGATTTTCATTTTGAAAACTCTTTAATGCCTCTGAGATCACTTGGAGCCAAAGGAACCTGACTTTACACTAACTATGCCACATTTCCTAAGGGCACTGGTCACAGATAGTAAAAGCTTGTCTGTCAGGCTAAATGAGTCTCAGCATAAAGAAGACTTGAAAACCAATTCATCTGGAGCAATGTCTCAAAGCATTGGCGTCCCATGGGAAGAGGGAATCCCAGAGATTGGTAACACAGAGGAAAGTTCCCTGGCTTTGATAGACCAGAAATTTCTGGGCAGTTCTAAGATAATAAGGCCTCTGCACTGAGGACAGGGTCAAGACCTCTTGTGGGTCTCTTTGTTTACTCAATAATTAGTCTACATCCCTCAAAGAGTAGTCATTTGTCCATGTGTTATAGGTCAATGACAGGTAGGAACAGAAATAAAGAGCAAGTATTGAAAAAAATGTTACAGCAGTTTGACAAAGTCCAATGAATCTAATAATAAAAAATTGATATTTGTATTTTGTATGCCTTTTTTCCCTAATGATTATTTTTATTGTATTTTATAAAAGTATAGATCTACAAAATATTGGAAACATTTTTTAAAATGACCCTTTACCACAGATAGTTTGATAAGCACTGATTAAAAAAAAAAACTAGAGATGAAAATGAATTACTTGATACTTGAACTAGTGATACTTGAGAGTGCTATCAAACAATTCCTGATGATTTTTAGCTGGCGATACACTTTAAATAGATCATCATAAATGGGTATATGTGTTTGTGTGAAACATAATGCCATTATTTGTGTACTCATTACTTAGCAATGCTAAAAACATGGAACACACTCTAGCCCAACAAATACCCTACAGAGAAGTAAATGCTTGTCCAAGTCTAAGGAAGATCTAATAAGATGGTAATAGCAAGGGATGCCATGCAGGCTCTGTCATTAAAATAACATAAACATCTGCCTTTTATGCTAGAAGCTGATTGTTTATTTGGCACTGGATACTTCTTCCTCATGGCTTCAAGGAAGCTGCACTGATCCCTTGTGGCTTCCAGCTGGCTCTGCAGTACCACCTTGGCTCACGCTACAGCACAAAAGGACATCTCAGATCTTGCCCGTACTTGTCTCCCCTCCCAACACCTGTTACCAAGCCATGTTGGCAGGAGAAAGGTGGAGTGGTCAATGTAGAGGACAAATAAATTTACTTTCATCACTGCAGCTGAATAAGAAGTAGCAAGAGCTGAGCAGCATTTCCTAAACAATTTCTCAGGCACACCTTGTAATAACATGCACTGAAGAGTTATATCTTGTGATCTGCAAACTTTCCTTGTCTCTTTTTTGCCAGTTTTCCATTTCCTGTTAAGCTAAGAGCAGTCCTAATCATGTGTCGGTATGATTATAGAAATCAGACCCATTCCAGTTTGCTTAAGAGTCTTAAGCATAGGGAAAGCAGTTATAAAATCTGCTGACCACTTCAAGATATTTCTTTTTTTTTTTTCAAGATATTTCTGACATTTGGATATATTTTTTTCCTCTTAAACCTGATCAAAAGAAGATAGTTCTCAGATCAGGTCTTATACTCATACAAAAAATTCCATCCTGGAAATGCATTCAGAATTATGAGAATGTACTTAATTATTTTCCTGGACTGGGCCAGATTTAATAATTCTAATAGTGTTATATCATATTACATTGGGGTTTTGTCATAATCCAAGGAAACTCCCTAGATGGTGTGACTGAGGAGAGGAACAAAGAGATGAGCTATTGCAAAATATGTTTCTCCATCAGTCTACCCTAATACATGAAATGCACCATTAAAATATTCCCTGTTGCCTTAGGCAGCTCAGAATGCAATAATAAAATACCATAGACTGGATGGTTTAAACAACAGAAATTTATATCTCACAGTTCTGGAGGCTGGAAGTCCCAGATCAAAGTGTTGGTGAGATAGGTTCCATCCTTGGCTTGTGGACAATAGGCATCTCACTGTTTACTCATGGGGTGAGGTGAGGAGAGCGCTCTCTGGTGTTTCTTCTTATAAGGGCACTCATCCCATCATGAGGGCCCCACCCTTACGACCTCATCTAAGCCTAATGATCTTCCGAAGTCCCCATCTCCAAATCACCTCACCCTGGGAGATAGACTCCAACATATATGAATTTTAGGGGGACAGATACATTCAGTCCTTTACACCTTTGAACACCATATCCATATATCTTGTAAAATAAAACACTTAAATTATTTGAAACCTGTTTTCATAAAGTTGGCATTTTCTTCTTTGTTTTTCAGCTAATAGCACAGCATGTGGGGAAGACGGTGAAGAAATAATGTGTAACTGGCAAAAAAAAGAAAGCATTAAATACTTAGGCTCAGAAGCAAAAAAATTGAAAACAACAAATTACTATTTAAGAATTTCCCTAAAGCTGACCCCTGGAAGATGTTATTAACCCACTGGTTTGCTCTAGAGTAATTACTTGAACACAGTGGATGTGGGTATTGTGCTGTGTGGGTGCTGGGGGTGAACTTGCAAGTAAAACCCTACCATCATGGATTTCACAGACTAGCAAAGTCAGACCTTTGACAAGTAAGGTTCATGCAATGTTAGGGTGTTGTGCTAGGAGCAGTCTAGCAGGGCGGAGCAGGGAGAGCCCAAACTGCACGGGGACTCAGGAACTGTTCATAGGGGGCCCCAGAAGTAAAGTGACTCTATGTGAGAAAGGTGCCCGGCAGAGGAGCTGGTGGGACAGAGGTGGGACGTGGACCGTGGGCAGTGGAGAAGGGCCAGCAGGCGAGCAGGGCCATGAGGGTCAGGCACAGAGGCAGCAAACAGAAAAGCAGGAAGTTCCACATGAGTGCAGGCACGGACCAGATCAGGGTGGACTTGTCCTGCTGAGGAGTTTGTGCTTCGTCCACAATCACTGAAGGATTTTGCAGAGCCACAGAGGAACGGAATCAGATTCTCCATTGAGAGATCACTCCTCCGCGGGCAAGGTGAAAAGCAGACAGGAGTCAGGACTGGCTTGAGAAGCCTGTAGCAGACTGTTGCCAAAGTCAAGGAGAAAAGTAATGCAGGGCAGTAGAGGATGAAATAAGGCAGGGGTGGTGGGAACGGAGAGGGGTTGTGGAGCAGTGACCAGGCTGGCGGATAATCCCAGTGCATATTAAAGTAGAGAGGAGCCCCTCATGTGCCCATTTACTGGGTTAGGGATCCGGGAGGAAAAGCAGGTCTGGAAGGAGCGCGCTGAGCTGGGCATCAGGCGTTTCCCACTGGAGATGCAGTGGAAACACGAGCCGGAAGCTCAGGAGAAGGGCCAGCAGGAGCTCGAAGGCCGAGATACCTGCTTGGAAGGATGCCATGCAGCGCAAGGACACAGAGCAACCCAAGCTAACTGTCGGTGTCCGTCTGCGCGGCTGCCCGTCTGTGCAGCTGCCCAGTGACTTCCTGAAGGGTCAGGTCAGAAGGGTTCATTTTTTTCATCTCCTACAGCATTTCACATTCAGAAACTGCTCCATATGAGATATTAGCAGCACCAGGAAAACAAAGCCCAGAAGAAATTTAGAAAGGAAAATAAGAATAAAGTCTCCGGCTGGAGCATCATCCCTTGGTTTCTTTCACTCACTAAATAAACAACACATCTTCAGTCAAATAGTCTGTTCTAATAACTCCAAAAATGGCATTTGCAAATAGGTTTGAAGCCTTCTGGGGGGGCACCCAGGAGGCGGTGGAGGAAGTATTTGTAGAATTATTCCCCAAGTAGGTGTGGTCAGAAATGAAGAGAAAAAAGGTGCAGAATCACGCAGGGATAGAAATAGCAGTGCAGCCAAAGGAGCTCTGCGCTTTCTGCTGTGTGAGTTCAATGCTCTTCATTGTTTTGGCTAAGAAAGGTCACTCCATCACCCAGAGCGCTATCTGACAGTAATTAACAACCAACAGAACAGCAAGGTTTGGTTGGGTTTTTTGGTTTGTTTTCTCTTTCCAAATACCGTTGAAAAAAGGAGCCCTTAACAGGTCATATGTCCTTTTATGACTTCATTAGTGATTTTTGGCATCTAGGAAAGGGCGACAAACACAGAAGTGTCACAGCTCACCTAAGTAGCCCCGCAGGTAATTAGTACAGTTCCACTGGCTCTGAGGTATCGTCTCTTAACAAGGCCCGCAGATGTTTCAGGGCAAATCCTGCTGAGGAAAGAGAGCAGAAGGTAGGCAGCACAAGCCATCCCTCTGCCCAGACCGGGCCTGGGCCTAAGACAATGCATCCCGGAACCGAGGAGGGGGAAAAGGAGGATTGCTAAACTTATTCCAATTGTGGGTTACAGGATGATTAACAGGAGTGCTAGAAATTCTCGAAAAGTACCCTTCTGCCCCCAAAGATTTAAAAACAAACAAACAAACCAAGAAACCTGTGTTCTTTCACTTAATGCAAGCTTTGGTCCAGATCCTCCTCAAACAGAACTCTGCAAGGATTCCCCGAAGGCTGTTTTAGATGGTTCTTTTCTGCCTCCCACACAGTTCTTACCCCCACCCTCTGCAGGGAGAAGTTCACTTCCTGCTTCAGGGAGGGCCCTCGTGTGAACCTCTGCACTCCGGGGAGCACAGCCTTTAGGCAATGAGGTTGTCTAGGTGAGGCCATGAATGTTCTCCTGCAACCAGGCCTTCCAGACCAACTGCCCAGGCTGGGGTCTTTTTAGTATCTGATTCTTCCCTGTGGGCAGCAGTCTCTGGCTCTAGCCTCAGCATTCTTGCAAACTATATGCCTTGTGTCCCTTCTGTCCCATCTTGCTTGGAATCAATGATGAAAATGAGTTCCCTTCATTATGTAGCAACGGTGCAACACCACGGCACATGCTCACTTACTCAGCAGCAGAAGAGAAGAATGCCATGGTCTAACCACTGCCCTTCAATATCAAGTGGCTAGTGACTGTCACAGGCTCTCCCAGTACTGGGCAAGTTGAGCCCTCTGTCGCTTTCCTACCCTGGAGTCAGTCAGTCTCGCCTTCGCTGGTTTCCAGGCGCAGAAGCTCTGACAGCAGGTCCTTCTCTTCTTGTTCTTAGCTCCAGAGGGATGTTCCTTAAACAGAGCCAAAATATTTTTCTGTGATGTTCAGTCATTTGTTCCAATACTGCCTTCTGGAGCAACACAGCATGCATGTATTTTCTTGCACATCACCATCCCCTAGAGGCCGGAAGACATCCTTATGGCTCCTTCCCATCCTCCCCATCCCACCAACCTGTCCTTCTCCAAGCCAAAAACCACTTCTCCCTTCAACTGGTCTATAGTAAGATCTCCAGACTCTTCACCCTTCTATCTGTGTACTTTGGGAACATTTCATTTTGTAAATTCCCACTGAGAAAGCCTTTTCCAGAAAAAAAATGACAGCCCATGTGCAGTATGACCAACACAGAGAGTCACCATGACTCTTCTCTTCCCTGACTGGAAGCTATCCCAGATAAAGCCCAAGGGCACTGGGGGTGTTCATCAGTCTCTCACTACCCTCAGCCCATCCCTCTTGGGAAGAACAGCAGCCTCTGAAGGATGGGGAAGTGAGGCCCCAGTTTCTCTGGAAGAAGTCAGCTCTGGTCTTCCGTGCTCATTAGACACACTACCAATGCCCTTTGGTGCCATCCATTGGGTGCCTCTTAACAACAGCCAACGTGTTTGTTGATCAGTAGTTTTTGAAACCAACAAAAGAAAGGTTGAGAAGAGGTGAGCCCTCACAGGAGACTGACCCATCAACACAGTTAATATGTTTTTATATAGTTCCTGGGATAAACACAACCATAAATTCATGTAGTACCAGCTACAAATAACACATACATAAAACTCCAGTGTGTGTCTACTGTTGTCTGCCCATCCCCCTTCACTATACGACGGGGAATCTCTTATCTAGCAGTTGCTCAGAGTAATACTCAGGAGTGGGCACCTATGCCAGGGCTGCAGTGAAGAACATGGAATCAGGCTCAAAAAGAACATCCAGAGATATTATGGAAGAGGACTCTCAAGAATTGTTCTCTCCTTATCAGCATAGTGGCGGCAATGGCAGGTGCCCCCTAAATGCTCACTGGGAGAATGGATGGACTGGAGAACAGGGGCTGGGAGGGGATAGGGAGCCGACTGAAAGACAGGACACGGGTGGCTCAGGGCCCTCTCTGCCCCAGGACTCCAGGATGTGGTCATGGGAGGGAGTGGCCGAAACAGAGGACAGAGGGCAGGCTGGAGTCCTGAAGGGAGGGGATAGGACCGGTGAGCAGTGGCTGTAAAGCATGGCTGCATCACTTCGAGAGTTTTTAACAAGATACTGACACCCCAACCCTATTGCCAGAAATGCTGATGCATCTGGGCATCAATGTTTTTGTTTTTAATTGGTTAAATATATATAACATAAAATTTTCTGTTTCAAACATTTTTAAAGATGTGGTTCAATGGCATTAAGTACATTCACACCATTGCACAACTATCAGCACCATCCATCTCCAGAACTTTTTCATTTTCCCTGAAACTCCATGCCCATTAAACACTAACTGCCCTTTTGTCCTTCCCCAAGCCCTGGCTCCCATCATTCTCCTTTCTGTTTATGAACGGGACCCCTCTGGAAGCTCACCCGAGGCACTGGTACTGTTCTAAAGCTTCCCTGAGGCTCTCCTGTGCAGCCCTTGCTGAGAACTCTGGGGCTGTGCTGCCGGCTGTGTCAGTCATTTGGACCATGAAGTCCCAGGATCCTACTCGTCCTTGGAGAAAGGAAGACGGTTATGAGGCAGGAAAGTCCTCAGCAAATATGTTGCATAGGTAGAAAGAGGACAGGATCAGATGGTGGCAATCAGGCAGAGAAAGGGACAGCAGGAGCGCCAAAGGAGCCAGGTTTTCACACAAGCCTCAGGAATACAGGGCTGGTAGTGTGAGCTGGGATGGAGTGGGCGTCTGCCTGCAGAGTCCCACCTGCTCTGCTTCCCTGTGGTCAATCCATCAATAAATGCTTTTCTGAGTACCCGTGATGTGCTAGCAGTGTTTTAGGCATAAGTTTCCTGTTCATGCGGAGTTAATACTCTGTCCAGGAGCCAGATAATAGTCATACAAATAAATAAGAATTTTAGGTGGTAAAATGAAACAGGATAATGAGGTAGATAAATTGGGGTTAGCAGGAAGGCTTCTCTGAGGAGGCGATCCTTAGGGTGAAGCCTGAATGACACAACAGAGGCTATCACGGCAAGTGCAAAACAGTTCAACAAGCACAGGAGCCCCAGGGCAGAGACAAGCCTGGTGGCTCAAAGGATAAAAGAAAAGGCCATGGCAGCTGGCACATGGGGAGTCAGAGAGTGAGCAATTACCTGAGCATCAGGAAACATACTGAGGTCTTGTAGGCCCAGATAAGAAATTTGGGATCAATTTTCCCTGAAGTAGGATGCTTTTGAAGATCAGATCGGACCAGCTGCCCTAAGAAGAAGGAATGGGGCAAGTGTGGGGGCAGGAAGACTGGGGGTAGTGACTGCCCAGAGGAGAGAGATGTTGATTTAGACCAAGGTTGGTGGCTGGTAATGGAGAGAAGTGGCAGAATCATGATTTGGCAGATACCTTCCTTCAGAGGTAAAGCCAATACAGAGCTTGAGGGAAAAAGGAATGACTCCCGTATTTGGCTAAGCATCTAGATGGATGGTGGTACCATTTACTGAATAGAGAGGAGGTTTTGGGGGATAAGGAATATTTGGGGTAAGTTACGTTTACTATTCTTATTAGACATCCAAGTGGAGATGTTGAAGGCTGTCGGGTATACAAGTTCGGAACTCAGGTAAGAAGTCGTGTCTAATGATTTGTTAAACCATCTGGAGATCGGTTTAAAATTCTGATTCCCAGGCACCATCCCTGGTGATTCACTAGGTCTGGGGTGGGTGGAATTTGCATTTCTAATTAGCTCCCCAGGTAGTTGTGTAAAATCCTACCCTCTGCCATTCTGTTCCCTCTGGTTGACACTAATCCATTAAGCAGCTCTTTAACCACTGGACCATTTATTTTTCCATCTTATTCAGATATTTGCAACCCTTTTAATAAAAACACATTAAATTTTGCTATTTTATTATATATTACTTTCAATAATATATTCTAATATATAATATTTATTATATAATAATATTTGTCTTAGTTCAGGCTGCTATAACAAAATACCATAGACTGTAGGGCTTAAATAGCAAACATTTATTTCTCACAGTTCTAGGGGCTGGGAAGTGCAAGATCAAGGCACTGGCAGATTCACTGTCTAGTGAGACCCCCTTTCTAATTCATAAACAGCCCTGTGTCTTCACATGACAAAAGACACAAAGGCACGCTCTGGGATCTCTTTTGCAAAGGCGCCAATCACCTTCCAAAGGCCCCACCCCCTAATACCATCTGATACCAGGGGTTAGGTTTTAACATATTGATTTGGAAGGGACACAAACCTTCAGTCTACAGCAAGCATCATATATTTCCATTGTACTTTCAGGTTCTTTTTCTGTGGGCGTGCAGTGGGTACTTTGATTTATCTGGGCTCTTCTTTGCTTTGTGTTGCTTCTGCAACCCCTGCTCCACCCACGACTCCAGTCCTGACACCATTCCCCAGCTCACACCACATGTTGATGTGCATCGTCGGCCGTGTGTCCCTCTTTCCACATGGTGTGCATATCTTTCCTGTATCCTCTAACTTCCAGGCGCCTACAGGTGTTAATTATCACCAAAGCAGCTGTTTTAAAGTATCCTGATTCCAGGGTGAACATTCCAAAACCATGATGGGACACATATGCCAGCCTGGTCAGAAAGCCATCCACATGGTTGTTATTCAACAGCTTTTGTCACTATTTAGATTACCGTTCAGGTGAGGTCAAGGAGTCCACGTCTGCTGACTCAGGTCCAGGACTGTTGACCTCAAAATCTCCCCAAGGTCGGTTTAATGGCTAAGATAAAAGGAATTCTGAAAACAAAGTTCCGGGAGATTTTGTGGTAGCATAAATGATGGTGGTGAATAGGGACATGCACTCATCATTAAAAGTGGCATGTTTATGGGGTGCTGACACAGTTTATGGGGTGCATGCCTTTGAGTACCAGCCAGATCCATGCTTTTCCTAATGTTTTCAGTCTTTTCCCAAAGGTTTGGACAACACAGCTATGCTGAAGCTGCCAGGGAAATTCCTCCAGTTGAAGGTTGTTTTTATATTTAACCACTGGTCCCTTCTATGCCCAGCACTCCAAACATGAGAGGGCATTCTCTTCAGATGTGGCCCTGGGACCAGGACTGCCATACTGCGCAATTCCAGGGGACCTCAGTCACATGGTATTCTGTGTGTGTCTCAGAGGGCACCATTCCCACCACCAAGAATTAGAAAGCCCCCTGGAGTTGTGCTACCCAGAGGCCCTGAATGGGACTCCAGCCTTATCCTACACCTCTTATCCTGCCCCCTCCCATTACCTGACTACGCATCAGTTTGCTACTGAGCTTACAAGCACTTTAAGCCAGGAAGCATGGCATCCACAAGGTGGCTATAACAATGACTTCCATGGAAATGGTATTTTACAGCCCACCAGGTGCACCTGGTCCCTGCCACACACCTCAAAAAGTTTCTGTGGGGCAGGGACCATAAAGCAGGCACAATTTCCTGTTTTATCCAGAGAGGTCCAGCAATTCTCATTCAAGACTGTAGGATTCCATGGCCTTGGGCCTGGCTTTCTCCTTCTCTGTCTCGTGCTCTTTCCACCATCTCCAGATGCCAAGTTTGGTCTAATTGAATACAGAACCCTAATTTCTATTTCTAGATCTAACCTATTGAATCCCTGCTTTCTGGAATTCCACAAATGATTTTTCATCCTTTAATTTAGATCTTGGCTCTTTATCAAAAAGGAAATTCATGACTTTGCCACTCTGTCTTCTTACTGCCTTTATCGTTTAAGACCTCCAAGACCCTTATGTAACAAAAACCCACTTTGAGCCAGCTTTTTTACAAAAAGGTTAATTCTAGAGTATCGCATTGATCTCAAAGTATAGAATGCAGCTGGGTCTCAAAATTAAGCTGTAAGGAAGAGTTGGTCTCTGCTATTTGTGTGTGCATCTTTCATTCTTTCTTAAAGTCGATTGTTTTTCTCTTCCTCTTAGTCCCCATGCTAAAGCCCAGTTACCAAGACCTCCAGAGATTTATGTGTTAAAATGCAGTTACTTCAAGATATATCTGCTCCCTCTGTCCCAACACCAACTCTTCTTGGGAAGTGAGTATGCGACCCAGCCTCAGTCAACTATCCATAGCTACACAAATCAGGTCCGGGGAAACCGGGCAGGTTACACCGCCCACAGAGACCTTCCCATTCCCTGGTGGTCACTCCCACATTATTCATGCACTCTATCTTCCCTCCATCTATGCCCTTTTCCATTTTCCCATATCACTACTGCTTTGACTTATCTGTCATTTTCTAGCCAATCATAACATTATCTTTCTCAACCCACATTTTATCCCACATTATTTTTGACTACTGTCTTCACGCATGGTTTTGAGGAGAGAACTTTGTGCTCACAACATACTCAAGAGAAGAAGACAGAGAAAGGCCTTTAGAAGAAAACGACAATTCTCAAAATAAATTGCATGGTTTTTTTACTCTTTAAAATTGTTTTATTGATACAGTTGATATATGATATTATATCAGTTTCAGATGTATGTCACGGTGATTTGACAATCACATCACTGAGTACTTGCCATGATGAGTATAGTTACTGTCACCGATTCCAAGACATTACAATATTATTGACTATTTCCCTATACTGCATTTCCATCCCTGTGACTAGTTTGTTTTGTAACTGGAAGTTTGTGCCTCTTTATCCCCTTCATCTTCTTCACCCATCTCCCCCCCTTATGGTAACCAATAGTCCATTCTCTGTATTTATGAGTCTATTTCTGTTTTGTTTTTGTTTTTCTGACTCCACATATAAGTGAAATTATATGATGTTTGTTTTTCTTCTAGCATAATACCCTATTGGTCCATCCATATTGTCACAGATGGCAAGCTTTCATTCTTTTTTGTGGCACAGTAATATTCCATTGTATGTGTGTACCACATCTTCTTTATCCATTCATTTATCAATGGACACTTTGGTGGCTTCCACATCTTGGCTATTGTAAATAATGTGGCAATAAACATAGGAGTACATATGTCTTTTTGAATTGGTAATTTTGTTTTCTTCAGGTATATTCCCAGAAGTGGAACTGCTAGATCATATGGTATTTCTATTTTTAGTTTTTTTAGAAGATGGAGATCATAATTTTATTTCTTTTGGCTAGGTGGGTAACTTTTTTTATTAAAGTATCATTGATATACAATCTTATGATGGTTTCACATAACACTGTTTCAACATTCACCCATATTATCAAGTCCTTTCCCCTTCTATTGCAGTCACTATCAGTGTAATAAGATGCTACAGAGTCATTACTTGTCTTCTCCATGCTGTACTGCCTTCCCCATGATCTACCTATATTGTGTCTGCTAATTATAGTGCCTCTTAATCCCCTTCTCCCTCCCCAGCCACCCTCCCCAACCCTTCCCCTTTGGTAACCACTAGCTCCTTCTTAGCCTCTGTAAGTCTGCTACTATTTTGTTCCTTCAGTTTTGCTTTGAAAATAAACTGAAAATCCCTAAATTAATAAAATCCCCCAAATTCCAATGTTAGTCAACCCTTTTAAAGTGATAATAAAGTTAATCTGGAAGAGTAAATGCTTAAGATATCTGATAAATTTTTGAAAGTGAAATACAATGAGAGGGGAATTTTTACTACAGGTTCAAATACATTTTAAAGGAACTGTAACTCAAACAATATGGTGTTGGTATGGATAGATTAATAGAACAGAGAATGCAGAAAAAGATCCATGAATATATGGATGTTCAGTGACTATTAAGTATAGCATTTAAATTTAGTAAGTGAAGGAGGGCATTAAATAATGTGGAAGCTATTAACAGCCCTTTGAAGAGAAGCAATAAGTTAGATTCTTATTTATTATTTTATTCTTATAAAAGAATGATTTATTCAAAATTTCAACATTTAAAAAACCAGATAATAACTAGAAGTAAATATAGGAGAATATTCTTATCATCTTAGGGGTAGAAGACATATTTCTTATCAGGACACAAAATTAAGAAATCATAAAGAACAAAATTAATAGATTTTATCAAAAAACTACAATGTCTATATGATAGAGCATACCACAGAATTGAAGAATAAATAAAGCATTTAGAATACTATGTTCAACCTCTATCATGAACAGAATATATTAAAAATATCTATAAATTAATAAGACAAAGATGAAAACTGATAGAAAATATGAAAAAGACATGATTAAAGAATAATGAAAAGAGGAAACATGTAATAAGATTCTCCATATTATTATTAATCCAAGTAATAACAGGTTAAAACAGTGAAACAACTTTATCTGAGTACCTAACAGAGGATAGGGATTGATTAAACATAAGTGAAATGGCTAATTCCCTCACTGCAGTGTAGAGAAATAGCACTTTCAGATGTTATTGGTAAGACTGGAAAAAGTACACAATTTTAAAGCAACTTTCTAACACATATCAGTCTATCAATTTGATAATAACTGTAAATATTTTAATTCCACTTTTAGGAATTTGTCCTATAGAAGTACTCGCATTAGCATGTAAAGATATATGAACCAAGATGTTTTTGGAAACATTATTGTAAGAACAAGAAGTGAAGACCAATTCAACACTCATCAGCAGGGGAACAGTAAATAAGTTATGGTCCAACCATGCTATGGAATGCCATATAATAGTTAAAAAGATTGAGGCAAATGTGTATTCACAACCCTGGAAAATTATCCATGATGTATTATTAAATTAGAGATATAGCTATAAAACAGCATGTATAATGTTATTCCATTTATAAAAAATAATAATGTATTGGATATTACTAGAAAAGAGCCTGAAATGATATACACCAAGCTGTTAACAGTGGTTACCTTTAGGGGGTAAAATTGTGTACTTTTTTATACATCATTATACATCTGTGCTATTTGCATATTACATGACAAGCTTATATTCTGTGTGTTAGAAAAGAGTTTCAAAAACATCCTCTGGGCAAATGCCCCTGCCTCCTGCCCACCATGTCACCTGCCAGGGTCTTAACTCAGTGATGTATATATGGAGTCATCTTTCAATGGTTAAATTTGGGGTGTGTTCAAATCTACCAAATTCTGCAAAGATGTAAAAATAGCCTTTCACTCAAGCGGTCTTTCAAGTGGACTTCAAAGAGCTGCAGGATAAATAGCAAGACCAAATGACGAGGTAATCGCATGGGTAATGCCAATACACTTTTTTCTGCTTAAGTTCAGAAACTGTTAAAAATGGGGTGCGTGCGTGCTCTAAGCAGCCCCCAAAGGTTCTGTCTTCATTTTACCTCTAACAGTCAAAAAAGAGACTTCACAGGCCAAGAATTTTATATCAAGCAGCACCTGAACTAACATCTCAGACCTGGGTCAAAAAGAAAATCGACTGGCGGTTGGCATCCTTTCAAAGGTTTTCCAAGTGATGCCAAATAATTAGGAGATCATGTTAAAGACACACAGACAGAATGTCCCTGGGGACAGGGGTGGGGGTAGGAGAGTGGGACCTGGGGCTGATATCCTACCCTTATTCCCCACCCCCACATTTGATTTTGTCATCATTGTTCTTTATTAGTGTGAACTCTCTTTTTTCCAAGGAAATTTATCTAATTTAATTGCAGAGCACATGTGATGGGCAATTCATCTTGCCCCACTGCCCATATAAACAATACAGAAGGGGTGGGGGGCTGTTTTCTCTAGCTTCACTGAGTCCTTTCACTTTCAAATTAAAGGAATTATAGGGTGAACATGGTAACCACAATTAAGATATTTTTAGAAACATAAAATCCTCCAGAAAACATGACACTAATACTGGAATTATGATTGAAGTTAGGAATTATGGTTATTAGAAGCTTTGCAGTTTATGTGCCTCGTAAATCTAATCGCTTCACACATCCAGTGATACTGTAGCTATATTTACTGCAGACATCTATGATGACAGACAGTACCTCTGAGAAGGGCCGGATAAACAAAATATTTTACACACTCCAGCTTCTCAGTGTCTAATGGATTCATATCATGGAGAGAAAAAGGCTTCATTAAAGGAATGGCACCAGATGCTGAGAAGCCGATTTACCAGGGAGATTTGATCTGAGTTATCTGCTCCCATTTAATGGGCATACTGCTGCTCCACTCCTGGTATCCTAAGCACAGAGTGGACAGGCAGCTGGGGTGCAGGGCAGATGGGTAAGCTGATAACTCTGTGGATACAAAATTTCCCCTGACAACTTGGAAACCATCTAGAATTATTATATGATCTGACAGTGTGCATTCCGTGTCCAGGATCCTTAGGAAAATCCACTGTTATTGGGAAGTTATCTCAGGGAGAAGTGAATTGCATAGTGATCTCAAAATCCTCCTCCCCTGATGTGGCTATACTGAGGGGCCTTGAATGACCGTGAGGAAGAAAACAGAGTGAGTAGGAAATTATAACCACCAGACCACCAGAGTGGATATGAAACAGTTCTAATAATGTGTTGACCTCTGGATGTTCCTTGAAATTAGATGCAACCCTCACTGTTGAAGTCTTCTTCTCAAAGATTAAGATTTATGCCTGAGAATTTTGCTGTGTAGTAGGTGACAAATTAGGAACATTTTAAGAGCTGTGAGCTCCTTTAGATTTTTTTCCAACAAGATGCAGAAATATTGCCACAGTGGCTAAGACATGATCAGTGATTTTCATTGCACCCCCACTCCTGTGCAGCTCCCAACAGAAAATCTACTAGCTTATCTGCATTGTGTGTGGGTAGAGATTATAACTTTTGATTCTTCATAGCCCCTAACAGAGTGGCCCAGTCACATTGCAGGCACTCAGTAAATGTGACTGATGGAGAAGGCCGGCAAGGGAACATGCCAGACAGGGAGTGCCCTACAGTCCCTTTGACCACTCTGACAATCCGGTTTAGATTTGTCAGGGGTAGGGAAGCCCACATGTGTCAGTGTGGGGTGGCAAGGTAACCCAGGAAAGAAATGATGGTGTCTTGGGCCAGAAAGTCACAATGGGGAGTAAATAAGCGGTGGAGGACAGATTTGAGGGGTATTGAGAAAGGAGAATTGACAGGACTTGGCTGGTGTCTGGGTGTGTCAAGCGGAGCAGAGGATCAAAGATGGCACTCAGGCTTCTGGTTTGTACGACTCTTTCCAAGGTGGAAACAGGTTTGGAGAGCAGGAGGATGGGTTTAGTTGTAAACACACTGAGTAGGAAAGGACTGTGGGTATCCCAGTGGAGGAGACCAGTAGTCTTAATGGGGTATAAAAATGACGGTAATAGGAGTAAAACATTCGAATTGGAAAAGGAGAACAGGAAATGTACTTTATATAAAAGAAGACTTGACGTACTTTTCTTATAATTAAAATACCATTTGGTGAGGAGAACAACATAAGAAATTCCACATAAAGAGAAACTCTTTGAGAACTAAGTGGCATGTTTTGCCTTAATTCCTAAGAAATAAGTGTGCTTTCATTTGAGGCATTCTTACAAATAACGATGCCACCCACCTAAATAAATGGGATCCTGCCACCTGCCTAAACAAAACAACAAAAATTTACAAAACAAAATCTAAAGTATCCACAGGAAAAATTTTATACCGTGAGATTACCACAACCAAACATTCTTCTGAAGAATAAAATGGCATATATTTTATCTCATGTTTCTTAAAAATAAGTTTTATTGATAACAGTAAAGAATAATCTTTGACCTTCTCTAAATATGTGGAATTCTGTTGGAGGAAACAGCATTGAAGGCCAGAAGTATGCATTATGCATGCCACATCATCACACTTACTCCTCAATATAGAGCTGCAACATGCTTTGCATGGAAAAAGACATTAGAATAGAACAGATATAGAGCAATTTTCTCCATAACTGGTTCTTACTCACCTTAAATGTAAAATTTTATTTAGCTTATTTCTAAGGGAGACATCCTTATTAAGGAACACAGTTACTGGTGCCTATTGGAAAGGATTTAATGCAAACAAGCCTGAAATAATTGAAGGAAAAACACCTTCTGACTGTTCTCAGAAGAGCTTAGCAAAGAAGAGGATGGCAGAAAAGAATTACTTTATTATATTGATTTTCTTGGAGAAATCAAAGGAGGATAACTCAAATAGACCAATTCGCTTTTGCCAAACTCAGTGGAAGCATGTAGAACAGCCATGAATTTACATGTCAAAAAATTGTTTGCAATCATTTAGTTGGACATGCAAATCAGGATTCACACATTATTACTCTAATAAAAGAGCTAATACAAAAGGATATCTGGGTTCATTTGCACATATCCCCTGTTTTAAATGACTGCAAGTACAATGGGTGTAAGTTTGTTGTAAGAAAATGCTTACAGCCCAATCAGGTCATTAACCTGAAATATGAAGAGAGTGAAGCATTCATTGCTGTGCAATAACAAAGACACTGGAGCACAGCAAAAGTAATTGGAATACAGTTCTCTCAAAGCTAAAATATATTTTTATTTCACAAGGAAAATATTTCACTTTTATAAAGACTGTTTCCCTAGTAGATAACACTGACCATGCATTTGATGGCTTGTGGTCATTTATGCAGATTTTTTTGATGCATCAAATAACATTATGAAAATAATACAGTTCCTTAATAAAATAACTTAACATTTACTTCATTTTTACATCTTTCAAGTTTTCTTTTATGAATATGCAGACTATTTAGTCATTTACAAAATTCTAATTCTCCAATTCATGCTTCTGTCTTCAGGTTGGACTGGACTGTGGGAATCCATTCCAGCAGTTCCTAAAGTATGTCCCACTGAGCAGTAATTCCACAGGATGTCAAGTGTATGTTACTCAAAGAAATGGGGTTTCCTACTCAAATAGGGAATGGGAAAAACTGGGGAACAAAGCTAAATAAAATTCTCTTATACAGAACTTCTCAGGTCTTTTAATATACATTAATGTACATTGAAAATCTTCAAGGAAGTGTATATAAAAGCTGTTGAGTTTCCCAAATATTTTCATCTATGAACCCCTTAATCAATGACATCTTTCAGAATCGATCATCTATGTGCTGATAATCTGCTTAGTTCTGTTATCTGGACCATACAGCTTGGTTAGTAAGTGAAGCAGACAGGCTTAAGTAACTATAGGAAAGGGCCAGGTTGGGAGCCATGACAGTCTATACAGTAGCATCTAACTTAGGGGTGGGGGGCAACTATTGCTCAGTTTTATCCACAAAAACATAGGATTAGATGTTCCAAATTTTTAAGAGCAGCAGGAATTTGAATTTTTATGTGGCTGAATTTGTTTAAAACACTTGTTGGGCTAAACGTATCTGCTGCAAATGTGGTCCTTGAGCTTCCCAGTTTGAACTTGTGGCTGAAGGGCCCCCACCCATAAGATGGTGAACCTCCTGCTTCTCTTCCGGGTCCTCGGTTCCCGCCGGCACCATCTGAACCCCAATCACCCCATGCCCCCCTAATTCCAGCACCTAGCCAATAGCCACCACAATCACCCCATGCCCCTTCCTATATAACCCAGCACCTTTCTCTAATGAAGCGATTTCTCCGGTGAATTGTTGCTTTGTGTTGCTCCCTTCCTTTCATTGGTGCCGAAACCCGGGAGACGGGACACCCCAACTGGGCCCCGTCTTCCCCCGACACCAGCAGCAGCTTGCCCTCGTCCTCTTTTTCCGGCGCTGGCTCCTCACACTCACCACTCCTCTCTGGCCTTTGGGTAAGTTTTCCCCCGGAGCGGGCCGCTCTTCCCCGACGAGGAGGGAGCTCTCCCCGCCTCAGGCCTTCACGGCTGCGGCGGACCCTCAGGCCCCCCTCCAACAGCCATACACGAGGTGACTCCTTTGCGGATGAGAACGCTCCCTTCCCCCCCCTCCTCCTTCTGTTCCTTCCGCCGAAAACTCCTAGTACTAGGTTCCTCGGACTCCGGCACTCTGCCTTCTTAGAGAAGTCTGGGTGACGACCCACACTTCCTAAGAAACCGACTCGTATACGAGTTTCCGCAGACCCCCAAGGACCATCAGGGACGCCCTTTGTCTCCTTGCGGTCTGCTCCCAGTCCGAGGGTCTCCGTTCGTCTTCCCCTGTTTGTCTCCTTCTCTGTCCTTTAGCCATGGGAGCCTCCTCATCCCTCCCTGAAAGCTCACCTCTTGAATGCCTGCTCAAGCATCTAGCCACCCTCTCCCTGACGCCTGATATAAAACCAAAACTTCTCCGCAAATACTGCTCCCAAGATTGGCCGACATACCCCCTAGACAATCACAACCAACGGCCCGCAGGGGGAGCTCTTGATCCTAACATCACTCGCGATCTCTTTAACTACTGCCAGCGCCTGAAAAAATGGAAGGAGATTCCCTATACCAAAGCTTTCCGACCCCCAGCCCACCTCCCCCCAAGTTCTCCTCACCTGCAAGCCGTCTCCCCCGCAGAAGCCTCCCGCCCACTCCCTTCCCCCTCCTCTCCTACAACAACCCCTCCCCCTTCCTCCACCACCATCTCCTCCCCCACCTCACCCCCCTGCAGATCAAGCCTGAGCCTTTCAGCCCCCCTCTAACTAAGTTCCAAGAGCCTCCTCCGTCTTTGCCCCCATCACCTGTTTCTCCCCCACAGACTGAGCCAGAACCCTTCAGTCCCCCACTGCCGTGGGTCTCCGCTTTCAAGATATCTTCACCTGCTGCTTAATAGCAGGTCTGAAAAATGCGGCTCGTAAAGTGGTCAATTTTCAAAAGCTCCCTCCAAGTTCTTAGACAGACTCACTCAAGCCCTATGACAGTATACCAGCCTGGACCCAGAAACGCCTGACGGGAGACAGGTCCTTATGACATACTTCCTAGCTCAAAGCTACCCCGACATTAAAGCTAAACTCAAAAAGTTAGAACAGGGCCCCGCTACCCCACAGACTGAGATCCTAACAGTGGCCTTTAAAGTCTTCCATAACCGGGAGGAGGGGAAAGAATGCCGTAAACAAAAGGCTGATCAGGCCAATTTCCAAATGTTGGCCCAGCTGATAAAACCACAACCTGGGCGCCCCTCTACAAACAAGCCCCCCCCCAGGAGCTTGTTTCAAGTGCAGAAAAGAAGGACATTGGTCAAGGGCATGCCCTTCCCCCAGATCTCCTACCACCCTGTGACCCAGATGCCACCAAAAGGGCCACTGGGGGTCTGATTGCCCAGCCACCTGAAGGGGAGGCTGGACGAACAACCCCCATCCTAAGCCCTCTGTAGTGGGGCTGGCAGAAGAAGATTGATGGGGCCCGGAGGCTTCTCGCCCGACCATTTTCATCACCAAACAGGAGCCCAGGGCTACTTTAATAGTAGACGGTCACCCCATCTCCTTCCTCCTAGACACAGGAGCCACCTTCTCAGTCTTGCAAGAATACCGGGGCCCTACCACGCCTGACATTACTCCTATAGTCGGGGTAGGAGGTAAACAGATTTTCCCATTAAACCCCCCCCCTTTTATGCACAATCCAGGACAATCTCATACCTTTCTCCCACTCCTTCCTGGTTATGCCCCAGTGTCCCATCCCCTTACTAGGACGGGACATCCTTGCTCTCCTCCATGTTTCCATAACTATATCCACTCCCACAGCCCCCAGTACTCCCTTTCTGATGGCCCTCATAGCCGACAACCCCCCTCTACCCAATGAAAGCTCCAGTTCCGCCCTCATACACCCTGTAAATCCCAAAGTTTGGGACATTACAAGCCCCTCCGTAGCTCTATGTCCTCCTGCCTCTATCAAATTGCGTGACCCCTCTCAGTATATCTGTCAGGCCCAATACCCCCTAACCACTTCAGCCCTCATAGGCCTCCAACCCATCATTCAAAATCTTTTAAACAAAAATTACGTCAGACCCACTCACTCCCTGTTTAATACCCCCATATTAGCTGTTAAAAAAACCCAACAGATCTTTCCGCCTCGTCCAAGACCTTCGCCTCATCAACATGGCCATCGTCCCTATCCATCCCTTAGTCCCAAATCCATACACCCTTTTATCGCAGATCCCTGCCTCGGCCTCCCACTTCTCAGTCCTAGATCTCAAGGACGCATTTTTTTTTTTCTATCCCTCTGGACCCCTCCTCCCAAGATTTTTTTGCCTTCACCTGGACAACTCACTTGGACAGTTTTGCCACAAGGCTTCCGAGTTCACCTTATTACAATACGTGGACGATCTTCTACTCTGCAGTCCCTCGTGGGAACAGTCTCAACTTGACACTGCCTCCCTACTTAACCTTCTAGCTTCCAGAGGTTACCGGGTGACCCCTGTCAAAGCTCAAATCTCTTCCCCTTCTGTCACTTACCTAGGATTTCTTCTATCTCAACAAAAAAAAGTCCATTACCTTAGACAGAAAATGGCTCCTTTCTGACCTGCCCATTCCCAAAACCAAGAAAGAAATCCTTTCCTTTCTAGGCCTGGCTGGGTATTTTAGAGCGTGGATCCCTAACTTCTCCCTGTTGGCAAGACCCCTATATGACCTCAGCAAGGGCCCCCCTGAAGAACCATTATTCTCCTCACCCCAACACTCCTTCATTAAGCTCCGTCGAGCCCTTGTGGAAGCCCCAGCTCTCCATCTTCCTGATTTGTCGAAGCCCTTCTCATTATACATTCATGAGAGGTCCAGTCAAGCTCTAGGAGTCCTAGGCCAACATTATGGCCCATCCTTTGCCCCAGTAGCTTATCTTTCCAAGCGATTAGACCCCACAGTTCGGGGATGGGCCCCCTGCCTACGGGCATTAGCCGCTGGACAGCTCTTGCAGAAGGAAGCTCATAAACTGACATTTGGGGTGCCCCTTACCATTCTGTCCCCACATCACCTAAAGGATCTCTTAACCTACAAAAGTTTACAGACTCTCTCTCCCTCCAGACTCCTGACCTTACTGTCCTCTTTCCTCCAAAATCCCGTTCACCCCCTTTGCCATCCATACCCGAATCATGACTTTTTCCTCCTTTACTGCTCCCTCGCTCTCTCTCGCTTTTTTTCCTCATTCCTATTGTCTTCCCCGCCACCCCAGCCTCCTTTGTATAGTGATTCAAAGTCAGACAGACTTACACACAGCATCAAACAAAAATTACTGCCCTCATTGCCACATCAGACTGCCCTCTGAAAGGCTGCTCCGAGCCTTTATACCTCCACTTTCCTCCCTCCACCGAAGTGTTCACTAGCAGCTACCTCTATTCTCCCTACCTCTGCTTCCTCTATGACCAAAAACAAGCCTGTTGCAGGCAATGGCCAGACACCTACGGAGATGTCCCTACTGGTCTTGCACCATTCACTACATGGGTAACTCCCGGTACCCACAGTATTACTCCTCCAACCCATTCTCTTCAATACTAACAAACCCCTTCCTCACCTGGCTTTGGCCCATTGCAGGCCCTATAATAATCATTCTTCTCGCCTGTCTCTTCTTACCTTGTATAGTAAAGTTTACCAAATCCCAAGTCAGTAAAATCTCTAATCAAACTTCCAACCAGCTTTTACTCAGGAACTACCAGCTTTTAGCCACAGAAGATCCCTCACCCTCACGTAACCTCCTCACCACATGCTGAGATGGACCCCTCTCTACGCTGGAAACTGTTCCTGGAAACAATGGCTGCAGACACCTGGCTTCTGGCACCCATATCCTCTTGGCACCATTAGAATCAACAAGTCCTCGACCTATAGTTACAGGGAACCTTCATTGATTTCCAACCTGAAGAAGTCCACATCTACTCATCCTTACTGTGGGGAGTCCTATCAACCCTTTCCTCCCAGTTCTCAAGCCCTCACTCCCTTCTCCGCCCCCGTTCAGCAGGAAGCAGTCAGAGAGAAAGCAACGTCCACAACCCCATAGAGGAGAAAGGGGGGAATGAAGGGCCCCCACCCATAAGATGGCAAACCTCCTGCTTCTGTTCCGGGTCCTCGGTTCCCGCCGGCGCCATCTGAACCCCAATCACCCCTCGCCCCCCTAATTCCAGCACCTAGCCAATAGCCACCAGCCCCATAGAAGTAACACCACAATCACCCCATGCCCCTTCCTATATAACCCAGCACCTTTCCCTAATAAAGCGGAATTCTCCGGTGAATTGCTGCTGTGTGTCACTCCTTTCCTTTCAGTGGCCCCAGAACAGCACTTTGTAGCCCATTCTATAAAACTTCAGTCCAGAAAAGTCATACCAAAACTAAATCATCTTTCAGGTTATGGTTTACAGTCATTGTTTTGTAATGTCACTGGAATGATAGAAGCTTCTGGTCATGCTGTTAGGCCATCTTAAAATACAGAACCTACCTGCAGTCATCTCATTTCCTTATGGTCCACAACACACAACCCATATCTCTTTCAGCTTAACTATGAATATTAAAAGCATAATCAATGTTCATTAGGAAAAAAAGAACAAAATTAATAGTAACTGTATTGGTTTGCTAGGGCTACAATAACAAATACCACAAACTGAGTGACTTAAACAACAGAAATTTATTTCCTCAAAGTTCTAAAGGCTAGAAGTTCAAGATCAAGGTGTTGTCAGGGCTGGTGTTTTTCTGAGGACTCCCCTAGTTTGCAGATGACCTTCCTCTGGCTATGTTCTCACACGGTCTTCCCTCTGTGTATGTCTGTATCTGAATCTCTTCTTAGATAGATACTACTCATATTGGATTAAGACCCACTCTAAGGACTTCATTTCCCCTTAATTACCCTCTTAAAAGCCCTATCTCTAAACACAGTCACATTCTAAGGTACTGGGGTTAGGACTCCAACATGTGAGTTTGGGGTGGGGGTGGGGGACACAATTCAGCCCGTAACAGTGAATAACCTTACAAATATTAAAAAACCTATTAAGTTTCTTCTTTTACTTGCTGTTATAACTGAGGGCTTCAGCCCTAGGCATGTTTGCTATGGATTCAGTGAGACCAAGAAATGACAACAGAACACTCTTGGGGTAAAAGTATTTATACCTGGGTTTATTCTCCCAGCGGTAGGTCAAGCACTAGAATCACGTCTACATCCAGCAGTCTGAAGGTCGGGATCCTTCTCTGTCTCTGCCTCCACCCAGAGCACTGGGCAGAGCTCCTTATACAGTGACTCAGTCAGTAGCTTATCGCCTACAGGTGTGGAAGCAGTAGCCTAGCAGTAGGCCAATTGCATCATCAAGTAGTTCAGAGTCAGGTGAGGATCCTGGCCAGAGGAACTTTCA
Source organism: Manis pentadactyla (assembly GCF_030020395.1). Lineage (NCBI taxonomy): Eukaryota > Metazoa > Chordata > Mammalia > Pholidota > Manidae > Manis > Manis pentadactyla. The sequence continues at coordinate 60,458,245 of NC_080024.1, read as the reverse complement.
TTTTCCCCACACTTGCATTTATTTTATAAAAAGTCACCTAAGATTATAAATAATAAAAATGTGAGGCCTGCCAAAGGAGCCTGAAACATCCAAGTAAAATTGGAATGGTTGGAAGATGTATTTGAAAAACCAGGTGCTCTTAAATCAACATGGCCTGTCCCTACCTACCACAGTACTTCAAGGATTACCAACCATAATTCCAGATCCAACAGGCAGTACTTCGAGAATTTCTGCATGATGGGGGACCAGGGAAGAGAGATGGGTATGGCATACACAGCATGGCCTGAGAATCACAGGGCTGAGCTATGCCAGAGAAAATACCAATTTCATGCCAAATTCCCAGAAGTAGTTAAGGGGCTGGCAGGTAGCTAGTAAAGCATTGGGAAGGGTAAATCACATTAGATGGGGCTTCAGTTTTATTTTTTTAAAGACCCTTGGCTTTCATTTTCAGTACAAGTCATGTCAACAGATTAGGGAAAAAAGCAGAGAGAAAGCAACAGAAACAATATACACAGACTTTAGTGAGGCTGACAATTTTAGCATAAAAGCTTTTATGACATGGTCAGGTCTCTATTGTTCGTTACACGTCTGTGCTCCAAAATGTAATTTCAGTGGTTTGATGTTAGCATAACGGCATTCCCAGAAAGCTAGCCCTTGGTCTTAATATTTTCATTAGCCAGCGTGCTAATAATTAGCCAGACATGCTGACTGTGCCATGGACAATAATTTGAGGGAAAGAGGCTTGGTTGATAGAAGCCAGGAAAGCAGAAAGTATGGAAGTGGGGTATTCAGAAGGTTTTCTTAGACTGAGAGAGGACTTAGAAATCCTAGACCTACTGCCTTGAAGTGGAAATATCAAGTGTAAGTGAGTTCTTTAAATGAATGACATTTGTACTAAGAACTGAGGCTTTTTTTCTTCAGTCTACCTAAGAGACTTGGGCCAATCTCATCTGCATGGAGCAGCCTTACAGCCATGTCTTACATAGTTGTATAACTTAATAAGCATCCATGGTGGGTCCCAATCCAAGACTGGTCTTCACTTGTTGGTTAAAGTGCCCTCTGTGTATCTCAATTTCATTGAACATCAGGGATGAAAGGAGTTGTTTCTATAATACTTAACATATAAAATGCCTTCGGTTAAAGACCCCAAATGCCTATACACCCAAAAAGTTATTATTTTGGCTACAGGCTGTGAGTGTGGGAACACGTCACTTCAATAAGGTAGGAATGGATTCCTGGCCCACTTCAGCCTCAGATGTTGTTAATGTCATCAGAAGTCTGTGTTTATCCTACAATTGCTGAACTCATGGCTTGGCAGGTCAAAAACCTTTCTGTGCACTTTTCAACCCACACTAAAGTTCAATTCTGTGAAAACCCTCAGGAAAATATTATTTCCATTTGCAAATTTCCTTATGGTCACATATTTATTTGGCAGAGACACACAGAAATTAAATGTCTTCCAAATGCACACTACTGGCTCTACCAGCTAATGGATAATTCTGGCTTTGCCCTTTAATTTTCATTAGGGCAAGAAAAAATTGGTTTTAAGCTTTTTAGATCTCTCTTCAGGAACCCTTGTGGAAATTCACAGGTATCAGACTTAGTGTAGAATGAAAACAAAACTGTCAAACTTTATCAAAATTGAAGTTCTACCCAAAGACAGTATGTTCTCCCAGCACATAGGACATACTTGCATATGTGGACATGTGTGTGTGCGTGTGCACATGTGCATGTGTGTGTTCCAATTCATGTCTCCCTTATTTAGCTATTACATATGGTTTCCTTTATTTAATGAACATTTACTGAGCACCTATGAAGTGCTAAATGTTGTTAAACATTACAGAAGGTACAAAAATTAAATGGACAAGATTCCTATATTTAATGGGCTCACAGTCTGAGGACAAAAAACAGACCCTGAGGGCAGTGATCACAATTCAGCGTGAAGGTGGCTTTAACAGAAGCAACTGAGTGCACACCGAAGAAGGGTGTGCCCCACTGCAGGGATGGGGAAGACAGCACACTTCTGCCCACCTGCGAGTCCTCAGTCAACAACTGGTTCCCATACTCTTGAAAGAGGGCTGGCATACAGTCCACAGGCCAAATCCAAACTACTGCCTGTTTTTGTAAATAAAATTTTATTGGAACACAGTCATGTCCATTTGTTTCCATGTTGCCTATGATGACTTCTGAGCTACAACAGCAGAGCTGAGTGATTGCTCCCGAAAGTGTCTATATCCTAACATCCAGAACTTACAAATATGTTATTCTGCATGGCTCAAATTAATCGCATGAGTCCTTAAACATGGAGATCTTTTCCCAGCTGTGACCAGGAAAAGGAATTGATGCCCCCAATTCCTGGTCCTGAGGTGCTGAGCCTGGTAGGAGGCTGTGTGCAAGTTGCTGAATTCTGCCAACAACTGGAATAGGCAAGGAAGCTGATCCTCCCTAGGGACCCCAAAAAAGGCATGCAGCTTCAGTTTGAGCCCTGTGAGACCTGAGTCAGACCTCTGATCTACAGAACAATAAGATAAATTTCTGTAGTTTCAAGTTATCAAGTTTGGGGTAATTTGTTACAGCAGCAACAGAAAATAATATTGACAAGAGTTCACATGGGTCGAAAAGCCTAAAATATTTACTATTTGCCCCTTTACAGAAAAAGTTGCTAATGTCTATTTTTTAATATGCCTGGCAAATATTTTAGGCATATTTCCAAAGCTGGTAACAGTTTAGTAAACAAACTGCTAATTGTCCCCCAACTATCCATTCTCCTTTTTTCTTTTTCATGATAGAACTCCACACATACACACCTTTTATTAGAGCTCAGGGACACCCAACTAGAGGCTACGTTTCTCAGCCCCTTTGCCGTAGGCATATTCATGTTATAAAACTATTCCAAATGGATTGCTAGTGGAAGTGATGTGTGAACTTCTATGCCACTTCCTTAAAGAGAAGTTGTTTGACTTCCATCTTCTCTTTTCTCTTCCCATTTGCTAAAATGCAAACCTGATGATGATAGCCATCTTAACACCATAGAAGGGGATAACACCCTGAAATGATGAAACAACAAAACAGAAGGAATCTGAATTCCTGAATGCCTCAAGGAGCACAGCTACCTGACTACCCCGCATCTCGCCACCCACATCTGGACTGCTGCATGAGAGAATCAACTTCTACCTTATCTGAGTCACTATATTCTAAGATATGTCTATTTCGATGACTCAGGCTTTACCCTAACTAGTGGTGGTGGTAGCTGACCCAGAGAATCCATGAGCATAGCAAAATGGTTGTCATATTATGCCATTAAGTTTTGAGGAGGTTGGTTATACTGCTCTCCGTAGAAGAGAGGAGAAGGAGTTGGATGACAAGGCATAATACTTCACTGTCCTCCCAACCACCTGCAGTCTAACAACTGGGATCCGTCCTAAAGAGCCAACCAAGATGTGTCCAGTATGCCCTTCTTCTAAGGCAGCAGAACTCAGAGCCTTCCCTGGCCCATGCCTGCCGGCCTGGGTCCTGTGAGCCGCTCCCGGCTTGGAATGCCGTCTGGCAAAGCACTGAGAGGCAGCAGCGCTCAGCTGCAATGACATTCAGAGGTTAACAGCATTATGCTAATTTTACCTGTAAGAAAAAATAGCAAGTGTTTAGAAGGCTCCTGGTGACAGCCTCAGCTTGGTCCTTCTTCCCAGGTATCTGTATCTCAGAGAGCTTAAGATAAACTTTTGTGAGGAAGACTGTCCTACAGATTGTGTCAAATAATCCAGGAAATGACACAATAGAAATGCCAAAAGTCTTGGTAGCATCTTTCTAATTACTACGGGGCAGTACTGCTACAAGATTTGATTAGAACTGGTGTCCCGTTATGTAACTTGGATTTATATGACATCTCTTTCTTGGAAGCATGCTGGTGTGCAGTAACTTGGGGCTTACAATGAATTAAAGGCTGTGAAGTTGCTGACGTACACCAGCAGCCGGGACGGAATCAGTTTGCAGGAAGAGAAAGAAAAGCAACTCTCCCGCCCTGCGGGATCCCTCCGCCTCGGGAGCTTCAGTCTCTGTCAACCCATGTCTTCTGGGACCTGTGACCAATCTTAGGGATGTGGTTACTAGTTAAAATCAAAACCATTCCCTGTTTAATCCATTAGCTAGTTTAGTCTTCGAAATGTACAACTGTATTTTTTTAATCATAAATTAATTTATTCTTCAGATCACACGGTACCTGCTCCATGCTCAGTAAGTCTTGTAATGGCTTTTGACCAAAAGCAATAAAAACTAGACCAGGGTTTACTGATAGAATAAAGAAAGCAAATGAGAAAAAACCTAACCATTGACATAATTAGATTTCATCTGCGCATGCTTCTCTCTGTAAAACCCATGGTCAGAGGACCCCTGGTTCTGAAACTTGACTGGCATAACACACTTTTCCTCACCAAGCAGCTGAAGTTTAAGGGTTTGCATCCCACTGTCACCCTCCCTCAGCACTGCCCACTACCACCATTCCATCCACCCCTTTGCCAGGAAGCATTCATGTTGAACTTTTTTTTTTTTTCAAACTATATCATTCACTACCAAGCTTTGGGGCCTATTTAAGTATTTGACATGAGCATAGTTGGTCTCTGAGAAATAAAGGCCCAGTGGGGATTTTCCAAGAGCCCTTCAGAAGTGAGCTATCCGAATAACAGTTCGTTGTTTCCTTACTGCACTGTGATACTTTCCAAAAAACACAACCCACTGAAGGAACAGCAGGTTGCACTGTGAAATGCAGTATTCTAAATTAAAGTTTCATGGTAAGTGGGAGCCTTTCAGTGTGACTGGACATGATTTCATCTAGAACTCCCAGGGAGCTGGAAGTGATATAATCTGGCACTCTGTCTCTGGTCTATTATAAAACTTTATCTTGAATATTTTGATTATGAGTTCAACTGACCCTCCCCAAATTTCCCACATCATTTAACATAGGCATTGTGGTGGCAAGAGTTGCAGGCATTCCTTTTGCCTTGTGGATAATTCTTAAAGTCCCAGATTCTTTTTCCTAAGCATCCAGCTAAGCAGAAATAAAGCAAGAGCCCATTATCCAAGGGAATAAAAAACATATTTTCCAAAGAATCCTTGTAATTTTGCCAACTTATAACTACTCTGGAAAAATCACTTTCTCCTGCTTAAAAATTAAAACGGATCTTCCCTTTAAATATGTTTTACTGTAAGTATGACTTTTTAAGTGTGAAGGGCAGAACAGGCTAGTTCTATACCTGCTCACTAATCCATGAACAGCTTCAGAATGAAATCACAGGTCAAGTAAACAGTGATTCTTCCCGGATAGAAGGCTTGGGTACTCTGGCTGGGTTTGCCCCAAATTATCCGACCTTGGTGATTCACTTCACCTCTTTAGACCTCAGTTTCCTCATCTACAAAATTAAGGCTGAACTAGAGCATCTTGCAAGATGTGTCTTTTCAGTTCTGTGCATAAGAAAGACATTAATTGTACTTGGGTACTTCTATTTCTTTAATTCTTAATGTGTGTATCATCCACTTAAGTGATTCAACAAACCATTACTTACTGAGCCCCTACTAAATGGAAAACATGTGCTGGGCACTGTAAGTAATATCAAAGTGGCAGACATAGAAGGTGCTTTCAGGAAACCCCCAATTTAGTTCATAAGATGAGAACAAGACATGAAGTTATATGGTGTCACAACATAATGGGCCAGTTTGCCATTGGTGTCGGTCCCTGGCTGCCCAGCTGCAGATTCTGAAGACCTGTGTCCCAAAAGTTCAACCTTTCCAGACCCTGAATCAGTGAGAACCAAGCTTGGCAAAGTATGAGAAGACACCCCCCCACTGGTTTGGTCTGCAGTCCTGAGCCCCCTCCCTCTGCCCCAGACATCCAAGGGTCCACCCAACCGCTGCTTCATTCAAACACTGTGCACAGTTCCTACCACTCTGTTTTCTTATAAACCGTATTAGTTAGGTGTGTGGGCTAAAATGCTGTATCAGAATCCTAAAAACTAGAGTCCCTTACACCAGAAGTTTATTATTGCTAGTGTAATAACAGTCCAGAGGCTGGTAGGGTAGTTTTATTGTTCACTACACCTGGGGCTTCCATTTCTGGATCCAGGCCTGCTGAGGCAATGTCATGCATTGCTACGAACAGTAAGCAATGGCAATGGCAGAATAATACGGATGCCACAGTCTTGAAGCGTCCGGTGTTTAGGTGAAAGGATTACAAGAGCCTTGAAGTTGTTTGAATATCCCAAACCAAGCCGTCCCCACACTTCCCAAACAAATGCTGTAATTCTGTAAATCCAGAGTGTTTTCGTAGGCTGTGTCCCCAACTTGCAGTACAAACTTCTTACGCTGCTACAGAACACTGCGGTGGAAAATCATCGAACTTCAAGATAGTAAAACAGAGAAAAAAAAATCGAAGGTAGTATAAATGATTCAGTCACACTGAAATGCAGCCAAGAAGTTTGCATGGAGAGGTTTGCTGCTGCTGGGGCAGAAATAAGACTGATGTTTGCGTTCAGCCCCTCCTGGTGTCTTGAGCAGTGGTATTGTTTCGAGCTTGAAAAGACTTTAACAGGCTGTTTTCAATGTGCAAACTTAAAATCCCAACCTTTGTTGGATGAGGGGAGGGTGACAGTTTGTAGAGCGACATAAATAGACACTTCAAAGTTAATAACATTTACAATCTCCAGTAAGTCAGGAGGGGAAATATGGAAAGCACAGAAGTAGTCATCTGCAACATTCAAAGATTTGGGGACATTGGGTCTAAATGAAATCATCCTGACAGGAGAGTATATCTTTTGGGGCCACTTCAGAGAAAAGGACATTACCCCTCACATCTCCAGCCTGAATATGTGTGATAATGAATTCACGAGCTTGAGAATGTGCCTATGGTATTTCTTCTACTATAAGCTGATTACTTACATAAATGGGAATTTTTTGTGTGTGTCACAGGAGGGGAAGACGGAGCAGCAGGAGCAAACAGAAGCAGTCAGCTTGCCTTACATATTTATATTTCTTTGTGAAATAGCAGAAAGTGTCCTCTTCCACAACTGAATTTCTTCAGTCTTTTTAAGGCAAAATAGTGCCCAAATATTTATATGGAAAAAAGTATTTATGCTTATAACAGGTAGAATGTTATTCTAATCAGAGTTTCCTCCAAATACCCTCAGTCTTTCCAACACTAAGGTCCAGTCATTACAGTCAAGCACAATGACTACTGTTTTTTGTTAACATCCCTGTATCTAAAAAGTATTTTAAAAAACAAAAAGGAAAACTACACACCTACTTCTACATTATTTTTATACTAATCAAGTCTACTTGTTCAGAGAAAAATCCAGAGTGATATATTAAATGTTAACATTAAATCTATGGTCATTTGGGCTTAGCCTTACAAAACCTGAACTAGGTGAGAAATATACATTTATCTCATTTCATGACAGATTTATTTCCAAAAATTCTGTGTTGAATATGCTATACTTTAAACACTCTAACTGAAACCTGTGGTGTATTATTTAGAAATAGTCACACCTTAAAACTGTCTTTCCACATATAGGCTTCTTTTTTAAAAGTTCCATGTGTTCTATTTTGTTTTGTTTGTAATCTTAATTATTCCAACCACTAAAAATAAATGATAATTATGTGATGTGACAAAGGTACTAATTATCACTACACTTACAATTAAATTATACATAAATGTATCAAATCAACATGTCATACCCTTTAGATTTATATAATGTTATATGTCAAATATATTTCCATTTGAAAAATCAAAGAGGGTGAAAGGGAAAAAAAAAAATCAAACATACAGGTTTCTTGAAATCAAGCTAGAGATGCACATAGAGAAGGTGGGGACTGAACTCCCCACCCTGCAGCCCCTGTTTGAGACACACACCTAGACAGTGACACGAAGCAGCCAACACATCAACTGTCTCCTTTCTACTTCCCTTCCTCTATCCTGTGTTTGTCCTTTTAGCCTAGGAACCACTTCCCAAGAAAGGGCTTTGCTGCCCAAACTCTAGCATTCAACCTCCAAGGGGCCCTGCAGTTGGAGAAGCCTCTCTAGACTTTCGCCTTTTATATTAAATGCTTGGAATCGTAGAAAGGCAACCCCTGCTCCATCAGGACTCGTATGCCACCATCCGCGTAACTCCCAGAGTATCGAGTGAACTGAGCTTCCCTTTCAGAGACACAGTCATTGCAATAACCTCACTACAGAGACCTACTTGGTACTCAGGCACTCAGAAATGTAAGAAATATTGCTGTAATTCTGTGTTTTTATTTCAACAAATGCCCCCCCCCCAAATCGAGGCTCTTTCTTTTCATTCTCAGTTGATGAGAGCCTTATGTCCCCACCAGTTCCAAAGCTCAGATTTGAAGATTCCATATGAGTAACCCGGGCTGTGATCCCTGCCCTCATCTCTGAGAACACTTGCTGTTTACAGAGGGCAAGCTGCTTTTGTGTGATTCAAAGCATTACTAATTAAAACCTGTTACCTTCCTCAGGATAGATATATTTCCCTCCAGAGCAGCATTTGTCTGTCCCATTAGCATTAATGGGAGCAACACAAGTGCAGCAAGAGGAGAATGGGCCCCTTGGGTCTTTGAACTTAAGTCTACTTCAAAACTGAAACCGATATATACAATGGTATCATTGATGCCATTAAAAATCATTATACTTTACTGCAACTTTTATAAAAGTAATTGTAAGCTTCGTGAAATATACTTGGCCCCTGGGAGTTGCGCATTATTAGGCTAAGACTGGACATGATAAAGTGAATTCACAATAATACCTGAAAAATATTTCGGCTAGGGGAATTTATTAGATCCAGTTGAGCTTGTGCAGAGGTCTGTGTCCGTAAAGACAATTAGCTTGGGTAGGTTTTAAAAGCATATGCAACTCCGTGCTACAATTCAGGAAAGGATATGGTAAAAGGAGGCAAGGCAACCCACTATCGTTACAATGATACGTCTTAATGGGCTGCTGTAAAATACCATCACCTTGCGTCTCTGTAATATCCTTGATTTGCACAGTCTTAAGTGTTTTACAGGCATTACTAGTTGATGTGCCAATTATTTTAGAGGCAAAGGAGGAAGGCATTTTTTTTCCAGACTGTGAAACTGAGGCTTAGAGAAGCAACATGGGGATCAGGACGAGGGTTTCCTCAAAAAAAGGAGGGATTCTCAGTGCCGACTTAAAACACCAGACCAAGGATTCAACTCTTGGGGAGTCAGGGCAGTGATGCCCTGAATTTCCAATTCAGAGGCCCTTGAAAAACTAGCTGTTGCATTCACTGTCCTGGCAGGCAGCTGAGCATGACCTTATCAACCATACGACCCTGAGCAAGTTTAACAGTTTCCTCATACGTAAAAAGAGAGATTACAAAGTTCTGCCTCATGGGGTTGTTTTGAAGATTAAATGACCTAATACATATAAAACCCTTTGAAAAGCACTCCTGCACATAGTAAGCCCTCAGTAATGTCAGTCATTGTTACTAATCCTTAAGGCCAGCCAAGGAAATAGGGCATAGTGAGAACTGATTGGCAGAGAGACCTACCTCCCTTACTCCTAAATTCCCTAAAAGGCCGTTCCATCATACTCTATTGCATCATCAAAGTCCCATGGCTTAGGGCTTTGTGTTCTCTAAAAATACAAATTGCCTGGGAAAGAAATACATCATCCTAAGCTGCATGCCACAATCTGCGTAACTTCATCAGGTCCTTTCCTGAGGTGGTGGCGGCGAGTGGGGGTCAGCAAGGCTGTGTTCCCGGCATGCTCTGGAGAAAAGGCAGACCAAAAAGAAGGCTAGAGCCAGCTCAGACCTCAGGGCTGTACCTACTGCTTTATGTATAAATCAGCCACGGATTCCTTTATTAGTAAATATGTGCAGTTTCTGAATTTGCCGTGTGCCACCTGAACCAGAACTCCAGCGGTCTGAGGTCTTCTCAGTCAAGGAACATTTGGTCACAGCTCTCAACGTGCTGCAGGCCAAATGTCAGTGGTGCTGAGCTTATCTCCTGCATGGTCTTCTCTCTGTGTGCTTGGCTGCCTGGCCAGTCCTGGTTCAGGAGGAAGAGGACCCAGAGAGTGTCTAGCAAACCCCCTAAGTCCAGCAGGTTAGTTCCTCTACTCTGCACTCCCAGGGAACCCTACAGAGCTCCTTCTTCATGCTTCCAATAGTTTACTAAAAGTATCCATGGTTTTCTCCACTGGACTGAAAACTTCTAAAGAAGAGAGACCGTATTTTATTTATCTTTATGTTAGCATGGTGCCAGTATTAGTGGACACTCACATACATATTAAATACAAAACTTCTGGGCTAAGGAGTTTGCCAAATCATTCCTTCGAACCATGAGTTTTAATAGCATTCTCACAGTTCTTAATTCCGGTTCGAGTCCTTAAGTCTATTCCTCCATGTTCTCGAAGGTGATTTGATTTGCTTCAAAGTTGTCTTCAGATTTCTTAGCTTTCGAGCAATTACATAAATGCTAAATTGGACATTTTTTTCTTATTTTTAAATGTCAGCAATAATCAACTAAGCCTGTATTTGCTTTTTAAATGTAATGAAGGTAAAATTAAACCACCAGATCAATTTTGCAGATTATTTTCATATCTTTGGGACTTAAAACAAACTAACAAAAACTGTGGTCCCCAGAAAGCTTAAGAAGTGTTTAAAGCCCTGGCTTAATAAGTTTTTTTTATATATCTATTTAGCATCTCAATGAACCTTATCAACCCTCTTTCATTCCACTGGCAATTTTCTGACCTCCAAGTTGAAGACTTGAGCCCTGAATTCTGCTCATGGGTGAGTAATCACAGCAAGCCTCTAGCAGAAACCATCCCCACACTGCAAATAGATCATCTTCAGCGTTGTAAATCAAAGCCTCAAAGAGCATCATTTAGCCTGCAGCTAAAATTGCTTGTTTATCAGATGGTGCCTGGTTTAGCGTGGAGCGGTCCCTTGTAAATCTCTGGGACCTTTTACAGCACGTACTTAAGCAAGCACATTGGCTCCTGGGAGGCTTTCTGAGAGCTTTAATGACTGTGGCTGCTAAAAGATCCAGGCCTTGGCTTTAGTTAAAGTGGCTCCGGGTACAGTTTGGCTCCATTTTGTAAACTCACAAAGATAAGGTGTCTGCTTTCTCCAAAGGAAGGGTGAGCATTTGTTTCTTAGGGAATCTTTATATCTAAAGTGCTAATGTTCTTGTGGCTTTGGGTATTTTGACCTTTTGTCTGCTAATTTTTGATTTACTGAGGGGGAGAATTCTTTCTCTAAACTTTATTGCCATTCTGGAAAGACAATGAAATGCATGTGACTCTTCAAAATCACATCCCGCCCACCCCCCAGAAAAAAGATTTTGGATGAACACTGTACACGTCACTCCCAGTGATATTGCATTCTTTCCCCCCACCCCTGCCCCCACCAAATATAACCCTAAACTTCTCCTTAGTTACATTGAAGAGTAAATATGTGCTCAAGCTTCAACAGGGCAATTAATGTGTCTGCTACAGGCTTGGCTGGCTGCTGGCTCACCTTAGCGCTTTGTTTCTTGCAAAGAGAACAGCTTATAGATTCCAGCCATGTTGCTAAAGGTAGCAAAGGGAAATTGTCCACCAAATTCCCATTGGTTTAGAAACCGAGCTACTTGCTGGAGTCATGAATAGCTTATTGACTGAATACACCACCAAGGACCCAGGTGGTCACCAACTACTTTGCTGATGGACATTGGAGAAGACCTGATGAAATTTACTAATTAAAGAAATCTTTACACAGTTCTTTCTCATATACAATCTCTTTGATATAAGTTAATTAAAATACTCTTCAATACCTTCACCTGACATGGGAGAAGTTCTCTAAAGAGTTAGAGGAGAAGCAAAGCACATTTAAGGGGTGGTGTCTTGCGATCAATTGTTCCCAAGCTAATTTCACAGCTACCATGGTCTGGATTTTGAAAACGGGCCTCCTTTTCTTAAAACCGTGCCCTCTTTTCATATATCAGAGCTTAATATATTTGGCTTTGCTTCTGTTAAGGGTAAAGAGTTTTTTGTTCTGCCTTTCTTGGGTTTTTCTTTTTGTTTTTTTTGCTAGTAGTTTAACTATTCTCCAAACAAGCCACTGCTATGATAAGTGCTTCTACACTTAGCATCATTCAAGCTGGGGACTCCTGAGGATAAACATACAATACTTGTCATAAAAGCTAAAAATATGTGCACCTGTTGCATCCTGCTGAAATCACACCAAGCTGACTAGCACTTGGGAAATAAAAACTTAACTGACTCATATGCCTCCTGAAAATAGACTTTATACACTTATTCTTCCAAAACCAGGTCTGAGAGACACTTTGTAATATTCAAGCAAATTGGAAGCCAGATGATACTGGTGAGTCTCTGAATTGTTGAAGGGGAAAGAAAAGGTTTAGGGAGCACTATTTCTCTTCCCACGTGTGTTTGCTAACCACACTTTCAGCCGCTTTCACTATAGCCCTCAAAGGGCAAGGCAAACAAATCAAGAGTCTTCTTAACATTATACACTACTTGTCTCATTTATTAATTTATGCAAGAAGTATTTACTGAGCACCTATTATGCATGGTACTAGGCTCTGGAACACAATTTCCAAGTTCTCAGTTAAGCATATGGTCTACTAAAGGAGGATATCCATTAATAAAATAATACCCCCAAAAATGTAAAAGAGAGACACAGAGTACTGTGGAAGTCTGAAAAGCAGAGGGCTCCTACTAATTTAAGAAGTCAGAGACAAGACCTCTGAGAAAATAACACTGGGATCAGAAGCACAGATCTGAGTTATCTAGGCAAAGAAGGGAGGAAAGAACATTCCTAAGGCAGGGGGAGAGCATATGCAAAGGCACTGTGGCAGGAGGGGACTTAGAGCAGGCCAGGCTGACTGAAGACTAAACTCCAAAAAAAGAGACCAGTGCAGGTCAAGGTTGGACTGTGCAGCACTCCTTAGTCCTTATTTGTTTTTGCATTTACCCAGGGAGCAATGGGAACCATGGGAGGATTTTGAGCAGGGGCTCACATAATCTAAACTGCATGTTGAAAATATCACAGTAGCTGCAGATTAGAAAAGAGATTGGGGGCAGCAAGGACCCATCTTTGTGTGGAGACAGGTTAGGGGAGTTGCAGTAATTCAGGCTAGAGAGAGTGATAGCAAAGACAAAGGTGGTGATGGTGGAAATTCAGGAGGAAGTGGACTGGTTTGAGAAATATTTGATGGGTAAAATGTCCAAACTGATTCGACATTTAAGATGTAGGAGAAAGAGGTATTAAGAATGACTCCTGAGCTTCTATTGCACCTAGCTGTGTGGATGGTGCTACCATTTACTGTCCTAGGGAGACTGGAAAAGGATGTGGCCTTGGGACATGGAAGAGTTTTGCACATGATGGATATCAAGTGGCTCTGAAACATTTGGAGGTGTCAGTTGGATAAACAGGCCTGGACTTCACAGGGCTCTCTGGGCTAGAACTACCAGCTGTGAGACATCTCTGCGAGGTTGGCCACTGAAGCCATTTGTATTAGTTTCCCAGTGCTGTCATAACATATTACCCCAAACAGGGTGCTTAAAAAACAGAAATATGTTCTCTCAGAGTTTTTGAGGCGAGAAGTCTGAAATCAAGGTGTCAGCAGGGCAGCATTCCCTTTGAAAGCTCTAGGAAAACTCCTTCCTTGCCTCCTCCAGCTTCTGGTAGCTGCCAGCCATCCTTAGCGTTCCTTGGCTTATGGCCATATCACTCCAGTATCTGCTTCTGTCTCCACATTATCTTCTCCTCTTCTGTGTGTCTTCTCTTCTGCCTGCCTATCTTTCACAGAATACTTGCCATTATATTTAGGGCTCATATAGATAATCCAGAATGGTCTCATTGCAAGATCCTAACAAAATTACATCCACAAAACCCTTCCTTCCAGTAAGGTCACATTCATAAGTTCCAGGGATGAGGATGTGGACATACATATTTGGGAGCCACAGTTCAACCCACTACTGCATGCATGTGTTATGTGGATGAAATCACCTGAGGAGACAATACAGAGTGAAAAGAGAAAAGGGTCTAAGACTGCCTAGAAGAACTCCAATATTTGTTGTGTGTCATGTAGAAGAATTCCGTACACAACAACTAAACCCATTGATTAAAATTCCTTGTGAGTCTAAGATCATTATCAATTAGAAACTCCCAGTTTCCCATTCATTCATCATTCTCACCATTATCTCATTGCTCACATAAGCTCTTCTGCAATCTCTTTTTTAAAATTCTTCTGCCCAGTATGCTTAGCACTTAACTAGCACTCTCGTTCATTGTTCTTTAAATGTTCTACATGCCTTAGTCTTAGTGTGTTCCTTGAGGGCAGGCTCTGTGTGTTCTATTCTCCTGGGATTTCCTCACAGTATTAGGACTGGACACATGACAAATATCCAACAGATACTTGTTTATTGACAAGTGCTATATCAGTTTTCTATTAATAGTTTTCCATTATTGCTATTAACTTCCTATTATTAATTTTCTAGTTTTTCTATTAAACCACAAATTTAGTGGGTTATAACAACACAAATTTATTACCTTACAGTTAATAGTTAAAAGTCCAATACAGATCTCACTAAGGTAACATCAAAGTGCTGGCAGGGCTCCCTTCCTTTATGAAGGCTCTGGGGTTGCTCCATTTCCTTGCCTTTTCCAACTTCCCACATTCCTTGGCTCATGGCCTCCTTTTATCTTCAAAGACAGTAACAGCAAGATGAGTCCTCACATCACATTGCTCTGATCACCTCTTCTGCTTTCTACTTCCACTTTTACAGAAGCTTGTATTTCCTTAGATTCTACTCAGATAACCCAGGATAAATTCTCTACTTCAAGGTCAGCTGATTAGCAACTTTAAATCCAACTGCAACCTAAATTCCTTCTGCCATGTAAGGTAACATATTCACAGGTTCCAAGGATTAGGATGTAGACTTCTTGGGGAGAGAGGGCATTTATCCTGCCTATACTAAATTTATTCACTTATTCATTAAATTACATGGCCAAGATGTTTGCCTTTGAACAGAAGCTCTCAGGAAACACTCTCCCTTCTGCTTCCATGAGAAAGAAGGCTTCTAAACAAAAAAATGAAGAACTATTGCTTGATAATGACTTGTTACCAAAGAGCAGAGAAAAGACACATGCTAAAAGCTGGCTCCCAGTCCAGAAGACAGGTGTCTACTGGATCTCAGAGTCATGAAAATCTTGTGACATTCAAGTTTCCTCAGTATTTACCAGAGCGCTTGCACTCAACTTCCTGCTCAAGTGCCTGGTAAGTAGAATGATCATATAATTTGTCATCTGACTCAGGACACCATTAAGAGTGAAAGGGATACAGCAGGTATAAACTGGGTGTGTGGCCATCCTAAAAGAGATGGAGTGATGTCAAATGAAGTCCATTATACCTGGTGAATTTGGACCAGAAAGCATGAAGGCTACCCCATTTTCACTTAAGATACTTGCTATTTCTCCCTGGTCACTAATTTGGGATGAACTCAGATACCTTTGGAGTGCCCAGGTCCCAGCCAGCTCTGTTCTCAGAACTATCACCTTTGTTCTCCTTGCCCCACCTACCAAAACTTCACCACATCCCCACATGTTGTTTTATATTTGCACAGCGGTGGGCTCTCAGAGTGCTTGCACTCATTCCTTCACGTCATCCCACTAAACCTACAAGACAGGCCAGGAAGGTGCAGTCTTCACCTGTCCACTTTGCCCAGGAGGAAGTTTGATACAGAAGAGTCAAGTGCCTGTCCCAAGGTCACAGAACTGCCTACCCTGGGAACACAAACCGCCTCAAACTTGCCCCAGTCCAGGGCCTTTTCCCCAACACTGCCAGACTCACAGCAGTTGCCACCAGCCCATATTTGTAACCATATTAGTCAAAAGCCTGGGAGAAACAGCTAGGTTGCTGCTGCCTTCTCAAAAGACTACCTGAGACTTTCACCTGTGGTTTAAAGGAAAGTGGTACAAACACTGAGGCGTCCTCTCCAATCTGACTTCCAAAAGGGCTAAAGGGATATTCAAAACACATTTTTTTTACCCTCCAACCATTCTGGAGACAGCTGTTCCCAATTCTACTCTAGCAGGTGGCTGCAGCAGCATCTTTGCCTTCTTTTCATTAACAAATGCTTTTCCAGAGAGCAGATCTCGTAGCTCAGGCAAATGTGAAAGTTTTGCCTAACGGCCAGTGGATTGTATAAACCTGCACTGTATCTCCATGAGGAGGTGACCAGAATTGATAGTCATAGAGTGATACAAGATTAGTAGCCTGTTATAAATAAAGCTAATACTTTTTCATCATATAGGTTAGAAATTAAGAGAAAAGACACAGGAAGAATTTTTATTGTGCCTTTGGAGCAATCAAATATAGGTTAAAAGCAGACAGCATTTCCCCCAAAATAGCTGACTATTTCCAAAAAGCAACAAAGAGGGAGGAGATATGGGGGGAGAAGCAGGGACAAACATTTAAGTTTCAGATTCACTAACTGAATTTTCAAGGGTTGTTACTAAATTTCAGAATTCAAATAGGGAGGAAGGGTTTATATGAAGGGGTTATAAGGTAATGTGGATAAAGTAAAGGTTCCTATGTCCAGGATTCTCACCTGGCCCTGGTCAGCTAGCTCACTACACACGTGTGGGCTGTACATTGGTATTGACTCTATATAAAGAGCTCTACCCAATGCTCTGGGCTGCAGGATGCAGGAGAGCAGAGGCTGGAGTGGTGGCAGCACCAAGACAGAGACTGAGGTGGCTGCGGGGACAGAGAGGCCCAGAGGCAGAGACCGGCTTGCTGCATGCAGACTCTCTGAGTGAACGGGATTCTAGTGATTGACCTGTCACCATGGAAATAAAGTTGGGTATAACTCTTTCACCCCAGAAACATTTTACTGTCATTTCTTTGTTCTCATTGAATCCATAGTGAACTTGCCCAGGGCTGAAATCCATTGGCAAGACAATTGGTATAGTTGGCAGGATTCACTGGTTCAAGACTGGCTCTGTCACATTTCCCTTTGGCCTCTGCTGTAAAAGGAATACATACTCTCACAATCTTCCAACGGCCCTCTCAGACGAGTTTTAGGATCCCAGGTTTCTATGGCTAGTTCTGTTCATGGAAAACAGCGTTAGGAGAAATGTTAACTTACATGATATGGAAGAAAGGAGGCATCACTTAAAGGCTCCAAGTAAAACTTTTAAGTTTGGTAGCTAAAATGTGTGAGTATTAATATATTTAGGTGTGATGTATTTAAAGGTGAAGGATGCTGATAGGACTACTGTCTTAAGCCAGTTCATACTTAGTTCCAGCCCTAAATGTACCCAGAGCTCCTCTTGAAAAGCCAGAGCCAATATCCCATACCACAACCTTGTATCCATGCCTCACCCACTCTGGTCCTATGAGTCTTCTTCCCATTCCTGGTGCACCCTACATTCCCACTGGATTCTGATATTTTCCAGATACTGCTCCCTTCACTTGGAGCCCTACCCCACACCCACCATGTACTCAAAGCTCTCCCCCTAACTCCCACCATTCAAGCCCTTTCTGACCTTCCAAAGCAGTACAATCCCTTTGCCATATGCTCCCCTTGCTTCTCTGTGACAGTCTTCATTTGCTTTGCTGGTTTTCCATCCATCTTCCCAGGAGACAAGAAGGTGGAGGGTTCCAACAAGTTCAGTGTCTGATCTATAGCAGGTACACAAATATTTGTTGAATGTATTGGAACATGTGATAGGTGCCCCTCTGTTGAATCTCAGGAAACCTTCCTTAATCCTATGACAGCTCATGCACACTTGACAGGGTAGCCAGATTACTTTCTCCACTGAGGGGAGGGGAGGGTGTGTCTCTTATCTTTGTGTTCCCCACTGCCTGCCCCTGTGGCAGACATGGAGTGAATTGTGGGAGCCCAACAATAATTCACAAAACTATAATTCTTTCTGAGTCTATTTTAAGCACTATCACTCAGCTTTATTGTGGAGTTTTCTGTCAGATTAAGTAGACCAAACATAAGCCACCTCTAAATTTTAGCCTTTCCATTCCAAAAGTGGGCACCATTTTTCTTAACAGAAAAGGATTCAAATGTGGCTAATATACCCTAATTACAAGGCAGTGCAGGATTCACATCATGTTGTGTTTTTTATGTTAACTGGGAGGTCTGCCAACACCACTATGATTCTTTACTAATCTGGAACACTTATGAAAACTGGAGAAGCTATAAGAAGAACATGTTGGACACCTACTCTGTGCCCTGCATCATCTATATCCAGAAAACAGATGGTGTCTCCCAGCCAAATATTAAGTTTGGGTAACAAGGATAACCCACAGTGAATTTATGAAACATGTGAAGCATCTGAACACCATACAAAGTGCTGGATAGGAGGGAACAACAATTATTTAAGTCACTAGTATGGCTCTGTAATGCCCCTGGGAAGATGAGAAATATCTTTCCTTTTCACCACAGGGAGACTTCTTGCAGTGGTTTTAAGCCAGGGGACTCCAGTTAATGCTGCCAGTAGTTTGGTTCCAGAGAAACAGATGGGAAACATGTTTCTATCTCCACTGACTGCCACAGAGTGAATGGGCTGACTTTTCTAATGTGGATCAAATTTGACTTTTAAAGTTAGCTTTCTTTAAAAGTATTTTATCTTCTTGTAGGATTTAAAACATACACTTATAAAAGACAGTGATTTTGACAATATCAAACATTGACAAGGATATAGAGTAACTGGAATGCAATTGTTTTTCAGGTGGGAATATAAAATGGTATAACCACTTATAAAGCATATAAAGTTAAACATAATATAAAGTTATACATAAATCACATAGCAATACCACTCCTAAGTATTTAACTAAGACAAAATAAAACATAAAGACTTTTACATGTCTGTTCATACCAGCTTTATTTATAATACCTAAACTAGAAGTAATCCAAATGTTCATGAATAGGTGAATGGATAAACAAACTGTGGTATAAGCATCCATTCAATACAGTAATAGTCAGCAATAAAAAGAGACAAGCCACTCAAATGTACAACAACACAGGTGAATTTCAAAAATATTATGACAAGTGAAAGAAGACAAAAATTAATACAAACTGCTTGATTCTATCTATACAAAATTCTGGAAAAGACAAAATTAATCTACAGTGACAAAAAGCAAGTCAGTGATTGCCTAGAACCAAGGCTGGGTGTTGACTGGAAAAGAGATGATGGAAATGTTTATATCTTAATCACAGTGGTGGTTATGTGATTGTATGCATTTGTCAAAACTCATTTAACTCTACACTCAACCTGGGTGCACTTTATTGTATGTAAATGATGCCTCAATAAAGTTGATTTGTTTTAGGGTGATTTTAACTACATTTTCAAAAGGCTTTCTAGTTTACAATTCACCTTAAAACCAGAGACAATTTTTTTAACTGCATAATAAGTAAAAACTGGGAACCCCATTCATCACAAAAAATTTGTCTTATATTCTTAATGATATGTTCCCCATTCATCAACTTCAAAACAAAGCTTCTATGGCAATCTAATGTTGAATAATTACCATGAATATCACCCAAATGTTTCATAAAGACTTCTCTAAAGGGTTGTTGTAAAGGCAGCTTTCCATTTTATAGGAACATGAATGACATAGGGTAATACTTAAAGCAGTCTTACTGCATTCCTGCATAACTGACAAGTGTACATGTCTATATAAGAAATTACATTCAGGAATTCATTTATCTGGGAAATTGTGATGAAGAAGTCAATAAAGTGCCTCATCAATATCTAACCAAGGTGGATTCCTTACCTGGTTGATCAAAGTCCGCTTTGGGGAAATTCTGTCTTTAAATCACAAAACACCTTGTTCCTAGAATGGCTGATGAAATTCTGCATGGTAATTTTGTTAAGAAAGGCAGTATGCAGAAGTTAAGAACAAGAGTATTGAAACTCTGATTATTTAATCAGTTCACTCTGAACAATCTGGACTCCTCCTCTTATTAATGATATGACTGTAGGCTACTCATTCAAACTCTCTAAGCCTTAGTTTCCTCCTGTGTAAAATGGGCATATTAATATATACCTGCCTTACAGGATTATTTGGCAGTCTCAGGAATATACTACATGTCAGGCACTCAGCACGGTGCTTGGCAATCCTATATACACAATAAAGGTTAGCTGCAATTATCAAGAAACAGAATACTTCACTGCTCACTGAAGCTGTAGCAAAAAAACAGGGCATCATGGCTATTTAGCAACAAAAGAAAATAGAGACAAACACAGTTCATGACTTATGAGTCATATTAATGAATGAAATAGATCTTAAATCTCATCAGTTTTCCTTAAAAATTCTGTCATTCAAAAATCTTTTAGAAATGAATATTAAATTGGCTTCATGTTCACATGCACAGCTAGAAGGGAAAAAAAATTCTGGGGCAAAACCTTAACTTCAGATGATGAAATTAATTCCATTAGTGAACTATTGCTTGTGTTGGGGAGGAAAAATTTTCCTTTACCCTTCAAGGTTCTTCCAGCTGGTTTAACAATAAAATTGACATGAGACAGATTAACAGAACATCATATTTAATTATGCACATAGGGGGACTCCATATAGACATGAGATTCCATAGACAAGGCAAAATGAGTTATACATGTCATTTTAAACTAAGGAGAAGAGGGTAGGGGACTGGAACTTCAAAGGGAAAGGGAAGCAATTCACAGAAATGTGAAAGAGTTAATTGGTAAACAAATGTTTGCTGGGCCACAGAAACATAGAGCGGGAGGTTTTAACAGAGACTTCCCTAAATTCCTCCCTGTCTACCACACCTAGTTCATACTATAATGTATCTGTGGTAATAGCTCTCTTCCTGGAGCATGTCCTCTGTGTGAATCCTTTTCATGCAGTTAGTGTGAGGGTCAAAGTTTCTTTATGAGTCTTTGGGCCATGATTGTTTTCAGTGCCTCATAATCTTCATGCCAAGGTCCCGCATTTTGGGGTGACCTGCCCTTGGTCCCTACACTTGACACCACTGTTTCCCTTCCTGAAACATGCAGCCATTTCCTACAGAGAGAAAATAGCCCTTCCAACATATATGTAAATATATCCATTTCCAATCAAGAATGTTCAATCAACTTAGAAATGTGATTAACAGGGAAGAATCCTCTGAAATGTTAACCGAGTTGCATTTTGATGGTCATTTTAAATGTGAAGCCTCGCAAAGCTGACTTCCTACTCCTTCTACTTCAGAGCCAAGTGAAATTGTCTCCTGAGAGTTCAGTTCATTTCTGTGTCTGATAGCCACTGGGGCCTCCAGCTTTTAGAACTGTGCCAAAGCAGGTGAGGGGAAAGAAGGTGGATTAGATGTTTAAGATGGAGATAAAGGAAACTGAAACAATCCTGTTTGGTTCAAGCATTTCCCTAGAGAGAAGTTTGCCTGATCATTTAAGGAGGAAAAAATTATTTACCAGTTTGCTACTTTTAAACAAATAATAAGAAAGCATGAAATATCTTTGGCTTTAATTTTTGCCTCTGACTTTAGGATCTCTTAGATATAAAAAGAGAAATATTTAGAATGCTTATTAAAAGTTTAAAATCATACAATATCAGTGACTGTTAGTCTGGGGAAAGGAAATCCCAGGGCAAAATACCTCTAAAAACCGAAATCAGTCAAAGGGAGAAATAAAGTTAAAAATCCGTTTATTGTTCACAAACTGCAGTCTGGGGCCATTTCTCTGTTTCCTGCTCCAGCAGAAGCAAAACCAGCCCTCCCCTTCACCTCTCAGGTACAGATAAGCCCTCTGTTGCCCAGGTAATTACCCATTGATATGGAGATGAACTTCTCTCCACCTCTGAGGAATGATGCAAATGCACTAAAGCCACACTTCTTTCCACCACTGAATGCCTATTGATATGCAGATGTACTAAAGCCAGGCGAGATATTCTGGAAATGTTACAGTTTACCTTACAATGAAAAAATAACTTCCAAAATCCAATGCAAGGTTCACATTGGGAAAAATCCAGTTGGTGGCAGAAAGTAAATAGGTTTCTTTTCTGAAAGCTAGTTTTAATACTAGTTATAAAATACTCTGTATTGTATTTCTGGTTAAGCAATCTCCATTATCACATGAATTCAGTAAATTTTTTACATGAAAGTTCTAAATTTTAGTTCACTGAAGGAAAACTAAATTCTAGAAATGGCTAAAAGCCAAATGCTTACTTCTCTACCCTTTCTGCATTCTAGCTCCCAGAAAAATGAAGTTCTTTTGGGTTATCTCTTATAACCACTCTTTGTGCTATTTCCTCTGGTCTCCAAGTTTGGAAATTTCTCCTGCCTCTCTACATCTGACTAACTCATACTTTTACAGGTTGACTCCATTCTTCTCCGTCCTTGTCTCCCGGGGCTAAAATCACAGTATTTCCAGAATCTCTCTCCTGGCTTTAATTCATTTCCATACAGTAGGTATTTCCAAGGGGTGGAGAGAAGTAGTCCATCTCCATATCAGTAGGTAATTACAGGGCAAGTGAGGGCTTATCTGGACTAGAGAGGTTGGGTGGGGGTCTCTTCTTCTGCAGCCGGGTCGGGAGAGACACTGGAGAGCACAAGTGGACTGCTTGTAAGAAAGAAACGGGTTTCTCCCACTTTATTTCTACCTTTGACTGATTTCGGTTTCAAAGGTATTTTGCCCCGGGATTTTCCCCCCACCCAAGTTACACCACTCAACAAAGTATTGAAAGGCAGAGACACAACAGTGAAGCAGAGTGAAAGTTCTACTTGAATACACTCCAAGGGAGGAGCGGGCCAGAGTCAAGGCAGACAAAGGCCTTGATCCATTAGGTGAGAGGCCTACATATTGCATATTGCATTCTGGCTGGGAGGTGCCTCTTTCATTGACAAGGTGGGGTTATTTGATTGCCCGGTCCACCTGTATAGACATCCCTTTCAGTGCACATGTCCTTTCCTATGATGAGGTGCATCTGGGGCAATTCTTAGTTTTGCTCAATTGCACCCACATTGGGATCCAGTTGGGACTAGTTTGGCCTGGTCCTGATAGGCAAAGAAGTTATTTCCCTATAAAGCCTTTGTTGGCTTCACATGGGGCCCACTACCCGGGCAGTTTGGGCAATTTTTCCTTGAACTTTATCTTCCCCTTCCCCCAGCTGCTCATGTCTATCTTTCTACCTAACAATATTCTTCCAGGAAGCCTTCCCTACACACCGTCAGCTCCTTCCTGTAAGGGATTGGCTCCCTTCTGGGGGATTCCCATTGCACCCTGTCTTTCCCCAAACAATGTACCCACATCTTGTGTTAGATTTTAAGCTCTCAAGAAGCTGAAGCTGTGCCATTTTGCTCACTGTTGTTTCTCTGCCACTTGCACAGTTTTCAACAAATAGGTTGGTTAATTAGTTAACTAATGTCTCCCCTGTTAACTTAAAATGTGTTAGTCCTTTTGACAGAGTCCTTCAGCTCTGATTTAAATACTGACCTTAGACTTCAAGGTTTCACACATACTCTCCACCTGATCCACTCATTGTGTCAACTCCTCCAATCAATTTAAATTGATCTTTAGCATCTCTGTACTTCCGTAACTCTAGTGTTCTCCCTGTCACCTCTTGCCCTACTCAATATTAAACCTGTTAACTGGCAAATGTCTCTAAATTAGAATATTCTTCCTGTTCAAGGATTTTTCTGGAGAGAAGTATGAAGAATCAAGAGCAGATTTTGTAGCTTGGAGTACAGACTCAGAGATTAACTCATTGACTCACTCCTTTAGTTCCAGTCAATTAGTTTATTTAATTGGATCATCCAAATACTTGGGTCAGATATTTGAGAGCTTGGGGGTATAGAGCCGAAAGGATGGTGGCTTACCCTGGAGTCTTGAATAGGAAAATATCTTTCCTCATTCATGGCTTTCCCTTTTAGCCACAGTAAGCCTTGACCCAGGGCTATGCTGAAGACACAGGAATCGAACCATGTTTGTATAACACTAATTCTGTGAGAACATATGGTCTAAATTTTAAACAGGTGACTTCCCAATTTATTTCCAGCACACAACCTGCTCATTTAGGTTGCTTGTATAGAAATAGAATACAATGGCATGATGTAGCATGGCATGGGGAAGGACAAGATGGGACAGGGTAGGCCATGACTCCAGTATTTGCATCCAAAGTGGTCTGTCCAGGGTTCCTCAAGGAGCAGCCGTACAAGAAGTAATTTAAACTGTTACATATCTAACAGTTTTAGATAGTGCTAATATTTTAGGCGCGTTAGTGGCTTGTCAGTACCAGGCCCTAATGAAAGGTTCCTGATACATAGACAATTATTAGGTACTATAAAAGGTAGTTCAAAGCCCTTTGGAAAAGAGTAATTCCTATTGACAGTAGTGCCTTCATTTGGCAGCACTGCTAGAAGTAAGAGAGGAAAGAAGTGATGTCCAAGTTCTCAGAGCAAAGTTTTAAAGAAATGTGACCCAGAAGCACCTCATCTAGAAGGGTCTCTTGAATGCTGGCCCATCTGTGTCTCCACCACTGCCTCTTTCCTTCTTCTTCTGGATCCTCTCTTGGTGGTCTTTTCTAGTAACCTTGCCTTCTCTGTACAAAAAGTCTAACAGCTTCATCACAGACCTCCATCCTGCTCCCATATTTATGATCCTAGACAACAGCTGGGACTTCCCACTTGGCTATCTTTCTTCCTTTTTTTCAATTGAAGTATCATTGACATACAATCTTATATTTGTTTCAGGTATACAACACAGTAATTCAGCAGTTACCTATATTATTAAATCCTCACCCCCAGTAGTGCAGTTACTATCTATCAACATAGGAAGATGTTACAGAATCATTGGCTATATTCTGCATGCTGTACCACCATCCCTGTGACCAACTTATATTGTGATTGAGAATTTTTGTGCCCCTTTATCCCCCTCAACCTCCCCAACCTCCCACCCCACCCCACCCCTTCCCCATGGTAATCACCAGTCACTTCTCAGTGTCTGAGAGTCTACTGCTATTCTGTCCATTTTGGTTTTTTTTTAATTCCATAAATAAGTGAAATCATATGGTATTTGTCTTTCTCCATCTGGCTTATTTCACTTAGCATAACACCCTCTAGGTCCACCCATGTTGTCACAAATGGCAGAATTTCTTTCTTTTTTATGGCTGAGTAATATTCCATTGTGTATATGTACCACATCCTCTTTATTCATTCATCTATTGACGGACACTTAGGTTGCTTCCATAACTTAGCTATTGTAAATTTAGTGGCAATAAACATAAGGGTGCATATATCTTCTCAAATCAAGGATTTTGTTTTCTTCAAGTAAATTCCTACAAATGAAATTACTGGGTCATATGGTATCTCTGTTTTTAGTTTTTGAGGAACCTCCATACTGCTTTCCACAGTGGCTGCACCATCTGGATATCTTATAACCACCTCATATTCCAATCCTATTCCCATCCCGCAATCCTCTTTTAAAAAGAACTCCTGTTCATCCCTTGCTAATTCTGTCATTAGGTTCCAATGACCCTGCCTCCAAGGACTCTCTCAAAGCCAAAATGGCTGCCTTCTGATGCACCCAGCCATGTAACAGCAGGATCTAGCCTCACCAGTCCCTTCAGAGGTCACTTTCCTCTGGCATATATAAAGGAACACGGTTATTTTCACAACTGCTTTTAAGTCAGTAGATCCTGCTGCCTGCATCTCAGCTACTGTCTGGCTCCTAACTAGGCTCTTGTGCCTACTTGGGGCCACTGCTCGCTTTCTGCTAGTCACTGCCTGAATTTCCAGAACCTGTGCCTTCCCTGGACATAGTACCTCCATGCTGGCTCAGAGAAGCCTAAATACCTCCAAATTTTCCCAAACCAAGCATACCTACTGCCCACTATTTCATTCCCCAAAGCACCACTCACATAGGCCAGACTTTATTGATGATCTTGGAATAATAGAAGAAGATAACACTGTTCAGCACAGATCATCAAACTACCTAAAATCCTACCAGTCACCATTTGTCTGAGGTGTATATTCCTGCTTCAGGAAATTTCTAACTCTTAAAAGCCAACTTACACCATCCCTTTAGGCCCCTCTCCCCTTATTTATATAGACCACAGCACCTCCCACTACACCTCAAGTTCCAAAGCCCCACAAAACTCAGCTCTTTCAGGGCCAGGAGAAAGTCACAAATTCCTGGGACTCTATTCTGTAGAATAATATATTTTGACTGTTTCCCAAAGGGACATCCCTTTGGATGATGTGACATGCCCATTAACCAGCTTCTTTAGTGATGAGTTCTCCCACAGGCCTAGAGAGGCACTGCTACAGTCATTTCTTCTTTAAAAAGTAAACATTTTGTTTTCTCCTTGCGACATGTTTTTCTTCTCTATTCACTCAACCTCCCTCCAGGTCCAGTGTCTTTACTGTCACCACCTGGCTGGCCTCCCTGTCCCCACCTCACCGAGCCTTCCTCCCTGTCCCACCTTCCACGCTGCCACCAGATTTATCTTTCAAAGTGCAACTATGTCACTCACTTACTCCAAACCTTTAACAATTCCCTATCTCTTGTAGAAACATCTTAGTATACATGGCACCTGAGACTGTGATTTGGTTCTGAGAGCCCGTGACTCCAGCCCCTCTAAAGTATCAGCATTCCCTGAACAAATCACATTCATGCCTCTGCACTTGCACATATTCTCAAGAACTCCAGCTCATCCTCCAAAATTCAGCTTAAATATCACCTTCCCTGTAAAATCTTCCCCAGGGGATGGAGCCTCATAAGGGTTATCAGTTCTGACTTCCTGCAAGACTGTTGCTCACTTATGTTAGGCCCTAGCAAATGACATAGACCAACTTTTTTATATTCTTGCCTTATTTACAATGCACTTTACTTAGAAGAGAGAGACTGTGTTTGGTCCTTTGATCACCAGTTTCTTGCACTGATCTTGCCACAATATTATTAATGTCTATTGAGTGGAAAAATTAATTTGTGAATGAATGCCCAACATAAAGGAGTCTGGAGAGAGCAAGAAGAGTTATGACTGACCGGTGTGAGTCCCTTTGTCAGGACACCATGAGGCTGCAGGATGAGGACAAGGATGACTTGTCTTGCACGTCTCACACCCATCCTCAGATGGAAGCCGTCCGAGATGGGCTGGACTCAGAACCCATGCCTAACAGATAGGTCTGCTTGGGATACTTCGAAGAAGTCTAACTAAAATTAGCAGAATGTGGATGAGTAACCCTAAACAGCCAGTGTGCAAAGCAGCATCTTTATTCTTAAAAGCAGTGAATAAACATGTTTGATTAGGTTGAGGATGTGAACTACAGAATCTGTTTTTCTAAAAAATGGACACATTCAGATAATGGCCCTGAATGACCCCCAAGTCCCTTTGTGTCACCATCACTGAGAGCAACCTCTGGTGCTTTTGGGCACAACATCAACACACACAGAGAGAGAGAGAGAGAGAGAGAGAGATTAAGAAGACAGAGATAGGAAGCATTTCTTTTTAACTCTTCTGAACATTTTGCCCCATCTGCCACACAAGTTGGCATACTGGGAGGGGTGGCATGGACACCAGGTCTGTCAGTACCCAAGGGCATTGGAAGGCAGGAAGCTAGTTCCAGGAAACAAGAAAGACAGAGCTGACAGATAAGCTGGGGCTGATGGTGGTGAGGAGCAATGACTGCTACTTTGAAGCTTTCCTGCATCACCAAATTTTCCTTTCTTTACTAGTCTTTGGCTTTGTAAAATCCCCATCAGTGAGAGTACTATATTGTGAAGCATTCGAGATCCATGAAGCACGAGGATGGCACTGTGAGTTTACAGCCCTGGTGTCTGCCTCACAACAAAATGCACATTTAAATGGAGCGCCCCAGTCATAAATGACTAACAAAAGAACCACCCATCTGTGCACATTTAGCAAAAAGAGGCTCGTTGCAGACTGCTGATGTGGACTGAGGCCTTGTCATGGGACTTTCAGGACAAGTGCAGCTGAAGCCTGGGGTCATCAACCCTCTCTGCAATTTCCAGATCTGGGGTTATTCCACAATGTTCTAAAGCCAGGCAGAGGCAGGTGGGTGGGGCCAGGCTTTGAATCCAGTCTGACAGCCATCCACTCAGGGCTTATGTGTCAATGGTACCACACTGGATGATAATCCTGCTGGTCAGACCTCTCAATCTACTTCCAAATCTGCTATTAAAACATTCTGAGGATGACAGCATAATCCACCTAGGTCCATTACTAAAATTACAACAATGTCTGTATAAATTATAGTGATGGTGAAGTCAGCAATAATACCTAACATTTATTGAACACTTTCTTTAGGCCAGAAATTGTGCTAAATGCTTTCCCACATTCAACCTCAATAATTCTCAGAGCAGCGCTAGGTAATGGCTCCTACTTATTATTATCCCCATGTTTCAGAATGCAAAACTATGAGTTGAGAGACTACCTCATTATTACCCAAGGTCAAGCAGTTAGTAAATATAGGAGGAGGGATGTGAACTTCAGAGCTCACACACATAACCCCCATGTCATTGTAAAAGGAAACCGAATATGGGATTTGAACATTCATGGAACTTAGGCCCCCAATGAATGTGGTATCTGCATGCACAGGGTGAGTCCTCCAGTACACAGCTCCTGCCCACAGGACCCCGCCTTACTGGGTCCACCATGACAGCCATCCCAGAGAGCAAAAGGGGGCAGCAAATTGGGCTGAGAGTTCAGCAGACTCTACCTGAGCTTAACCAAAATGGAATCACTTCTGGCTTACTGCATTCCAGGGCAGCATTGAAAACACAGTTGCTCACTGAGGGAGCCATCACCCAAGTGTTTCTGAGTCATATACACTTAACTCACCCCAGTCTTGGTCTGAATGCACTGTCTTATAAAAGCTCTCCAAGAGCCTTTTAACTTGGTTTTCCTTCAAGTTATGTCAGGAGTAAATGGACCTAGATCATCTTAAAATTTTAAACTTAGAAACAAAAATAATGTTTTCTAAACTCTAAAGAGGCCAGAAATGTGGCCAAAAAGACATTCTCAGCTCTGTAAGGGACACTTCCAAATCTGTTAAGTATAAAAGCTCTCAGAAATGTCACCAGAGAATGAGGCTTTATTATAGTTCAAAATCAGAAAGGACTTGTCTGAAAACCTCAATTCATAGTTTTTTTTCTTCAAGCAAATATCACAGCATATAGGAGTAATGACTCGTTGATGTTTATTATCAGCATTCTCATCTTCAAATCCTAAGTATTTTGAATGTATGTCTCATATATTAAGAAAGACAGGAGGAGGGGTATAACTCCCATGAGAGGCTAGACCTAGAAAGTGTGGAGAAAAATCCACCACAATTTCTCACAACTGTCAGCTTTAAACATCCCCAGTCACTGTAGGAACACGTTGTTTATTGCTTTATTTACTATATTCAGAGGTATCCAACATTCATCCAACATTCACGTTGTCTAAAATTTTCTGCTCAGAACATCAGCCTATCCAGGTTAACAGAGGAAACAGTAACCTCGGAAAGCCATCCTGATTGCAGGAAGCACCTTAGCAACTGTGGGCTCCTTGACTGCAGAAATCCTGTTGAAGCTCTTTCTGTGGATAACTCAAGTTCAAATGTCCTTAACATGTCTTCTATGTACAAAAATAAACCTATGTGTTTCATCACTAGAACAAGAGGTTTCAGAGATAAAGACCTCCTGAGAGGGTTGCATTTTTTACTTGGGTGGTGATAATGGCAAGGAGGGGACCACTCAGGCATCATGAGTCTTTTTAGCACATGATGTGCCATTAAAGCAATGTTGGTTATGTAGAGGGAAAGAGCTTAGCTGCCATCAGGGATGCTAATGTATTGTTGAGTTGCATGTTTACTTTATTTTTTTCCAGACATTTAAAAAGACATGAAGTTACAGCTCATGACTGTCTTTAAATTCATAAATAAGTAAATAAAGTCAAACCACTTCTTATTACATGCACCTCTAAGAAAGAGCTCACCCTCCACCTTCATCTTTCTTTTTAAACTGGCTGGTATTTGGATGTTAGAAATGGTCCCCAACTGATCTTCCAGCACAAAGTCCTCTCTGTCTGGCTGTATTTCCCTTCAGAATAAAAATAGACTGGTATTAAAACCAAAGAATCAATTCCTTCAAAATCCTGAGGTATTAAAAATACAGTTTCTCTTTCAAAGAACTGTTAAGAATGTGGGGAAAACTTCCAATGTTCTAAATGAAAAATCCAATACCATGTGGCAAATTATTTGGGGATATTTCTATGTGAGATGATCGTTAAGAGGGAATCCAAGGCCTATAGCCTGATTGATATGTGACTTCAGGCAAATTACTTTATGTCTCTTGCACTAGTTATCTGCAGCTGCGTAACAGCTTATCACAAACTCAGCAGCTTTGAACAACACATATTTATTATCTCCCAGCTTCTGTAGGTCAGGAGTCCAGTCCAGCTTAGCCAGGTCCTCTGGTCAGGGTCTCTCACAGACTGCAACCAAGGAACCATCAAGGGCTAGAGTCTCAAATGAAGGGTTAGGTGGGGGAGTGGTTGCTTCCAAGCTTGTGCTGTTGGCATAATTTTGGTCTTTCAAATTCAAGGGCAATTAGACTCAGGGTCACAGTTCCTAAGTAGCTATTGGAAAGTTAAAGTCTATAGGTTATGGGGTAGCAGGAATGACAATGGTTTAAAAGTCTCTGAAATGTCCTTCTAAGTGGGAAAATAATTGTATTGATACACAGACCTCCCTAACATGGCAAGTTGATTCATCAAAGCGAGCAAGGGAGAGAATCTGCTAACAAGATAGAAGGCACTATCTCATGTAGTCTAATCACCAAAGTAGCTTCCCATCACCTTTGCTGTGTTCTGCTAATTACAAGTACATCACTAGGCCATCCCACCCTCAAGGCGAGAGGTGAACAGGCATAATACTAGGAGTGGGGATTACTGGGGACTCTCTTAGATTCTGTCCCCTTCATCTCTGCACTTTGATTTTCCCATCTATAAAGTGAGAATTATAATGGTCCCTATTCTAGCAGGTTATTGAAAGAATTAAATGTGCTTATTTATATAAAGAGCTTCAAAGAGTACCTGATATATACGTAAGTGCTCAATAAATGTTAGCTACTATCATCATTGGTTTTACCTAATTATATTTACTATTTTATTATTATGTGCTATAAGTCATGCTCTTGCAACTTCCTATTGGTTTTCTGCACACATCAAAAAAAACAGGGTAGGAAAGTTACCAAGGTATCAGAGCCCAAGGCAAGCGACATAAATGCCACCCAAACTGGAATCTGGGTGCCTCCACCTCATCATCAATCTAACAACCATGCAATGTCAATTAAAATGAAAAAAAAAAGCCTTTCTGAGTAAGACAAGAGAGATAGTTAATGTCTCATGACTTAATATCTGATCCCCTATCTGCTATCTCAAAAACCAACCTATTTATTGAGTTTAACCTTTAGGGAAAACTTTCAACTTTCTATTTCTCAATATTATTCTGATCATAAGTTTACTAAAAGTAACTAGAATTACATGACCTACAGGTCCAAGCACTTTTTTTTTCATTCTTTACTTTTAATCAGTTTGTTCTTTTTTATTTTTATACTGAGTTTCTCATAGAAAACATTGTTGGGCATTGCTTTTTTTATTTTTTATTTTTTATTAAGGTATGATTGATATACACTCTTATGAAGGTTTCACATGAAAAAACAGTGTGGTTACTACATTTACCCATATTATCAAATCCTCACCCATACCCCAATGCAGTCACTGTCCATCAGTGCACCAAGTTGCCAGAGATCCACTATGTCCCTTCTTTGTGATACACTGTTCTCCCCATGGTCCCCTGCACCATGTGTACTAAACATAATACCCCTCAGTCCCCTTCTCCCTCTCTCCCCACCCATTCTCCCACACACCTCCCCTTTGGTAACCACCAGTTCATTCTTGGAGTCTCTGAGTCTGCTGCCATTTTGTTCCTTCAGTTTTGTTTCATTGTTTTACTCCACAAATGAGGGAAATCATTTGGCATTTGTCTTTCTCCACCTGGCTTATTTCACTGAGCATAATGTCCTCTAGCTCCATCCATGTTGTTGCAAATGGTAGGATTTGTTTCTTTCTTATGGATGAAGAGTATTCCATTGTATATATGTATCACATCTTCTTTATCCATTCATCTACAGATGGACACTTAGGTTGCTTCCATATCCTGGTTATTGTAAAAAGTGCTGTGATAAACATAGGGGTGCATATGTCTTTTTGAATCTGAGAAGTTGTATTCTTTGGGTATATTCCAAGGAGTGGCATTCTGGGGTCAAATGGTATTTCTATTTTTAGTTTTTTGAGGAACCTCCATATTGCTTTCCACAATGGCTGAACAAGCTTACATTCCCACCAGCAGTGCAGGAGGGTTCCCTTTTCTCTGAATCCTTGCCAGAATTTGTTGTTCTTAGTCTTTTCAATGCTGGCCATCCTTACTGGTGTGAGGTGATATCTCATTGTTGTTTTAATTTGCATTTCCCTGATGATTAGTGATGTGGAGCATCTTTTCATGAGTCTGTTGGCCATGTGAATTTCTTCTTCAGAGAACTGTCTCTTCATATCTTCTGCCCATTTGTTAATTGGGTTATTTGCTTTTTGGGTGTTGAGGTGTGTAAGTTCTTTATATATTTTGGATATTAACCCCTTGTCACATATGTCATTCACAAATATATTCTCCCATCCTGTAGGATGCCTTTTTGTTTTGTTGATGTGTCCTTTGCCGTACAAAAACTTTTTAGTTTGATGTAGTCCCATGAGTTCATTTCTGCTTTTGTTTCCCTTTCTTGAGGAGATGGGTTCAGGAAGAAGTTGCTCATGCTTATATTCAGGAGATGTTTGCCTATGTTGTCTTCTAAGAGTTTTATGGTTTCATGACTTACATTCAAGTCTTTAATCCATTTCAAGTTTACTTCTGTGTATGGGGTTAAACAATAATCCAGTTTCATTCTCTTGCATGTAGCTGTCCAGTTTTGCCAACACCAGCTGTTGAAGAGGCTGTCATTTCCCCATTGTATGTCCATGGCTCCTTTATCATATATTAATTGACCATATATGGTTGGGTTTGTATCAGGGCTCTCTAGTCTGTTCCATTGGTCTGTGGGTCTGTTCTTGTGCCAGTACCAAATTGTCTTGATTACTGTGGCTTTGTAGTAGAGCTTGAAGTTGGGAGTGTAATTCCCCCTACTTTATTCTTCCTTCTCAGGATTGCTTTGGCTATTTGAGGTCTTTTGTGGTTCCATATGAATTTTAGGATGATTTTCTCTAGTTTGTTGAAGAATGCTGTTGGTATTTTGATAGGAATTGCATTGAATCTGTATATTGCTTTAGGCAGGATGCCCATTTTGACAATATTAATTCTTCCTATCCATGAGCACGGGATGTGTATCCATTTACTGGTATCTTCTTTAATTTTCCTCATGAGTGTCCCATAGTTTTCAGGGTATAGGTCTTTCACTTTCTTGGTTAGGTTTATTCCTAGGTATTTTATTCTTTTTGATGCAATTGTGAATGGAATTGTTTTCCTGATTTCTCTCTCTGCTAGTTCATTGTTAGTGCATAGGAATGCAGCAGATTTCTGTGTATTAATTTTGTATCCCACAACTTTGCTGAATTCAGATATTAGATCTAGTAGTTTTGGAGTAGATGCTTTAGGGCTTTTTATGTACAATATCATGTCATTTGCAAGCAGGGACAGTTTAACTTCTTCCTTGCCAATCTGGATGCCTTTTATTTCTTTGTTTTGTCTGATTGCCATGGCTAGGAACTATGTTGAATAACAGTGGGGAGAGTGGGCATCCTTGTCTTGTTCTTGATCTTAAAGGAAAGGCTTTCAGCTTCTCACCAAGCACTTTTATCTATAATGCATTTAGGAGATTTGGTTTACTGCTCCAGCCTCTGCATGGGAAAAGAATGGTGAGTTTGGTGCTAGTTTGCCTCATGTTAAGAAAATCTACTATGCAAAAGTCCAAATTTTAAATACGAGAAACCAAGAGTCATTACACACAATACAAACGTATTTATTTCCCTTGGTGAAAGGATTCATTCACCTTCAGTTTCCCTCATAGAGTATACTCCTTCAACCACTTATGTTTAGAGATTAGATGGGTGACTTGAGGGGAAGAAGCCAAAGTAAGTTAGGAGCTCACAGAGCATGATTAGATATTACATAAAAGATCACTAAAGTCATAACAAGTCAGAGAGAGTCTTCTTTTGCACATGGATTGATATGGTAAGCTTGCCCCCACTTGTTTCCCTTGAAACACTGGAGGAAAACAAACCATGTCCCAGACATTTTTAAAACTGTGGCACTTTGCATAATGCCAGACACAAGGCAGGCACTCCATATAGATTTGTAGAGTAACCAGACGATTGAATGCCTAACTGATTGGTTGTCAGACTGACTTATTGACTGACTGATTGATGTTGTCTGAAAGGTCAAAGATGCTGGTTTTTAATATTCACCACTATTTTCAAAATATAAACATATTTATTATCTGATTAATAAAAACAGATTTCAACAAAGGTATTAGAACAACTGGTCATCTATACGCAAAGAATGAACGCCAAACTAAATCTCACGTACCTTATACTAATATTAACTCTAAAGGTATCATAGATCCAAAGGTAAACATAAAACTATAAAATAACTAGGAAAAAACATAAGAGAAAAATCTTCCTGACCTAGAGTTAGTTGAAGAGTTCTTAGACATGAGAACAAAAGCATGATCTATAAAAGTAAACATGAATTGGACATCACTGAAATTAGAAACTTTTTCTCACTGAAAGTCATTTTTAAGAGCATGAAAGGACAAGTAACACAGTGGAAGAAAACATTTACAAATCACATATCTGACAAAGGACTTGTATTCAGAATATGTAAAGAATTTTGAAAATTCAACAATATGAAAAAAACCAACCAACTGAAAGTGGGCCAATGACCTGAGCAGACACTTCACCAAAGATACAGGCACATGAACAATGTTCAACATTGTCAGACATTAGGGAAGTGCAAATTAAAACCATGATGATGTACCACTGCATACAGACCAGGATGGCAAAGATTAAAAATACTGATAATACTAAGTGCTAGTAAAGATATGGAGCAAGTGGAGTGCTCATACATTGCTGTGGGAATGCAAAATGGTAGAATCACTCTGGAAAACAGATAGACAGCTTCTCATAAATAAATAAATATACGCATACCATATGAACCAGCAATCCCACTCCTGAGTATTTTCTCAGGAGAAATGAAAACTCATGTTCACGCAAAAAGTTGTTCATAAATGTTTATAGCAGATCTATTCATAATTTCCAAAAACTGGAAACAATTCAAATATCCTCCAACAGAGGAATGGCTAAACAACTATAGTACATCCACAGAATGGAATACTCCTCAGAAACTATGGATACATGCAATAACTTGAATGAATCGCAAAGAAATGCTGTGTGAAAGAATCTAGTGTCAAAAGTTTATATATTGGATGTGCCCATTTCTATGACATTCATGAAAAGACAAAGCAGTAGTGACAGAGGACGGCTCAGTGAGTGCTAGGAGACAAGGGCAAGGCAATGGTGGGACCATACCAGAGGGAAGTTTGTTGCGTTTTGTTTCTTTGTTTTTGTATGATGCAACTGTTCTGTAATGAGTTGTGGTAGCGGTAACACAAGTCTATTGATGCATTAAAATTCATAAAACAGTACACCAAACAGTACATGGGGAGAAGTCCATTTTACCGTACAGTACTTTTAACATTTAAAAAATTGAATAATGAAGAGGAATTTATCTGGTTTTACACAGATAAACCTCATGGACTGAATTACTTCATGACAATTTCCTGTATAAATGAGAGGTTTCTGGTTTGAAAATATATGAGGTCAGTAGCCCCTAACATAATCTCTCCCAAACTCACTCTAAACAGAAAACTAAATAATAGAATCCACCAGACCACTGAAGACAAGGACTATAATCTTCCAAGTCAGAATCTGGAAGGACATTCCACATGGTCAAGGGAACTGGGGTGGGCAATCAAATTTGGGGCCCTTCTGTGCTAAGCACATCTCAAAATAGGTGGGAAGATCTTTTTAACCACTCCCACATCTATTCAAGTAAACAGGAAAAATAAGCTATTTTTTTGCCCTGTTGGTGAACTTCTCCACAGCCAGAATGCTGTTACATCTTTTCAATGCCAGTCAGGCACCACAACTCCCCAAAAATAACTGCATAGCAATGAGGTAGCCACTAAGGACTGCTGCATGTTACCAGAGGCAGGAGCAGGAAGAACCTTGGAGTCCAACCTGGGAATTATGGTGTTCCTTCGACTCTGTCTGTTCAAATGTCAAAAAATCAAGCAAAAAATGAAGAGAGAAGTCCATCTTGTCTTAGGAGGGCTGACCTAGATTAGCTGGCTGGTCTCTGGAAACTGAAGTATCTATCTTGGATCTCATACCCGAAACAGGAGATCTGTGGGGTGGATATGACCAATACCCCACAAGATGGGTAATGAGGCAATGGCTAAAGTTACCTGGTTTATATCCTTGGCTCTACCACTTACAAGCTGTGTGATCCAGGGAAAGTCAGTTACTCTTTCTATGGCTCTTATATGTATAAAGGAATTAATAGTACCTATATCATGGTGAGGACTAATGAGTTCATACATTAAAGCTTATAGCAGTGAATTTTCCTTCACTTTG
Organism: Manis pentadactyla; assembly: GCF_030020395.1. NCBI lineage: Eukaryota > Metazoa > Chordata > Mammalia > Pholidota > Manidae > Manis > Manis pentadactyla. The sequence continues at coordinate 60,421,507 of NC_080024.1, read as the reverse complement.
TACTATTTTCCTCATGGTATCTATATTTTCCTATCCACTTATATTTAAATTAGAAAAGATTGATTTAGAGGAGTATATGATAATAATTCCTGACATCTGTTACAGTGCTATACCAAGGCACCTCAAAATCAAATTTTGAAAATTAGTGACAAGAGAAAATCTTAAAAGCAGTAAAAAAAAATGTTCACACGGAGGAAAAAAAATAAGAACTAACACATACTTCTTATCAGAAACTACATAGGTCAAAATAGAATAGAATATCTTTAACATGATGAAACAAAATGAAACAAAACCCTGTCAACCTTGAATTCTATAACTAGCAAAGAGAACTTTCAAAAATGAAGGTGAAATATAGAATTTTTCAGACCAATAAACTGGGAGAACTTATTGGCAGCAAGCTTATAATGTCCAAAGAAATTCCTTTAACAAGAAATGTACTTCAGGCAGAGAGAAAATTATACCAAATGGAAATTTGGATTTATAGAGGATTGAAGAGTGTTAGAACAGTAAATATATGGGTAAATATAAAAGAGTTTTTCTAATTTTTAATCTCTTTAAAAGATTATTGACTATTTAAAGAAAAAACAGCAATGTATTCTGGACTTTAAAAAACAGAGAGAATTAAAGTATATGATAACAGCACGAAAGATAGGACAGGGGATATGGAAGTATACTGTTGTAGGAAGCTCATACTACATGTGAAATAGTATAATATTATTTGCAGACAGATTGTGATAAGTTAAAGATTTATAAGGCCTAAAACAGCCACTACAAAAATAAAATGAAAGGATATAGCTAATAAGCCAACCATGGAGATAAAATAAAATAATAAAAAATACTCAATCTAGAGGAAGGTGGGAAAAGAGTGAAAAAGAAAAAAGAATAGGAAAAATAGAAAACAAATAGTAAGATGATAGCTTTGAATCCAACCATATTAATAATTACATTAAATATAAATGATCTGTAAATACACTGATTAAAAAGCACAGTTCATCAAGTGGAATAAAAATTAAGACCTAAATTTATGCTGTCTAAAGAAACCAATTTAAAATACAAAGACACAAATAGGTTAAAAGTATAAGAACAGAAAAACATACCAAGGAAATATTTTAATCAAATGAAGAAGTATCCATATTAATACAGACAAAATAGACTTCAGAATTAGAAACATTAGCAGAGAAAGAGGGACTTTTCATAATCATAAAAGGGTCAAAACACCAAATTTAGATAACAACCCTAAATATATATTCACCTAATAACAGAGCTTCAAAATACATGAGGTAAAAATTGAGACTGAATGGAATAAGAAATAGACAAATCCTCAGTTATACCTCACAGTCCATACTCAGCACACGGCAACTATTATAATCATTAGAAACAGCATCATTTATCACTGACATTCCTGAAGCATAAGTTCAAGAGAGGGATGCCTATCATACCCTTATTATTTAATGATGTTCTGAACATTTTATCTAAAATATGAGAAGAAAACAAAAATAAGATGTCTTAACTATTGATGTGATTATATACTTAGAAACTAAAAACAAAACAAAACAAAAATTAAGAGGTGTTAGAATAATAGGGCTCCATGAGGGAGATTATTTGGAAATAATTACATTTCAGCAGCTATCATGTATATTATTAACAGTCAGTTACAAAATATAAATAAAAAGAAAAAATTCCAGTCATGAAAACAATGAAAAAAGTATTAATTCCCAGGAAAAATCTTAAAGTCCTTTATGATAAAAATACTAACTGAGGACAGTTTTGTTGTTTTTTTAATGGGACCATTTACAATCCTCAGAGTGATGAAACTTCATGCCTCCCTACAAAACTGGTTCAAGTCTGGACCCTGAGTCTTTATAAAACCATGAAATCGGGTAACTCCCTCATCTCCATGCAAGAAGTTTCTTCAGAAGACATTCCTAGGATTTGAAGAGAGACACAAAGCAGAACCCACTCAGAGCATCCAGCACCCAGAAAAGTTCCTGACACATAGTAACCACTGAAATAATACTGGATGGAGGGATGGATGAAATAACTGAATGAATTATTTATTTATATGCAACTTCCCAAACTATGCCCATCTCTCTTAGAACCAGTTTGGGTTGAAAGCAAATGATGTAGATCTTTGGGCCCAGAAAAACTTTTCAGAATTGACTGATTCCATCCTGTCCCTGATTCAAGAGCCCTTCTATGATCAATCCAGATCTCTCTCAAGAAGAAATAAATGGAAATAGAGCTTTATTTTTCTTGTTGCACAGAGACGCAGGTATTACACTGAGACCTTACCTTCTGAGACTCTGAAAAAAAAGTTCTATACTCTATTAAGAGATAAATGGATTTTCATTGGCATAACCAGTCTTTGAGGTTTCACAGGTTTCCAAGCTCAACTAGGGATGTTTTATATTTGGCATAAAAATTACCTGAATGTAGTAATCATCATTCTGAACTGCCCCTAAAAGATTATGAAGTCATTTTCTGGGGCAAAGACTTTTGCCCCAGAAAATGTTGGGACAACTTTTACCAGTTGTTCAAAAAATATTTATTGAGGATATATTTTGTTACGAGATGCTGGGAATATAGCAGGAAATATTCCTACTCTCTTAGGACTTCCATCCAAGTTTGGGGAAAGAGACAATCAACAAGCAAATAAATGAACCAAATATTTACAGACAGTGATATGCCCTGTGTAGAGACTAACAGGGAGATGAAATCCAACTAGAGATTTAGTTTAGTGATATGTTTTCTTTCTCAAATGATCTTCTAGTTTCTTCCTATAATTATGCCCCTATTGCCTTTGTTTTCTGGGAATATTCATATGATTTTTTAATGAAGGGACCCCACATTTGCAGTCAACTCAGACTATTATTTTTCTTCCTTGTGTGTGTCATTCAGTGATTCCCAGAACTTCTGGAGGAATTCTGGAGCAGTCTGCCATTCCTATTTCAACAAGAACACAAGGCAGTCTCTTGATATACAGGAGTACACAGGGTTTTGGAAACCAAGGAAGAATGCTTTCAGCTCACTTTGTACACTGTTCATTTAATCGTAGCACAGGGAGGGTTGGTCAACTGGATGGGTAAGAACCAGTCCACTGTTTGAGCTTTTCCATAACAAAGGTTCAGACAACCTTTGACCAGTATTTCCCTGAGATGTCAAATCTTTCTCTTATCATCACTATACACCAATACTGATTCCACCCTAAAGGGAATTACTTTCAATAAAGTTTTCTTCTAAATCACACAAGAAGATGCTATCTTATTTAACCAAATAGTGTTGATTAAAAAGCTGAAATGAATGCTATGTGAGCTGCTTTGTTTACTGATGGAAGCAATTATTTCCTCAGCCCCAAGCCCCAGTCTTTCATCTCCATAAATTAATGCTCTTTTCCCTGTTCTCCACTGATGGGTGGTGAATTATGCAAATATTTTTCCTGCAAAAAAGTAGGTAAAGTAGTCTCGCCACTTCTTTTAAAAAGACATTATAAAGAATGGCAAGTTACAATTCGATTTAAAATACTGTCCTCAGTCTAGGTCACCTAAGTTCAAATGCTTTAACCTTTAAATCAACCCTAGGAAGTCAAATTATATTATAAGTACAAGATTTTTCTAGAGAAATGACTACAAGATTTTTCTAGAGAAATGAAGCCATTTTGGCATTTCCTTTAATAAGAAAGTGACTTTAGGTCATTCTAGAAATACATCATTTCAATAGTCATCTTCCTTTCTACTACTAGTTCTTCTGCCTTCCAAACTGAGTCATTTCATACTGACATTATAAGTAAAAAAGAAACATTAATTTGATTTATTATTCACATAGTCTGCCTATTTCACAATAGGGGTACATATGTGTTAATAGTATAAAAGTCAAAAGTCAGATCTCAGCATTATGCAGCTTTAAAAAAAAAAATCAATGAAAACCAAATGACTCAAAGTAGCTCACAATTAAACCAAAAACTTGCTTATGCCCTTTTTCCCACAAAGGGGACATTTTAAAATGCAAATTGATCAATACTCTAATTGCTCCAAAAGCACTTCTGATTAGCAATCTTAGTAAAGTGCTAGTGCCTTTTCATTCCAGTTCCCAAGATTTTGCATTATATGTCAGCAGTACTCAAGAGAAAGACCAAACCAGGTCCCAGCAGGCGGACACAACCCTACATTGTAAGCACAGGGCTCCTCAGCCCCAGGCCATCCTGTCTCACTTGACCCCTATCCGCCCAGAACGGGAAAGCAGCTCCTTGTGCTCAGCAGTGAGGGAATGAAGTGCATCGATTGCTCGTGATTATTAGCTGGAGTGGAATGAGCCTCCTCCTTATTATGCAGATTAGCAGAGCTCCCCATCCCAGCATATTGTGCAGATGTGGGCCAGCAGCTGCTCCTACAGATGGCAAGTACACAACTCCATTAGGATGGATCTATTGTCTGCTCCTGGCTTGCATGCAGAGAGGCTGGGGCAAACTCTGCCACGAGGAATTGTTACTCAGCGAGATGTAAAGGCGCATACATTCTTAAAAATCTGCACCCAGGAGACTCTTTACACAGCAGGGACGACAGCACTCAAATTAGAAATCTACCCTAAATAAGGACTTTCGTGTGTCACAATTAAGCTTGTGTATTTTTTAAAGCAGATTAACCATTAAAATTGAGTAGCATAATTCAAATTTTGCAATGCCACGCTATTAAATATTCAGATTAAAAACAAATCCTAAGAGATTCATTCAGAAATTTGCACTACGTTCAGCTCTTCTGGGACCTTCTGTTGTTAGTTCCCTTTTAAAGGACCTTTTAAAGAGGCAAGTTGATTTTCCTTAATTCAAAATGCTATAAAGAATTTAATTTCCCCTATTAAAATGTGTGCTTTAGAATAGTTTGTCTTTTTAGAGTTACTGTTTATTTTAAATAACATCAAAGCAGTTTATTCAAGTTAGTCTGGAGTAAAAGTAGGGGTATATGAATGCTTTTTGAGCAAATATTATTTAAATCATTAGCAACTAAATAACATTGTCTGCTACATAATTTTGGGTGTGGTGTAAAATAATTTGATTAGCTAATTGAAGCAATTAAACTAGGTAAAGGATTGTTTTTCATTCCTTTTTTTGTTGTTAACTAATGTTTGTCTAGATCTTCCTTTAAAGTTTAACCACGAAAAAGATCCCGGGTCACTAAAGAACTAGAACTTTCCAAAGAAAGGGAGGGAACTGCCAAAATGTTACAAGGAGTATAATTTAAATGTCTTATCAAAATAAACTTACTCCATTAAATACGGTCTTTAAAAGCTTACAAGATTCAAGTTTAGAAGCCTATGAACAATAGAAAGAAAACTGGTGACCTACTCAATTGCTCAGTTTAATCAATGTAAACAGCCAAATAAAATAATTTAAGTGCATATCATAAAGAGCCTTGTTTTAGTACCAGAGTTAAAACAGGAGGAAGGAAAGAGAAAAAAAATGTAAATGGATTGTTTCACAGCTGTGTTTCCCAAACTTTTTTTTTACCATCTCCATACAAAGAGATATATCACAATCCAATATACACATGCATCTCTATGTATGACAAATCAAAAACTTACCCTTACAACACACGATGCAATCCAGTGTTTTCTATTTTATTCAATCATATTTTCTAATGCTAGTTATGGCGTTAAATGTATTTCATAGTCATTTTTATGACCTGCAGTTTGAAAAATACTATTCTAGAATGTGGCCAAACAGGTAATTAAAAAAAAAAAAAAGGATTGTCTGCATATCAACATTAGCATTAAATATGAGAAGTACTCTGTTCCAAATTGCCAGATTCAGAACTGACACTTTACAGAGCTTTGCAGGGAGGCAGAATCAGAAAAAAGCTGCCTCCTTTCTGCAGAATGCATCATAGAATAAAGGGCCAATGGCTGAAAAGAAGCACGAGGACTGAATCAAACAGATTTTAGGATGGTCTGGGGGGAAAATGTGGCCAGATGTCTGTAAGATACAAAATAACCTAAAACAGATGCACCCTAGGAGATACAGGGTTAAATGGCACATCCTAAATAGGACAAATAAGGCAGGTGAGAGTTAGGAAAGTGGAACCCCAGTACCCAAGACTGAAAATAGATCCCTCTTCTAAGGACAACCCAAGCCTCTGTAGAAAGCCAGCCCAAATATATCCCAGATCTACAAAATCATAAATCTCCTAAACATCCAAACACCAATACCAAGAGAATGTGGCAGGAATAAGCTCTGTGAGGGAAATAATCAGAAATTCAACACGCTGGGTGCACACTATTACAAAATAGTAAATTTAAGACAGATCGAAATTATGACTTAGCAAAATGAGTGTCTTGTAAATGCATAAAATGTGGAGTAAAGTTAAAGTTGTCCTGTGAATTCATTTCAGTTCAACACACATTTTTTTAGTAGAAGCTTCATGAGTTCAAGACATGATCTATCCTTTTTATTGTTGTATCCATAACACATCGTACAGTATCTTACAGAGTAGCCACTCAGTAGAGAGCTGATGAATGTGTCAGCACATTTAATCATGCACATGGAATAACAGACATGTATGTAAATAATTATCACATAATACATGCAGAAATTCAACTATATACAGTAGGGAGTTAGCAGAGGAAGATCTACCAGGGCATGATGGAGCCACAGAGTACTTTGAGATGATTGTGAAGGATAATAAAGAGAGGGATGGACATTCCAAGTGTGCAAAGGTACAGAGGTGTGAGACATCAAGATAACTGAGAGCAGTGTCTCAGGGCCAGAAAATTAAGTGTCCCATAGCTGAGGAGACTGGGAACAGGGACGGAATAGACACCAGTCCGAGGACCAAAGCCTGGGCCAGTGGGTTGGGAGCCTAGATCTCACACCACAGAGGAGTCTGAACTTTAAGACACCATGAAGAGACTTAACAGGAGACACTGTCAGATTTGAGTCAAATATTCTGAATTACATAAATAGATCCCAGTTAATTACTTATTTCAAACCCTTTGAAACATATTTGTTGTTCTTTTTGGCAGTTGAGAGCTCTTGGTATCAGTCCTCACCTGTCCATTATCTGGCCTTTTGTAGGGTATCATCAAACCTAAGAGCATTTGATTCTCTCTCTAGACACATCTGGCTGTCATTTCTGGACCTTGAATTCCAGACTCAGCACAGTACTCCTTCCCTTACCATAGACAGTGGGTGCTGTTTGACTTTCTCACCTCAAACTGAGATCACTTGAATGCAGGCTTTTGAGATCACTTTTTGACCATAAATTAAAGCAAGTTGAAGACTCCCCCCATTTCAGGAAATCTCAAATGAATTTAAGTGTGTTAATAGAATATTTGCTACTGATTTGTTCTTTATAGCAGCTTTTACTGTTCACATCTCCAAATTCTCCTTGGTGCCTCTGCTCACACTTTTTGTGTCACCTATACCCTTCCCATTCCCCATTTCCACTTTTCTAAGTCCATCCCCCCACTGTGACACTTTTTCACACTCATTTTTTGTTTTATAGCTGGATGTGAACATATTAGTCTCCCCCATGGATTGCAACTCTTGAGGGCAAGAACAAAGAGCAATTTATCTTTGACCTCACATCCAAGGTAGTAGGTAAGATAGTACATGAAAATAAATGAAATAGCATTTGTGAAATCCCTGGGTATAATGCAAGTTACCATGGAAGTGAATTAGATGATTTCACACATGCACACATACATGTGCATGCACACACACATATACAGAGCAAAAAATTCATTATTTTTCCAATGGAGATGTCGATTGATCTATAGAGTCCATCCCACAAGAGTCCTGGGGGCATCCCTCCTCCCCAACAATACTTTTGCTGTTTATACCCCTCTGAACTCATGCTGGGCTCTTAGCCAATAATCTGCCCATTAGAGCAGAAGCCCTTACAAAGTACAGCATACATGAGTATCATTGGCCCATGATTGTGTGTGTGTGTGTGTGTGTGTGTAATTAGTCAACATATTAAAAATCAGGAAACGTCACATAAAAATTCGGTTTGGAGTTTCATTAAAACATGGTGACAGTAAGCTGGAGCTGAGCTCTGGCTTCCCCTTTGATTCTCAGTCAAGAGATACACCTTCTCCAGTTTGGCAATTCTCACCTCTCCCTGTTGTCTCCTTGATACTCAGCTAAGAATCAGTTGCCATTTATCAGTATGCTCCTGCTGTTGTTTTTCTTACTATAAAGGTATATGCCTTTGATTCCACATCTCTACCAAAAGTGGGGGGGGAAAACCCATCCTGAGAAGGCTGCATACATTTCCTTACATCAGACCTGCTGCACTCATTCACATTCCTACATGGCCACCAGGACATTTGATTTTTAGACCCCTGATACAAAGTGTCTGTGTCAGTGAAAGTAAAAGAAGGAAGCAGGACCACTGTCGGTGGTATAGAATAGGGGATTTATTATGCAATTGAGGGAGCTGCAGAGAAGGTGACAGAAACCTGGTGGTAGGACTGAAATTAGCTGCGGTCGGTCTGCAGGGCCAGCAGTCAGGAAGAAAAGCTGGATATGAAGCAGGAAAGAAAAAAGACAAACTGGAACCTGTGAGGACAAACCGGAACACCCTTTTGTCATTCATCATCCCCATCCTCACTGAAGCAGGACCCTGAAAAAGAAGCTGGTGTCCTTCCCCTCTGCCTGGCTCAGGACTCAGATGAGCTGAAGGAAGAGATCCAGCAGGAACTGTGAGCTCAGACTTGCCAGCCAGGCAAGCCAGGACGTAAAAAGGTCAGTGACGATATTCATGAGCTGCAAGGGAGTCCTACACTAACTTTCAGAGCATAATGGCTGCTGCCTCCCTTCTGCCTCTCAAATCTCAGGTAGATTTCTCCTGGGGGCAACCCTAACCCAGAAGCACACAGGGAAGGGGACTGCAGGAAATGTTCCACCTCAGCTAAGCTAAGTGACCCATACAAAGCCACGACTGGTTCAGTTTGAACAAATCAATTAACGGAGCTCACACACACAATGAATAAGTTTTTATGGCACCATGAGCAAATAAATCTAACCTAAGTATTAGGAGAAAAATTAAAGATAGCTTAAAAAATGTAAGTTTACATCATAACCATTATGCTTCACTACCATGACCAACCCTCCAACCCCACCGCACAGTGCCTTGGACATAAGTAAATATTTAATACATTTTAGTGTATTACATCAGCTAGTTCTGGTTACCTAGTTAAACATTAAATCCAACATGAGATTCATAATAGGGGAAAGAATAACAATAGCATAAAACATCTTTTGGTTTTATTAATATTTTATCATTCAAGAAAAAGGCTCTGCTTTTGATCAAGTAAATAATGGTGTTTGTATATCAAATGTATGTCTAGACCACAGTTTTCAGTTTTAAACATAAAAATAAATATGACCTTCATATAATATAGCCTGATCAATCAACAAATCCTAATTTAAGTAAATCACTAGTATTAAGAATAGTGATATAAATAAGAAGATAAATAATAAATGTACTATGAGCATTAAACCTTACAGAGTATTTCATCTGTAACAGATAAACATCAACTATTTCACAAATTCTTGCAAACAGGTAAAAATAAATAGGGAATGGAAAAAAGAAAGATTAACCAAATTAACTAGGAAAATTAGACCCATATTTCTTCAAATAACCAGAAAGTTTTAAAAATTCCAATATGTCTTTCTCAATTAGCAATATTGAAAAATAAATCAAACATAAAAGTAAATCAGCTTACAGAATGCCATTTAGGAATTTAGCTTTGTTGAATAAAATAGACTTCTTCACCTGTTCTCTTAGTTTTGTCAGGTCTAATCCCCATGATAAATTATTTGTTCCATATCACTCATAGGGAGTTGGCTTCCCTGATCAAATCCTCACTGATACCTCACAGATGCTGATACCTCATATGCTTCAGGGGAGGAGGAAGAATCCTCCCACTTAGCTGAATTAGTATGTCTCACTTAGTATGAGTCATCCTCAAGATAGCCATTGATAGTTAGGAACTTTCAGGAGTAAACTTCATTTTAAGCAGTGTTACTGGATAACATGTTCCTAATTTAACATGATTACACATTTGCTTCTAGTAAAGGTTAATCAGTAATTCTCTAATAAGCATTTTAACGGACATTTGGAATTAAAATGGCACACTGTATTAAAAGGAACTTAGCATGGAAATACGCAAGGTTTCTAAAGAATCACAGCCCTTTATGCAACTTTCCAAAATAAATATGTCCCAGTCCTTGAGCAGTATCAGTCCTAGAACAGATCTAAAAATGAAACCCGTGTTTCTTGAACACTGTTTCTTCAAAATGTGTAAATCTAAAACTTCCTAGAAATGATCCTTTCTCTATCCAAAAGCTGCTGAGAGGAAATCTCATGTAGTTTCCAGAACCCTGAGGAATTCCATCATCTCCTTTCAGCACATGTCAGCAAGTTTAATGCAGTCCAAAACCACACGTCAGTGACGATGTTTAAAACACCCATCCCTTTAGTCAAATTTGAAGCATAGCCCACCCAAGGTAATCATGCCTAAACATTATCTGCTTTGCATACCTAATTATTTGTTGGGTGAATGAGTGAACTTTTCCACCAGAACCGTATACATGTACACATATGTCAAAAGTATTCAGATTGCTTTAAAAATCTATTCCAGGCCTGTTATAAAAGACTCCTAAGCATCATTAAGTATTTTGCTTTCAAAATCCATTAACAAATATTCACACCCTGGAATAGATACCATTTTAGAATAAGCTACAGCTAGAGATGATGACAGCACAAAAAGAAAACACAATCTCTCAAACTTAATGGTTCTTGGATAAGAAATTCAAGAGGACTGAGAAGAGTTCTTCAGTTTGGGAAAATGAAATGAGAATAAATAACTAGAGAGCTATTGGTGCAGATTGGTGACTATTTAAATGTGTTGTTAAGTACATATTCCTGATGGATTTATTTCCAATTCAGCTTCAAATTTAGGCAATAAGTGAGATGAAAATATGTGTATACCACATATATCTGTTTACAAAGAATAAGGCAGCAACAATCCTGTGGTGACGTTATTTGGCATTTTTAGTGCTCACTGATGAACAGCTCACCAACTAATGCAGTTTTATAGGCAGCAGAAACAAGTGACTTTGGGGTTCCAGATGTCAAATCAATCTATATAGTGATTTGGCAGTAACATTAAGCATATGTATGGAGGTGTTCATTGAAATTTGTGTGTATTTGAAATAAACAACAAAACTGAAAATCTATTTTCTTTCCTACCCCACCCTGCTATACACATACACACACACACCACAGACGCCCCTCAGACAGAATACTCTCTGATGGAAAGCATTATTTGGTGGCAACTATAGGGAGGCAGGTGCTCAACTTCTTTGTTCTGTGACAGTTTCTATGTCACATATACTGCCTTCAGCCTGACTCATGTATGCCTTTCCCCTTAATAACCCAGAGAGGTCCTGGAGTCATAGGTTGCCCCCGAATGACTGACAGCTAGGGAGGCACCATGCCTGCAGTAGAGCTGTCAGCTGCACCGAGAAGACAGGGCCCATGGGGAATTCCTTTCTCTCCCAACAAGGAACCTTCACTCAGCATGACCTGCCTTGGAGAAAGCTCTGGACAAGGTACTTTCTTTTCCACTTCAAATCCTGCCTTGAAAAAAGCTTTCTTTGCCACCTGCAATTGCTGTAAATCAATTTCCAAACAGAAATCACTATGCAAATATGCATAAGCCAAGATGGGTAAAAGGATGACAAGCTGCTCTGACTCCTGTCATGTGTGATGTACTCTTTCTTCTTCCACAAAATCCCAAAAAATAGAAAGATGACTCAGACACACGGAACTGTGCAACTGCAGATGACCTCAGGAGATTATCCAGTCCCGCCTTCTGGCATTACCCACAACCTCAACTCCTCTTGCTTTTTTGGTGTATTGGGTTGTTACTACTGTTGCTTTAGTAAAACCAAAATGCCAGTGTAATCACTTGCAGTGAGAAATACAATTATCAAAGGAACCAGAGACTTCAATTCCAACCACCAACCCATTCTCTCTGTGTAAACCTCCCTAACCCTTAATTTTATGTACATTGTGATATGTTGCAGTTCAGTATCTATTTTTCCTTATTAGAAAAAATCTATTCTTTAATGTAGCATTTTAGACTTGGAAAACCCTGTGAGTTATTTGTTAATTCCTTCTGACAGCTCTCTGCTCAGGTGTTACATCTAAGTTCTTCATTTCCAGATAATATTATTAAGTGTATGTGAGTGGCCTGAGCTCCTGCACAGATCATAAGGGAGGCTAGGTTAAAGGTCTGCCTTGCATGAGATTTTGAAACTTGTCATTCTAAAAAGGAAAAGCAATCTGCTACTGGAAGAAAGGAACAATCCACAGAAGCAAGACCCACAAAGCGCCACAGTAGGGGAGCCTTTCCATCACGAGCAGATTCTGCCGCGTTTGATGGGCTTACAGATCCTAGCCAGTGCATGGCAGGAAGGTTCCAGAGAAACAGCCAGCTCTGTTATAAGGAAGAGAGTCAATGGGTAAGAGAAGTTGCTGAAAATAAAACAGTGAGAAAATTTTCCTTACTGTCTGCCTGGAGCTGATATAAAGAAAGGCAGAGATATAGACAAGCCCCACAGTGCTTCAGATAAGGTCCTTTCTTTTCCACTTCAGATCTTGCCTGCTAAGTGAAAGAAGCCAGGCACAAGTGCCATGTATCGTAGGATTCCCTTTATATGAAATCTTCAGAATAGACAAGTCCACAGAGAGAAGACAGATCAGATTTTGCCAGCGGGTTGGGAGGAAGGACTGGGTAAGGGGTTTCCTTTGGGAATGATGAAAATGTTCTGGAACTAGACAGCAGTGGTGGTTGTATAACATTATGAAAGTACCAACAGTCACTAATGGTAAATTTTATGTCATGTGCATTTTACCACAATTTTTTTAGAAACAATGCTCATGGTCCTCCCATGTAGCCAGTGGATGCTGGGGGAGTGAATAGCAGTCCAGAAGGGAGGAGAAAGAGGAACCCCCAAGAGTGAGATGGAGGCTGAGGCCGCTGCTCCCTCTTCCAGGATTATGCCGAGAGGAAGGCCTTCAGAGGGCACTTGGTACTTTCATAACAAGCACTTTCTCCCGTATGTTCAAAGTGCTAACAGATCTGGACTAAAATCTAGCTTGGCCCTTCTAGCTATGTGACGCTTGACAAGTCATATCACCAAACATTCTTAGAGTGCCTACTGTGTGTGTGACCATGCCCCTGGTCCTACATAGTCCTCTTCTTCCATCCTACAAGCCTGTGAGCATCCCTGGGAGCTCCTCTAATTCCCTGATGAGGAGCCTGGACTTAAAAGGATTCATCATGTTGCCCCAAATCACACAGACAGTAAGAACACAGTTAAGAGTCTTAAGTTTCCTCGAGGTCTATCTCGGATGGGGCTTTTTCTGTAGACCTACATCATTGGAAACTCCTCGTAGAGTATGTGGTTTCCTTTACTCACAGAACTGTGTGTTAGCTCTGTGGGAAAGAACTACAAGACAGGTCTGCTACACCTATGAAAGAACTAATAGAGAATTGTTTTTTAATCTTAGGTATTTGCATGTCCCAATGATCTATACTATTCTTGGCGTATGACACCTTAGGAATGAATATGATTTGAACTTAACTCAGGGGTAGAGGGTGTCTGAAATTGAGAGCCAGGCACATTCATCTCCTCTGACCCTAAATGTTGTCCCAAAGCAAATTGCTTGAAGAAATGGAACTCAGATTACAGGTAGGGAGTTTTTGAAGTATGTCCATATTCATGGAGAGCAAAGAAGCTGAGTTAAAAGAAAATTGGACTGACTGATCATAACTGGATTGAACAAAAGTTTGTTTTAAAAGGACTATTTGTATTGAAGATCATGCCTCACTTTGGAGAAGCAAAGGCGATTGGCAGTGGAAGGAATCACACCACACTACTAAGTTCTTTAAAAATTTGACTTATGTTGCCTATGTTACATAATAAAAACAACCCTTTACAGTTGAAAAAAGGAGTCTTAAGCTTCACTTTCTCCATTTCTAAGGATTAAAGATGTCACAAGGAGTAGAGATGAGGCCTGGCATGTCACTGACACCTGGAGTGGCCCTGAGACGCTCACTAAATGGTAGCTAGGATGAGTGATTAGCCTCATAAGGTAGCACCACACAGTAAGGATTTTCCTGATGAGAGAAGTCATACGCTTGTTAGCCTTAAGGGCATGACTAGGATCTAAGCTGACCAACTTCCAGTCTATGTTCACCTCACCATGCTGTGTTTAAAAGGACACATCCATGACGATGGATCGACAATAGATCAATACATAACTAATCAGAACATCAGGAATGGATGCAATTAGGCACAGGGGCAGAAGATAGGTGCCTATCTGGAAAGCCAAGCTTCAAACAAGGGGAGGGACTGGGGAAGCAGTGAACTCTCATTTGGCCAGTTAAAAATGGTTCCTGAAAATATTATCTTTTCAAAAGAGTTCTGGAGAAGCAATGACCTCTGACAGCCCAGGTGCCTCACAGTATGACAGAGCCTAGTAATAATAGTAATAATAATGGCAATGAGCACCATCAGTTGGGCACTTACTACAACCAGGAATTGGACAAAGCATGTCACATATGTTTTCTAAGATACCTACAAACAAACATGGAGTATGTATCATGGTGCACTACCTTATTGATGAGAAAATGGAAGCCCAGGATCACACAGCTAGTGAGAGGCTTCACTGTGACTCCAACCCAGGCCTGCATGACTGCAGAACCCTGGCACTTGACTAACATGTTACCTCCCATGAGGAAGACTACTAGCCCCTTATTAGCAGTCATAGCTGCATTAGGCATGAACACTAAGGGACTCAATAAGCATCAGTATCTATCCAAGTACTAACATTTGCCACAGAGAAAAAAAATAGAATAAAGTGGCCTAGAACTAGCTAAAGGCAGAATACAAAGCAGAAAATTCTGGAATAGTAGGTTCTGTGCATTCTAGCACATCACCAAAAGCAGAGACTGATGTCCACATCAGGCCCACAGATGCCAATCAGAATTAGGGCCTTCTTCATAGACAAACACTGTGACACCTGTTAAGTCTAAGACCAGCTTTACAGACTTCTTCAAAGTATTTTTTTTCCAGGGGGCCCTGGCTCCAACAGGCTAGAGAACTTCTTCCATTCACAAGCTATGGTGGTACTCTTGATACAAAAATGCTAAAGGTATAATTGGCTACATGTGGAATCTTACTCTAAAAAATAACATAGGTCAATCTTGGTAATAGATACAAAAAAGAAACCCCAAAGATTCTATTTACTAGTCTCATATCCACTTACATACTAGGAAGAGAATTTTCAGGGTTTCTCACCATCTTCACTGTTTAGTCAACACACCACCCACCAGCAGCTTGACTGTAAACATGGCTATCTGAAAAACATGTGTGACCATGTGTCACCTTAATAGGCTGAAATTAATTACAGGATTTACTTATCTGAGAGTTATAGAACTCTACAGATATTTGGATACTGACAGGTAACTGATGGGTATACTAACACACGGATTCTAGATATTTTGTTTTTTACATTTTAACATCTTTGAAATCCAAATGTGTTCTACCATCACCATCAGTCAGTCTGCAGCCTTGACAGAATTGTCATATTCTGCTCATGTGAGAATATTAAAAGCACCAGCATAAAAACTTGCAGAATGGATGACATGGAAGAAAAACCCAAAGGTAACAGTGGAGCACTTTAAAAAGTGCTGTATCACCAATGCTCTTGATAGCCCAGAAGAAAATATTAGAAAGCACTGTGTCATAGTTTAGTTGGCACCATTTTTTCTTTTTTTTTAATAAATAAAATAATGGTTTATCTTATAGCCCATAACATCTTAGATTTGGTGGAATATAGTTTAAGCAGCAAATAAACACAATGCAATGAATTTACAAGAATAAAATAACCAAAACCCTAACAATTGAAAGAAAATGAATGTAATTTCCTCTCATTTTAGAAATTCAAAATTTTAAATGTCACAACATTTACGTATAATCAACGCTATCTGAAAGAGGCAACATCTGAAAAAGATATTGGGAAGTGAACCAGTTTTTTGTTGCTTCTCAAATTTTGTTTAAAACATATTATCTTGTATATTTTTAACATGGAGGAATTGAGGAAATTCTTTAAAATCCTCAAAAAAAGGGCAATAATTTATATTACAAAGTAGTAAGCTTTTAAATTTGAATAGAAACGTGTTGGGCTTCAGACTCTTCCTTTGTAAAATGGGTATTTAAGCAGCTACTCCACTGGGTTATTAAGAGAATTACATGGCTGACACATAAAATGTTTAATAAAGAAATTCACATGGTAAGAAGCTAAGCAATTTGTAAATGTACTATTCTGATCATTATCTTTATGGTTCTTTCATATCCTGACCCAGAGCTCAACAAATATTTTTGTTAAATAAAAGGGGTGAAAAGCAAAAAACTGAAGTGTCATATTCCCATCATTTTTAGAGATTTTTATCCCCTGAAATGAATTATTTGAAAATGTTATTTTTGAACTTACATAATAGTTTCCACATAGATGCAAAACCAGATGATTTTCAAAGTATTTTTGCAGGAATAGAGATGAAAAAGTAGCTCTGTTTTCTTTGACAAGGTGGTACTAAAAAGGATTAATGGTTCAGTGCGATCAGGGAAAGATGCAGCCTGCAGAGATTTTCTTGGTATTGGGGTGGAGGGTGAGAGGTAAGGTAGGGGAGGGAGGGGAGGGAGGGGAGGAGGGAGAAACTGTTACAATGCACAATCCGATTCCAGTCTTTGAAGAAGCAGATTCAATCTCCCTACACACACACACACACACACACACACACACACACACACACAGTTTTTTTTGAAGATCTTGAAAATGTTTAGTCAAATGGGTCTTAAATGTCAGCCCTCTGGTGGGGAAGGAAAGGGCATCACACACACAGATCCTTGCCCTGTTTGGCTCAAGCAAGATGTATGAAAAAACAAGCTCAAAACAGAACAAGGGGTAACATAATTATTATCCAAACCTTCTAAAAAAAAGAAAGAAGGAAGGAAGGAGGGAGGGAGGGAGGGAGGGAGGGAAGAAGAATCTTTTCTTGAAATTAAAATGAGACACATCTCAAGAGGTGGTTGTAGATTTTAGAATTTTATGACCAACTTTTATAAAATCCAAAAAATAAAGTATGTTTGATAGCATGCTCCTTCATAAATATATGAAGTGCATAAATATATGCACTTATAGCTGGGAGCACTTTTTGCACATATTCTACATATACATTTCCAATGTGCCTTTTAGAAATATTTACCGGACACTAAAGCACAGTAGAAACCCATCGCTTCATAGGGGGCAGCAAAGGCAGATGAAGGGTGCTGGGCGGGAAGTCAGAAAAAGCTGAGTCTCCTTCTAGCCCAGCCCTGGGTGGCCCTAACCAGTTGCGCTGCCCTACATGTCTGTTGACCTCTCTTACCTCAACTTTTCAACTGAACTTAAGGATCTCTAAGTCCTTTCAATTGTAACATCCTTTGACTATCATTTGGATTTTGCCCAAGGTGACCTTAAAGTAAATAACAAGTGTAGGGAGCAGTATTTACAATTCCTATCATTCCCTTGTCTTCACTGCTATTCCATCTTACCTCTTTCTACACTTCAAAATATACTGTCAGCCTTTTGTCATTGCACGGGCCAAAACACACACACTTCGAGGGATGAATAACAAAGAATCATGCTGTGAGAATTATATGTTGCATTTCATGTGACGTGGTGGACATGGCCATAATTTCAGTGCTAAGTATGAAACAGCAAACGTGGAACGCTTGTGTTCCTCCCTGAATCCGCAGGATCCACGTTACATTTTTCTCTGAGGTCAGTATGGCTTCAATGCACACTCCTTCTCCTCCACCCTCTGCTGGCCATCAGACGGAGACTCTGTAAGCTCTCCCAGCACAACTCCAAAAAGGTGCAATTTAATTCCTAGCCTGAAACACAGTCCATTTGGAAGGACACTGGTCACTAGGGTATTGTTAGTGCCTTGAAATGGCCAAGAGGGATTGCTGACTCTGCGAATATCACACCAAAGGCAGGAATTCTATTTGAATTACTAACATAACAGATGTTTGCTAGGATTCACCATGCAGTCTGACTCCACAGTCATGCTAATTTGGCAGGGCTTCTCTTCCAGTTAGTTCTGAGCCGTTAGAGTACACAGCTAGTAGGTCCTTCTGTCTAACTAATAATTGCCTATTATTGATATTAATTAACATTTTTTGCACCTTTCCTTGATTTTGACCTAGTATCTGTTGGTAGTCTAATCACTGTGGCCTATTAAAAGTCAAAATACAAGGGCCTATAGTAGTCACGAGCCATTTATCAAAAAGCAAACAAGGCCAATTAAACGGGTGGCCAGACAGTTGTCTTGATTTGCCGCTGACTGTTTCTTGATCACCATTATAAATTGCTAATAGGGCAGAAAGCACTAAGCGGGGAGCATCTGTGGGGGGCTGGTTATTGCTCGCTCCCCGCCTGGTGACAGGTGAGAGAGAGGCTAGTGATGGTCTTATTGATGTGAACTGCCCATCAGTTGGTAGTTATTGTTAAAGTTCATGATGCTACAGCTGATCCCGTCCTGCTGAGAGTCAATCAAATTAATTAGAGCTAGAAATTCTTCTTTATAATTTTAGAGCACAGGTACAAAAAGAAGTCCTGTAATTTGGATCCAAAGGCAATGAAAAAAAAATCTTCATGTAGTACAGTGTGAAAAAAATCAGATATTGCTTCTTCCATTATTTATAATAAGGGCTGTGGCTAAAGGTTTTTATAGGCACAGATCAAGAGATCATAATAGAAGCATATTGACAGATTTTTTTCTGCAATACTCCAAGGAACTGGCTGTAGCAGGAAAATATATCAAAACCTTATCATCAGAGCTGAGATCTTCTGTGAAAAATCAATAAAGAGTTATACATGGTTTGAGTTTAAACAGTTCTCTGTAGTCATTTAAACATAGTGCATCTGTACAGCTTTTTACCTCTGGAGACCAAGGTAACCTAGCAACTGCAGAGCTTAAACCGATTAACTACAAATGAAGTACTGTATGCCTATCAAAGCAATTGTTCATCGTTGCCTTTTTGCAGAGACTAAGCTAATTGAACATGATACAGTATGAAGATAATTAACACCCATGAGTTTGTTAATTGCCTGTTAGCATTACAGCACAAGTCTCTTGGTTTCTTTTTAACTGTCTCCTTTGTAGCTTCTTACTTCCCTTACAATGGTGCAGGACCTGTTTAACTGGCAATAATGGTATCTTGGACTTTATTAACCCTTTTTAAATTGAAAAAAAAAAAGCCCTGTCTTAATGAAGCATATTGCATGTGCTTGTTAAATGCAAGCTCTCCCTCTATTTTCCCCACACTAGGAATTGGTTTTACAGATACTGTACAAACTATGTTTATTTTTTGTGCTAAATTATTTCAAGCCATTTAGCCATTATAAATGCTCTCCCAAAAAATGGCTTTAGTGTTTCCCTTTATTACTCAGCTGCTCTGTGTTTGAGAGCAAGCGATAAATGTCTTTGAGGGCTGGAATATTAATTGAAGGCAGCATCTGGTCAGCAGCTGACCGGCTCCCAGTGTCCGGCTCCTGTTCCAGCCGAGCCGGCGAGGAAGAAGCTTTGCTGGTTCTGTTCGCCAGGCTCTGAGCTGTGGACTAAATGAACCCCATTTTATCTCTGCTGGATCAGTGCATGGATGCCAGAAAATCAATTGGGCAGGAAAATCTGTTAATCTAAAGTGAATTCAATCTGAGGAATCATTTAAAATAAAAATTTCAATCATTACCTTTTCAGAAAAGCACTTTTTTCCCTCTAGTCTGTGTGCACACGTGATGACAATGCCTAGAAAGGACCTATCACAAGAGAAATTCAAAGTCAATAGACTTGTCTAGCAAGGAACAATTTGCTTTTTGAGAAGAACAAAAAACAAAAAACACGGTGGCTGATTACAAGCTGAAGAGGAAATGGAAAGCCCCGGCGCTGCGCGGCCAGAAACAATTAACAACTCAGGCCCAGGATACACACCCGACACCCAGGATGGGCTTTTCTCCCGTTGAGAACGAGCACCTCGGCTGTGTCACGATTGTTTAACGTGCATTTTCCTGGATGATCCTCTGTGTTTTTCATTACTGTGTCATGGTTAATATTTGCTGGTAAGCCAGTCCCAGGAGGGCCACTTCTAGTGCCCAATTACAAGTTCTATCATCAATCATAAGTATTATTTATTCAACAAAATGAATTGCTAATTAATAACTGATGAGCATTATGGCCTTGAAGACTATAACACTATTAATTATGGTTGGCATGAATGGGGTCTACCTGGCACATTTTCACCACAATTAGCCTCGGAAGCTTTCAGGGGATATGTCTATTAAATAACCCAACGAAGGGCTGGCTTTCCTTCCTCTCCCAAATAAGGACTGACAAACACAGGATTATCTGGGGTCAGGACTCCACCAAGCCAACCCCCAAGTACCCCAACAACGGTTTTCTACATGCCATGACTTGTATAAGAAACGTGACATGACAAAGAACCCCCCATAGAGGCCTGAAGGTACAGATCGTGGCCCCACACACCCCGCCACGCTCCCGCTGAGAGACTGCTAGGGCGATGCAGCCACGGCATGGCAACTGGAATGTGGCTGCTGGCTTATTTTTAGACTTGGCTGTCGCCCAGCTCACGCTCTGCGCTCTGGGTACAGGTACACAGCAACTAAATCACCCTAGCAGGCAGCTGGCAGGCCAGGACTGCTCACCTGGACTCACCGTCAGGAGGGAACACATCATCGCTCACCTTGGGGACCTTCTGATCAGAGACTTAAAGAGAAGAAGCTAAGAAATGCCTTCTTGCCCACTGCTGGGGAAGGAAAAAACAGTTGCTTTGAAGAATAAACACACAAAAAGCATAATAACACTATGAAACTCTTTGAAAGCAGAACATACCAACTACCTCTGTTCTCTGTGAATTTATCCAGCCTCCATACCTAGAGCCCTGTGGGTGCTGAATAAACATGGGTGGATAATGGAAGCATGGCAAAGGCTTTTAAAAGGTATATGACTAATAGAAGGGAAAAGTGGTTTTTTTTCTTCAGATTGTATATACAGGCTCCAGAAAGTAAAGAGTTTATTATGTAGCTATCTGGATAATTCTGTAGTTTAAACAATCACTTCAGATTCAGTGTTGGATGGATTCTAGAGAATAAACTATCTGCATAGATCAAATTAATTGTAGAATTGGAAAAGTATTCTCATTGTGTTGAGTAATCAAAACAGCAACTCTGTCCGTATTTCAGTTAAAAATGTTTGTGGGTTCAAATTATGCAAATATCTTTCCTTACCATCCTGCTAAACATCATAGAATGTGGACCCCCTTTTGGAGGTAGACACATGTGTCCTGAGAGGGGAAGAACAGGTGCACCCCACCTCCAGACGGCACAATTATTGGTGTACAATGTTTTTAGCTTTACAAAATCAAAAGCTTAATGGAGGAAATGTTCTCAAAACAGGTAAAAGCTCCCTCTGAGTTGCCTCCACGTTTTTTTTCTATAGAGATACGGACATGCACGTGCTCATGGTTGGTAAGGGTTTGCCAGCATTAGGGCTCGTGAAGGGTTTTGGGTAGCAAATATAACTATGTCCACAAGGACTAGAACAGAACAGCACAAAGAAGCCACATATACAGGGTGATACAAATTTGTGGACACGGCAGTGAAAACCTTCAGGAAGGAAGGGAGAAAAAGAAGGGGGCAGGGAGAGTTCAGCACAGGAGGGAGAGGAAGAATGGAAGGTGGGCAGGCAAGAAACCTTGGACTCTATGTCAGGCTCCTCCACTGCCTACATTCAGGAGCTGGAACAAAGCACTCAATCTAGCTGAGCCCCAGTTGCCACTTTGGTAAAATGGGAGTATTAATACTTACTCTGCTTATTTACAGTCTCATAGGGAGGATCCAATAAGTATAGGTTTGTGGGTTTAGTTTTGAAAGCCCTTTGGGAACTACAGAGACATTTATTTACAAATGTAAGATCCTAATCATTGTATTTGTTTGCTCCTAGCCCATGTCAACCCTGTTACCTCAAACTGGCCAGGCAGGCTTTAAAGGCCATAGAAAGGAGCATGTCTACCCAACCTGAAATTTGAGAACTAAAGATTGATTGGACACTTAGAAGCTATTGAAGCTTATGGGAGGAGGAATTTTGTTTTCTTCCATTAAAACCAGACAAAGATACCTGAATCACAAATGCCCCAGGTTACTGTACTACAGCAAACTCAAACTTCAATGCTAAATAATCACATGGGCATATGAATAATGCTGATACTCTGCGTGGATCTGATGTGGCACCTGGAAAACTGTATTTTTAACCAGGTGCTTGGGTCCCTTTGAGGCAGGTAGTCCAAGGCTACCAAATGAGAGACCCAGCTCCACCTCCTGGGAGCAGCGCACAGCCCAGCACACACCATCATCAGCTCTGCACAGCAGCTGTGAACATATCTGAGCAAGGCAACGTCTTCTCAAGGGTCAGTGGAAATAAGGAGGAACCTTAGTCATAGTTTTCAGTAAGACCACACTTGATTCAAGAAGTTATTTGTTCCTAGACTGCATTAGAAATGGGACTCTTAAAACATTCTCATGTCACTGATTAAGGAAATATAGACAGTGCTCCTGAAACCTTTTGGGAAAAGGAATTAAAGAACCTAAAAACAATTGTCAACTGGAATTCCATACTCATTAAAATTTATCTTTCAGAACAAAGTAAAATGAAGACTTTCACTCAATAAACTGTGTCTAAAGGAATCTTAAGGGATATAATTCATGCAGAAGGACATTGACCCCAGACACAAAAAATAACTATTAGAAAATAAAATGGAAAATATGTGAATAAGTCTAAATGAATATTGGCCATGGACCCTTAACCTAAGTGGGATTCTCTGGAAAATGGCTATGAATTTGAGATTTGCATGCAGGAGGTTTTTTCAGAGAGTTCTCCAGGAGGCAAGGCCCGTTGATGAATAAAGGAAGAAGAACTGGCAGAGAAGGAAGTTAAATTGTGATATCATCACAATAAAATATTATCTGATCCACAGAGAGTTCTGGAGCTGAGATGGCCATCAGTTGTCCCACCTTTAGTAAAGAAGGTCTTTATCTCCCCACATGTACACACTGATCAGGCTTAAATATGAGCTGCCACCAGGGAGGGGGCATGACTTTGGACAAGGCCCTTCTCTTCTGCTGAGAATAAGTCCTAGTGGTGGACTTAGTTAAGAGCCATCAGCCCCCAACACTCCCAAAATCTGACAGAAGTGCCTCAGTCCTGAATGGCCACTAAAGCCAATGCACACAGCATCCACCACAACACTCAAAACAAAAAAGATAGAAAAAATAAAAAATAGTATGTAGGTCAAGAAAGATGGTTGGAGTTAAAATAGTCTAAGGTTCTTGGATTGTTTGAGACAAGAGTAAAGATGTTAATTAACTTAAGATGTTGTTAAGATTGACTTTTTTAAGAAAGAGTTATTTAAGGGGTTAACATCCAAAATATATAAAGAACTCATACACCTCAACACCCAAAAAACAAGTAACCCGATTAAAAAATGGGCAGAGAATCTGAATAGACACTTCTCCAAAGAAGAAATTCAGATGACCAACAGGCACATGAAAAGATGCTCCATATCACTAATCATCAGGGAAATGCAAATTAAAACCACAATGAGTATCACCTCATACCAGTTAGGATGGCCAACACCCAAAAGACAAGAAACAACAAATGCTGGTGAGGATGCAGAGAAAGGGGAACTCTCCTACATTGTTGGTGAGAATGTAAATTAGTTCAACTATTGTGGAAAGCAATATGGAGGTTCCTCAAAAAACTAAAAATAGAAATACCATTTGACCCAGGAATTCCACTCCTAGGAATTTACCCAAAGAAAACAAGATTCCCAGATTCAAAAAGATACATGCAACCTTATGTTTATTGCAGCACTATTTACAACAGCCAAGATATGGAAGCAACCTAAGTGTCCATCAGTAGATGAATGGATAAAGGAGATGTGGTACATACACACAATGGAATATTATTCAGCCATAAAAAGAAAACAAATCCTACCATTTGCAACAACATGGATGGAGCTAGAGGGTATTATGCTCAGTGAAATAAGCCAGGCAGAGAAAGACAAGTACCAAGTGATTTCACTCATTTGTGCAGTATAACAACAAAACAAAACTGAAGGAACAAAGCAGCAGCAGACTCACAGACTCCAAGAAGGGACTAACAGTTACCAAGGGGAAGGGGTTGGGGAGTATTAGTGAGGAGGGAGGGAGAAGGGGATTAAGGGGCATTATAATTGGCACACACAATATAGGTAGGTCACAGGGAAGGCAGTACAGCATGGAGAAGACAAGTAACAACTCTGTAGCATCTTATTACACTGATGGACCGTGACTGTAATGGGGTGGAGCCAGGGGCTTGATTATATGGGTGTATGTTGAAACCACCATGTTCCTCATGTGAAGCCTTTATAAGATTGTATATCAATGATACCTTAATTAAAAATAAATAAATAAATAATTACACACACACACACACACACACACACACACACGCCCTCAAAATCCCAGCTATCTATTGCTTACAAGAAACACCAAAACACAAAAATATGAACAATTAGAAGTCAAAGGATGGAAACAGTTATACAATGTAAATATACTAGACCAGCCAACAACAAAAGCATGGGTAGTTCTACACATACCAGACAAAATAGACTTTAAGGCAAAGAGATCCCTAAAGATAAAGGAAGTACTACAAAATTAGGACAAGTTTAAATCACCAGGAATATATAATAACTCTAAATTTGAACACACTCATAGCCTTAAAATATATTATGAGAAAATTGTCAGAACAATAGAAGAGTATAACAAAATCTGTCCATCAAGCACAGAAAAAATCAGTAAGAATGCAAAAGATGTGAAAACTAAGGCTCATGCAGGTTGTGACTTGTGACAGAGGTGGGATTTACGACCAGAGTATCTTCCTCTACCCCAGAACACTTGCTTCATCTCCGCCAAATAAGACAATGGAAATTGGCAGAATCAGGGACAGAAAGAGATACAATATGTGTACCATACTCTGACTGCTGACACTATCTTTTTGTGGGAAGGATATTTCCATATTTCTCTCACTGAAGTCTAATTTTAGGAGTGCTTAAAGTTTTGCTAATGTCAAAAGCAAAAGGGTACAGTTTTTCAGACATCAGTCAGGACACACTAATATGTTAGTTGTTCCTGATTTGTTGTTCTTTGTTGTTAGGTGCAGACGGCAGAAAAAAACATGTCTATTCCTTCTGCTCAAGTCCAGTGACAATATTGATCTTCACAGAGAAAACCTCTGCTTAGTCTAAGTTGTCTGGGAAAAGTGACATCACAATACAAAATCTTACCTGAAAATAGAGTGATGCCCACTTCCCCAGCCCCCAGCATCTCTTCTAATTTTCAAGCTACATTGTATCTTTTGGACAAGATAGATCTGTTTTGAAGTTGGATAAGCAATGATCAATGTCACCAGAATATTGCAAAAGCATTTTCCCAGAATATAAGGATTGGGCCTCTCTTTTCCCTCAGTAGAGTCATGGATAATGACACTTAGAGAAAAATGCTCCAGTGCAGTGACCATTTTTCTGTTTTAACAGGCTTCATCTTCTAGTAAATATAGACTGAGCCAAGCTTGGTGAATGAAGTGCTTACCAGGGGATGATCCCTTCCAGCCAAAGCTCCCATGAGGACATGGACACACTTCCCATGGACACACTTCCTGGGAGATGGAGCTGGAGCCACCAGGCATTGACCCTGAGAGCTCAAATCAGCCTCAGCCCTGTGACCCAGATGGCAGCCCCAAATCCCAGCTCTAGTTGGGAGGTAGTATGTAAGAATGACCTCTAACCGTCTAGGATTTTTACCTGTTTAGGGGTCATTGGTTTCCCTGGAAAGGGGGCCAATGTTATGTTTTCCCATTCACTAATCCAAGAGGTCTGGCCTCATTATAAACCATTGCTCCAGCCTCAGGTTCTCAGAGAACTTTTCCTAAGTACCAAATTCAGAAAAACTTTCAAGGTCTTCTTCAAATAAGTAATCTTTTCCTGGGTTTTGGGGGTTGCTCTTTGAAATTGGTGTTTTCACTCTATCATCCCCAAACTCGATGTCTGCAGGAGTTGCAGTGTGTCACTTTTGGTCCCTGACTCACTGCTCCTTAATTGTCCCCATCCCCTTTCCCCCATCCTGGGGTCTGGTTGTCTTCCCAGCTGGTCTCCTCAGAGTTCAGTGGCCTGAATTTCCCTCTTTCCTAGACAAAACCCCCTACATCAGTAGACAGACTCCAGCAGCATCCCTAGGCTAGGACTGCAGGCCCAAGAGCCAGAGAACATAACGCGTCTTTTCAGCCCCTCCACAAGGGGCAGAGGCCCACTCTGCTTGAGTCCAGACGGAAACAAGCTCTGACCAAGGAGCTGCTCCTTCCTGCACACTGATCCCCTCCTGCATCGCAGGTCTTCATCCAAGTCTACCTGGGTTTTTCTGTAGTAGCCTCTCATAGAGATCAAACACAAAAAGCTGAGAAGCTGTCTCTTGATGGTTTAGAATTTTAGTGAGAAATTTGAAAAGAGAGACAAAGACAAGAATCCCCAGTGGAGGAGTTTCAGACATCCAGCTTCCTTCAGGGTGGGATGGGGCAGGAGGGGACACCTCCCTCTCACCCCCCACCGTCTTAGATGTCTGCCCACCCCAACTATCTGACAGGCTATCCCTGGCCACAGACACAACACATTTCTAGGCACACAGTTGATTCTAAACAAATATGGGTTAAGTCAACTAGCCATTATTGTAAATAACGTGAAACTACCCAAATAAAATGGTTCAGTTATACCCCAGGCACAGTGGATGCATACCTTACACACAATGCCTTTGTATGACAAGGAGGAAAAGACCTAACTGGTGTGGGAGGTCCTATCCTACACCAGATGGTTCACTAGTTTGACTTCATTTCATCTTTCCTACAATTCTATAAGGACTGTGCTATTAATACCCTGAGTTCATAGCAAATAAAGGGTCTCCAGGAGTTAAAATAACTTATATAGGCCCAATGGAGTAAAAATGTAATTTGTTTTCAGTGTCTTTTGAGCATTAAACATTTTTCCTAATAAATTATTAATTATTAAACAGATGACAGTAGAGCTTTTCCCAAGGGAGAAACTGGGGTCCCATAGCTGCTCCAGCTCTGCATAGCCAGCTCTCACCCGCCTCCCGCTGAAGAAAACCATCAGAAACTCCTGGGTTCAGAGCCAGACACACCTGCCTTTGAACCCAGCTCCATCACCCATGAGCCATGAGGACTTAGTGTGTCTCTACTCTGTTTGTCCATCTGTAACAGGACAGGCTGTTCGTGATGCCTGCCTGGTGTGGTGTGGCCTGAAGTCATCCTCACAGACTGTGCTCAGTAAATGACAGCCACGGGTCTTGCTCGTATTTGTCCAGTGAACAAATAGAGGCTGGATTCAGCCACAGGCCCAAGACGTCAGAGTTCATGCCTTTTTCATGCTGCCCACCCCAACCCAGCAACTCCAGGTCCCTTAACAGAATGTGGAGGAAGGGCTCAGGACCCAAAGGCAAGCCAGTTTAGGAACAATCTGGAATGCTGGCAAGATAGAAATAACACTGGCAAAGTGCAAACTTTGCAAAAGACAGCACTGGCTCCATACATACACAGATGGCTCGAATTCCCCTGCACTGAACCTGCTATGGGGGCATCAGCAAAATGGGGCAAGGCTGATGGGAAAACCAGTGTGGGGCACTTGTAAACACATTTGACTGGTGAAGCCTTGTTTAACCCATCTCGAAAGACTGTATTAAGAATGCGTGACATCTGAAATTTCTTTTGTTTTAGAATTTCTTTTTAATCCATTTGAAAATGTGATATGAATTTACATATTTTGTATTAAATGTTAAAACACAAGACAAACATTAAGACACCTTGAAGTCTTTTTGTCAGTCATTTCCCTATCAACCCCTCATCATCAACTTTCTAAATTTAATCCTAAAAATACGAGTTATACCCTTCCACCTGCTGCAGCAGCTAAACTTTCATATTCAGCCCCCAAGAGCAGAAAGCAAGACGAGCTGGGGTGTCCTTTACTCATGTCCCAGTTCCTCAGAACAAGAATCCCCATCCTTTCTACATCAGCCTCCACCACGGTGGGGAGATCAGTGGGACCTGAAATGCTCCGCTAGTTGCATTTCTGAGCAGCTGGCTCAGGCTCGGCTGTCACCACTGGGTAGGCCAGTGCCAATTTGGCAGGGCACAAGCCTCCCCAGTTTAGGCTCAGTAACAGGGAAGGTGAGTAAAAGGCACATCTGCAGGGTAGTACTCTGAACTGCAAACTTGACGAGGATAGCAGGAAAAGAAGCAAACTAAAACAGGCCAGTTCTTATGCAAGGTAAACTGAGACTAGCAACCTGCTTTCCTGTGAAGATTACACAAGACTTCCTAACTATCTCTGAATCCAGACTGTTTCTTAAGGGACAATTTCATACAGTTTCATTATAAGAAATAACATTGTCCCAACTTGTATTTTTCTTTACTTTTTCTTAAGAAGAATTGTCAAGTGTTGGCCCATTTCTTCATTTGAATGGAGCCGTTAATGAGGTCTCACAGGTGAACATAAGACAGATTAAAGTATTAGAAGGTAAATGGTTTGAACTTGAGTTGCTCTACTGCTATCTTTCAAACTATGCACTGAACCTCTCAAATATATTCAAGAAACTTCAGATGGGGGATCCTTCTCCTTCCCTTGAAAATGTGCCTTGCTCACTGCGATAAATAGTGCCCCCAAAGATGTCTATGTCTTTGTAAATATGTCCTTTACATGGCAAAAGGGACTTTGCAGGTGTGATCAGTAAGGATTCTGAGATAAGGAGATTATCCTGGATTATCCGGGAGGGCTCAGTGCAGTCCCAAGAGTCCTTAGAAACAAGAGCAGAAGGCAGGCAAGTCAGAGCCGGAAAGCAGATGGCAGAAGCGGAGGTGTGGGACACAGCCACTGGCTTTGACAGTGGGGGAAGAGGCCACGAGTCAAATTAGGCAGGGAGCCTTTCTAGAGTGTTCCTCCATGGAGTCTCCAGAAGGAACACAGACCTGAAAATTTCTTGATTTTAACTCAAGAATACTCGGAATTTCAGACTTCAGACCTCCAGCATTTGTGATAGTTTGTTATAGCAGCAAAAGGAAATGAACACATCCACATACTGCCTTCCTTTCCATCCCACAGCCCATCTCCCCTTAACATACACACTGTAGCCTGCCCTGGTTGAACCATAAATCTTCCAGAAACTCTCCCTTTCTGACCCCCACTCCACCCCCCAAAAGAGGTGAGGTGCCTCTCTCAGTTCTGACCTCTGTTGGAGCATTTGCCCTACTGTATTTAATTAACTGTTGGTTTGTCCATCCCCCTCACCAGACAATGAACTTCCACAGGGCAAGAACTGTGTTTTGATAGTTTTGTACCCACTGCCATCAGCATAGGGCCTGGCATAGCACCCTCAAAAAATATTTCTTAAATGAATAACTGCTATTCCAAAGTTTTCAGCAGTTCATCTTCTCCCGAAAACAAAGGCTACCCATTTTCACCTGAGATACTGAACATCTATTGAACATCTAATGAACAGATGAAAAAAAGTGCTACTGAATCACAGCACTTTCATCTGTGAATCAATCACACCAGAGAACAGTAGTGCTGTGCTGCCCCGCCTGCTGGTCCTTTAAGGCTCCCTATATTTCCCCAAAACCAGATTATCAGCTTCATTCCAGGCAGTCCCATCTAAGGCATTTCAACAGTTGTTACCAGGCTTAGTACAGACTGGCCAAATGTGAACTTTGCTCAGATGGCTTCGTTTTAGGTTGTTCTATACACAGCAATAGTGCCAGAAAAGGCAGTCTGTATCATTTACGGAACTTGAAATGTTTATCTATATTAATAAAAGAAAAAAAGCTGCCAAAGTCATGCAGCTATTTTTCTAAAGGAATGGGACGAAGTGCCTTATTGACAGATATAAAATTCTGGAGGGAACAGAAGCAAGATTTTACAAGACTATTTGAGATAATGTCAAGCACAAGAACAAAAGAACATAAACTAAGGTTCAGAAAGGGTCAGCCCCTCAGGGAATTTAGGCCAAATTTCTTTAGACACAGAGAAGGAAGTTTGTAGAGTAAAAAGCAGAGGGTTGAAATGGGGGAAAGGCTATTTCAAATGTATTTGAAGCTGTTAGACCAAAATGGTTCCCTGAATTACAATCAAATCATATATCATGGCTTCTAATTCCTCAGAACAGAGCAGCTTGAGCAGAGTATGGGCTCTGTTTGGGTGGTGTGATTTTTTATATTCTTTTTAACTTCCTTTAAATCAGTCTTTCAGTTTAGCCATTAGGTAGGTCCTCTCCAGGATTGCCATACAGAGACTCACAGATGAGAAAACCAAGATGTGGAGATAAACTGTTAGTGGTAGGATGGGTGGTAAGTGGAAAAAGACTGGAGTCAGAGCTACTCCACCACAAAGGTTCTGCTTACTGAGCTGAACTCTAGGTTTGTGATTCTTCTTTTTGGTCTCAGCAAGGAGGCTGCTGTGATGAATTCCCATTGACTCCAACAACCATTGTTATTATTTACCTACCATATGCAAAACTCTTTATTGCAAAAGATGCCTATTGTTTGTGCCATTTACTTGATGCTTAGTCTTATTAAAAGTGATTTGGTTGATTGTGTGATGTATTTGGTGAGGAAACAAATCATTCCCAGAAGGCAGGAGGGCTTGAGCTAGCAGCAGTGCAGGGCAGCTACAAGTTGGATAAATGCAGAGAAGGAAGGAAGAGCAGAAGAGGGTCCTGGGATGCCCAATGGCATGGGGGTACCGCACATCCTCAGTGGAGGGGTAAGAGAGATGATGTTGGCAACCTCCTGTCACAGGGCGGATCAGGATTGGAAGCCGGCTCAGGGTCAGTACCATACCAGACCAGGTCTAAATGACCACTCCTTTGAAGGGGCAGCCCAGTTAGGGTAAGTAACTGTCACAGAAAGTCACAGGCATCAAAGTAGCATGGGCTGAGATGGTTGAAGTCAGAACAAGGATCAAGCAATCAGCTAGTTTTTCTTGTCCTTCTACTCTGTGAAATGAAGAGACTAGCTGTGGGTAAAATTACAGTATTTTCAGAATTTGTCACTTATTTGAACCTGAGAGGCTGGGGGGAGGTTTCACTTGCTTCTGTTGGAACAGGAGAGAGACGGTCCCCAGACTGCTGTTTGTAAGCAAGAAAAGGGTTTTAAACTTTATTTCTCCCTTTGACTGATTTCAGTTTTAGAGGTATTTTGTCCTGGGATTTCATCTCCCTGGAGTTGCACTGGCACATGTTTTTTTTTAATGCACATTAAAAACAAAGAAATAATGTGTGTTCTGTCAGACTGGTGCAAAAATTTGTAAAATATTTAATGCTTGAAAGGTGTAAAACAGATGCTTTTTATATTCACTGATAGAAGCATAAATTGACAAACTTTCTGCAAACAGTTATAATTAATTCCTTAATAATCATTGATTGAGAATTAAGGCACACACCTTTAAAAACATCTTGCCTTTTGTTGACCCTCCTGTTTCCCAATATTCTCTTGCTGCCCTCTGAATTCCCAGAGCATCTCATCCCTATGATCCACCCAGACCAACCCACTCTATACTTAGCCCTCTATCTTATTATAAAACAAACCTGTTTCGTTTCCCATTCTATTAGGATCCTGCATTCAGCTAGCTCCACCCAGTTAAGTACAAGGAGTAGAATCAAACACACATATAAATAGATTAAATTCAACTATGTGCCCTCAAGAACAACAACAAAAAAGTATTATTTTTTATATCGCCCAAGCCCTAAACTCAAGTCAAATATTTCGTCTAGTACTCACCTGGAATTGATCTATTCCAACTCTGAGGTAAAACTATGTTATCTAATTATATACACACAAAAACATATGTAGTAGAATTTATGGGCAATTTGATGGTAATTTTGACTATATGGAATATACCCCTAACTCACTGACCTTAGAATGTAGCCCTGTCTCTACTATGCTCCTCTAACTCAAGCTCAACCAACTGATGCTGAAGAGCTAATGATTAACAATCTATCCTCCGGTTCCCTATACAGAGATATTTGCATTGTAAAAGAGGATATTTGGAGGAGCAAGGCTTTATCCAAAAGGAGTAACACTTGGGGAGGGGCCATTTAGCCAGCCTCCTACTTGTACTTCTTAAAATTTATGTAAAGAACTGGACTGGTCTGGCAAAGTGGTTTGTTGGATGCCTTTTTTGTGGAATATTGTCATCAGTGTACAACACAATGAATCAAATCAGCATTTATTGAGCATCTAATAGAAATGTAGCTCTATAAGCTCTTACATATATATTATCTCATTTGTTTCTCACAATCACTGTGAGAGGCAAGTTTTCTAGCTATTTTTATAGATGAGGAAAGTGAGGCTTGAAAAGCATTGAGTTGTACAGTTAGTAGGGCAAAGATTTGAACTCAGATCTAACTGACTACTAAGGCCAACTGCAATGGGACAGTACTCCTTAATGACTTCCCTATGGACAGTTGATGCCATTTACAACCTTTTGATTTGGACTAGAAAGTTTCCAAGTTCTTTGTGTCATCCTTGTAGTATAGACTAATAACTCTCTACAACTCTGTATGGCTTAGCGATTTGAAAAGCCCTTTTGGATATATAATCTCACTGACTACCAAACTTCATGGAGCAATAGGGCAAATATTATCACCTGCAGTTTTATAAATAAAGAAATTGATGGCCAGAGAGGTTAAGAATGACTAAGATCACAGGGTTTGGTAAAGGTGTACAATTTAGTAGTTATGGACAAAATTACTCTGAAACACCCTGCAAACACCACGTGGACCAGGCTTAGAATTTTCATCAGTGTCACTAAGCAGCCACCCTGTAGAAGAGCCATCAGAATTGAGTCTCTTTACGGCACCAAAAACAGGAGGCCGTGGTCTGCTTTGAGGAGCCTTTGTCTTTCTCCTTAGGAAACTATTTCTGGCTCATGCTGAATAGATTAGAACATTCCAAACTCATACCAGGACTTGAGTTGGAATCCAAACTATTTCTTTTCAATTCCATAATGTTTTTCTCCTTTCTAAAATTGCTCACTTAATTAAAGATCTGCCTGTTCCTGTCCCTTTCTCAGTTACTTTCCAAAGTATAAAAATTACATCAGACAAAACTTTATGGCTTGTTCTCCAAACTGCAACATGCTTGCGTCCTCACCCAATTTCACATTTTCTCCAGTATATCGTGCTTGTAAAGGCGTTTTCATGGTTAAGGGGAGATTAGATGGCAGTTGGCTACAGATCCAAGAACACATAAATTCCATCTTCTCCATGGGGACCCGAAGACAGAAAACACACAAGAAGAAATAGCAAGAGTGAAACAAAATACCACTTTCTTATTAGCCAGAGGTGAATATCTTAGACAAATCCCATTTCCCAAACACTGGTGACCATAGGGAAAACCCACCAACCATTATTCTATATTTATGTTCCAGGAGTAGTAGCTACAGCCTTGGACTTCATTCCTGGAAATGTTCCCCCTGTCGAGCTGCCAACACATACCAAATCATATCTGCAGAGGCCACAAAAAGTGAAATTCAACATATAAGGGGACAAAATGAGGCTACCGTGGAGTCATTAGCTCTGCCCAGGTTTCTCCACCCTGTCGGCAGCTCAGACAATGTACAACTCCAAAGCTGTCAACAAAGTCAGCAGACAGCAAACTTTTGCCACAAGATAGGAACGGGCACACTAACAGCAGGTTCCCCCTAATGAAATGGAAGGTGTGAGGGGCAAAAGGCAAGTCAGGTGTGTGAGTGAGACCCACAAACCCACGGGCACCTCAGGGCTAAATGTGCCAGTCCAAGATTCAAACAGATGGTAAGTGCCTCTTCTGTCCTTGAAAGGACAGATAAATATAATAAAAGGAATGTGATGTCTGCTTTTTAAATTTCTCTTTTCAGTCACTTCTCAGCTATTTCCTAAATGTTACAGGGACTTAATGCTACCCTCATTTAATATCCAGGAAGATGTAGTCAGCCCTGAATACCCAAGATCCAATAATTGAAGCATTTGCCACTGAGATTTTTAGCTATTGTTTTGAATGTTCTATTGTGGCCACTCTTCTATGAAGTTTAAAACTTTTATAACCCATCTTACTAATTCCATGCATTAAAAACTGAAATGCATCCAAATTTCATTTCCAAAGAAACATGTTAGACCAAGGACAATTATTATATTAAAATCTGGAAGCACATAAGCTGGAACCTGAGATATTTAAATTATTCTTTTTAAAAAGTTTTCAGTAACATATTCCCTGTTGCCCTTATATCCCTTGGAATCACAATGCTAGAGAGCAAGCCCAGGAAATTGGGTATATTTCTTAGGTAACTTTGAATAGGATGTTAGGCTGGAGGAAGGAAAAACAAGGACATGCAAACAGAACAGAGAGATGCCATAGGGGGAGAACAGACCAGACCCCAAGGTCTGTGCCTTATATGGAAAGGGGACAGCTCTTCCTGAATTCCATCCTTCTGATGTGCCAACTAAGACCTGGATGTCAGCCTCCTCCCTCTTGGAAGGAAAAAAAGTTTCTAGTTGTCTGTTGTGTCACCTTTAGCCAATCATACCTCTCCACAAAAATTGAATTGGAAATCTCTAAGAGTAAGGCCAAGGGCCTGGTATTTTTTTAAAAGCCTACCAGGTAATTTTAACATGTAGTCAAGTTGAAAACCACTGCTCTCAACACAGTTGATCTTGACAGATTTAGCTCCCCTAGCACAAAGGTGTACTCATTTGTTTTCTCTCTGGATATGTTCTGAGATGATTGCTGTCTCAAGGGACAGCCATGGCCAATAACCTCAGCTATTTTAGTAAACTTTTCCAAGAGCAGCCTCTCATCATTTTGGTAGAAAATGTCCCCAACACCCATTTTCCGACCCTTGCTTGGGTTCCTATTTGAAGATGGTGTTATTTGGGGATAAGTGCTAAGGGACAAAGTCAGCAAATTGTTTCTGCCAAGAGGTGGAACCCAGAGCTGTGAAAGGCAGACATCCTCCAAATAACACATTCCATGGCAGAGACGGAAGGCTTTGGCTGAGGAAGAGCCACACAGATTTCGTAATAGTCTCAATACCAGTGCAGTTTCCCTCTAAGCAGCTTCAATGACTCCAAAAGAGATTTGTTTAACCCATTAACTAAAGTCAGCAAAGGTACCAATATGGCGGCAGGGCCCAGAGGACAGTACAGACAACCTTAAAGCCTCTTATGCTGGTTAAGGCTGGAGCTGCTGGATGAGATGGCATCTCACTGTACAAAAACCACTGCAGGGACTTTTTAAAAGTTATGATGAGAAAAATGTAGGTAAATGTAAATGTTTTCCCAAAACGTTCCTAAAATAATTTCTAAAGAGATGTTCCATAGACCCAGTGGGTCAAAATATCTTCGGACTTGAGTTTTTCCCCAAAGAAGCGTGTCCTAGTGACAGCTCATCAAACAAGGGGAAGGAATAAGATGAAAGTAAAATGCATATTCATGTATAATAACAGAGTAAAAAGACACTGCAGGAGAAAATATTGATAAACGAATATTTTCCTAGAGAAACTGGTTTGTATATTTTAGCTTCATAAAAATACACTTGAAAGAGGGGGAAAAAACATTTTTTCCCCTTTTTGGCTTTATTAGAACAACAAGAGACTTTGTATCTCCCATCAGAGTATACCCAGGCCCTTTTGTCATGTCTGAGAAACTATTGATTCCTCTATTAAATTGTGCTATATGGAAAAATCTTGACAAGAGCAATATCATTTATTAGACTAACAAATATGTTAGTTGAACCAGCTTTGGAGACTTCTAAAATCCATTATACAACTGCAGGTCTTTTTCAGAGACCAGGATGTATTATAGAGACCAATTCTCAGGACGCAGTATGACTAATTTACTTGCACATTCCAAGAGACCATTATTTCTCAGGAAGAGTAGAAAAATTACAACCTTCAACTTTGGGGGAAATCACCAACAGCTGATGTGTCTGTACTGAATATCTCAACAAGCTTGTTCTAAATTCACTAATATTTCCATCCTCAGCATTTTCTGACACTAAAATTTTTACAAGGGTAGAAAAAAACAACAGGGGGAACTACAAAGAATACAACTGACCATATAATCTGAGCTACTTTTTGAGGAAAATAAGCAATTAATATGCATAAGGTTTTCAAACCCTCTCCCTGGTGCTACCCATTCCCACCTGGTTTTCCCATATGCTAATCCACACCTCACCCAATTTCTGTTCCTTTTTTACTGTGGGCAATGAAACCATGGGATCCTTTTAAAGGGCCCTCAAATAATACATCCTACCTCTGGCCATCATCCTCCCTGGCAGGCAAGATATGCCAAACTCAGAGCATCCTCGTCCTACAAGCTGCTTCGAAGCTTGCCTTCTCCAACAACTCTCTCTGCAGGGAGGGAAGGGAGTCCCAGAGAAGAGACTCACCTATGGACACAACAAATTGATGCCAGAGCCAGGCAACCTAGCTTCCAGGGCTGTGTACTTCCCTCCTGTCTGCCATACAAGCTCTTCATCTGTTGCAAATGTGATGAAAAAATCAGGCAGGCTCTGTCTTCACTCCAGCACTCTGAGGCCTTTTGGTGAGTAGGAACACTCACTGGGTGACCTTCTTGATACTATCAAGAAGTTAAACTGATCACTTCTTACGACCAAGGTCAACAGTCAGTGCCTAGATCCTGCGCAGAGACTCAAATGCACGCCCAGCTCCCCTGACCCATGTGTGGGCCTGGTCTTGGTGGGGTCTCCGAAAGCACTGACTGCTGTAGGAGAAAGGGATGTTTCTGGGGCTGCCCAGCGTCTCCCAAGGTGGCTGGCTTGACCTTTTGCCAGCTTTTTCAGCCTCTGGGAGGTGTGCTCAGGACAAAAGGAGGATTTTGTTGTAAACCCCCAGTGGACCCAGGAGGAGGAGGAAAAACCATTGTTTGCATCCACAAGCAGGCAAGAGGCTCCATGTCAAAGCAAACCTGATAGTTGCAGCTCACTGTTCAGGCAGCATCTGCTTTGGGTGGAGCGGGAGGATACAGGACAGCAGCTGGAGAGAGGTGGGACTTGAACACAGGAGGCAGGGAGGCGGGTGAGGCTAGGAGGTAGAAAAGGAGAAACAAGAGAATTTAAGTGAAAAAGAAGGGATGACAGATGAGGAAAATAATTATGGCGAAGCCCTCAGGCTCCCCCACATCCCATTTCCCCTGCTTCCCTGGACCTTCTGAGCTCACGCAGGGATGACCCTTCCCTGACCATAGTTGGGTTCATGTAACTAGCCCATGACAGAGTGGCTGGAGTGCTTGATGCCAGCATGAGGCTCGGGGAGCCTCAGCACGGGAGAGGGGAAGCCCTTGTCACTGTGGGGAGGGCCATAAGACTGGAGAAGCCTACACATGGAGGGCATTTGTCCCCAAGAGTCACCCAGACCTCCAGACAATTCTGCTCAAGTGAGCAATAAACTGGCTATATTGAGCCTCTGAAGTAATTATTTGTTACTGCACCATAACCTTACCTATTCTGATTAAATAGAAGAACAAATAAAGAGCAGGGAACCAGAGAAGAAGAAATGAGAGACAAAGAGAAAGGGAGATGAGAGAGAATGGAAGGGAAAGGAAAGAGGCAATGTAAGGGCCCAAAGCCATGGCCCTCATGCGATCTGCCTTAATCCTTGGTCAGTGAGTCCTAGGAGCACAGGAAGGACGCAGGAAAAAAATGTGCCCAGAAACCACCCCCCAGGGGAGAGATCAGTGCCATGTTTACCACCGTTTGTAGTCATCTCCTTGCTGAATCATGCTCCTTGTAACACACATATGTTTGTTCATTAAATATCATATTACTAAATGCTGCACATTATAGTGCACAGTAGGAGCATGGAAGAGACCAAGACAGACAAGATCCCTGGCCCCATGGAGCTTGTAAACTATTATTTCCTTCCCTTTAAACTCTGTGGGGAACTACACACCAGTATTCCACCTGGCGGAGAGATGAGAGTGACTGTGAACTTCAGCCACCATGCAGGGATAAATGTGAGGAAAGAGGTCCAGAGGCTGGTCTGCCAGGAATGAGCTGTGGGGCTGTAGGGAGGGACCTCCAAGCTCTGGGGGTCGCTTTCTCCATCTCTGACATAATAAAGTTAGACCTAATGACCTCTATGCCACTTCCAACTCTAATAATAGTAGTAATAATAACAGCAGATAACATTTTTTGAGCATTTACTACATGCCAGGCACAGAGCTTGGATTGTTGCATTTAACCTTTATTTCAACTCTATAAGCAGACATTATCAGACTCATTTTGCAGATGTGTAAACTGAGGCTTGAAATGGTGAAGAGACTTACCCAAGACCACAGAGCTAGTAGATGGTGGAGCTGTGATCTGAAAAGAAGTCAGGGGGTCCTGAGCCCACACCCTTAACCACTCTGCCCATAACCATCACCATAAATGTATCTATTTCTGTGGTTAAAGGAAAATGAAATGGAGTTAGATGGGTTCTTTAACACTCACTTTGGGGTGTTTTTAAACCCACCTGAACCCCAGGAAAGAGTCCTAAAAAAGGCAAAGTTCCTACCAGAAACAAATTTTAATCATTATTCTCCATCTCTTCTGAGAAAAGAAGGACTTTTGCTCTGGTTGTATATCATTCTTGTTCTGTATTGATCTAGTTGCCTCATTTAATCTGTAGAAAAAACAATGTGAGTCTCCCCTTCAGACATCACCCCATCTTTCCCAGCTGTTATGGCTGCTGGGACAGCCCTCCTTTGTCCACATCTGACCATCGAGGCTGCTGGGCGTCCTGCACGGTGCCCATGTGCAGCCTCAGGGCCCGGCAGTCTTCAGGGCCAGACATACTTCACCCAAAACACCTGTAGCCATCACTCTTTATTTCAGCCAGTATTGGTTACTTGTGGCCCTGTCTGTCCTTAGAACTAAACAAGAAAGTAAACCAACAAACAGTTACAGACATTTTTCTCTAGGCTTGTAATGAAATTGCAAGCTAACCAGGTATTCAGTGAAACTTGGGGATCTAACTTTTTAATTAAAAAGTTGTTTTGAAATGGCACTTGCGCAGAAGGTCTAAGTAACTGCCTGCCCATTCCCACAATCATGCCTAGGAGCAACAAGGAGATTGTATGCAGAGGGACCAGACTGGACTGCAGTCTTAGACATCTTTAAATTGAGGGCCTGGAGGTGGGCTGCATTATGATACACCACAGTGGGACAGTGGGACAGAAAGCAGATTGGTGGTTGCCTAGGCCTGGGATTGAGAATGGGGATTGATTACAAATGGACATGAAGGAATCTTTTTTGAGGTGATGGAAATGTTCTAAAGCTGGATATTGGGGATGATTGCACCACCCTGTAAATCCACTAAAATTGTTAAATTATGCACTTAAAACAGGTGAATTTCATGGCATATAAATTACACCTCAATAAAACTTTTTTTATATAAAAAAAGAATTTTTCTAGCTACTTTATGGAGAATAAGCTAGAGGGAACAGGGGTGAAAACAGGGCACCCACTTTAAAGGCTCAAGTAGTTATCTGGTGAAAGTCGACGGGGATTTGGACCATGATGGTAGCAGAGGAACTGCGGGATATGGTCAGGCCTCGGACTCATCTGCAGGCAGAACAGAGAGGATCGGCCAGGGCGGGAGAAAGCAAGGCTGACTCCAAGGTGTCTGCCGGTAGAATGCAGTTGCTAATAACAAAAATGGGGGAGATTATGGGAGGAGCAGCGTTGGGCAGGTGTGGGGGCCATAAGGATCTCTGTTTTAGACATGTCAAGTTTGAAATGTCCTCTAGCCAAGGAAGCTGAGGAACTGAGGAGGATGGGATACATAAGTTCAGAGAAGAGGCGGCTTGAGTGAAATTGGAATACCCATACCCAGCGAATCCCTCTGGACCAAGCCATTGAACCAAGGTTTCACAAGATGTTCAGCATTCTCATTAAGCAGGCTGCTGGGAAGATGCAAGGGGTAAAACTGCACACATACAGGTATGCACATGTGCACGCACACACATACACAAGCATGCATATGTATAAAGTAAACATTTGTATATACACACATAGTTTTGTTTATATTTGCAGATACAAAATATATGTATACCATTAGAAGTTAGGCGTGGACTTTTGGGGTAAACAGCCCTAGACTGGGGGCTGAGGGAAAAGTGTAAATAGTAGTCAAAAGGAAGGGATATAATCCATTTCATATGTACTATTTTCATGAAGAGATAACATCCAATTACAATGGCATGATGGGATGGGGAGGCTTAATATTGTATAGTGGTTAATCATTCCCAAATATAACTAAAACACTTCAGCTGAAACCCCCCAAAAAAATGTAGAAAGTAAGGCATTGAAAGTAATATAATGCTATATGTCAATTATTTCTCAATAATAAAAAAAATTGAAAAACTCAGGAAACATGTAAGAAAAAAATGTTTTAAAAAGTAAGGCAGGCAACAGTAAGATACATGGCTGCTGCTTTTCCCCTCTGCAATCATAAAACCATAAAAATATTAGGTATGTAAGGGATCTTCTAGTGCCTTTAATTCAAGACTGAATTATACAGATGAGATATAGAACTCCAAAAAGATGCGTTAATTCACCCACAAGCTTGTACCAAATTTCTTTACAAACATTGTATAAAAAGTAGCTGTGTATTTCTGTCTTTCAGAGTAAAATAATAAATCGACTTTGTACATTCTGAAACATGTCACAAGAGTAGTGCTTTTGTAGCACCAAAAACTTTTCCCATTATTGGAGTTTATCAAAAAAATGAAAGAACTCAATGGAAAAAACTTTAGCTATTTAAGTCAACATATGAAAGGTGTATATTTAGCACCCAGTGATTCTATTTCAAGAAATTTATGTAAAAGAGCTATTTGGAAAAGTCTACAAATATTGTCTCATATTTTCATTCTATTGCTACTACAGATAAAAAAATTAGAGTACTACTAATAAGATAAGTTGAAAGCAAATGAATTCTCTATCAAAAGTGTTAATTACAGCAAACTATACAACATAAATACTGTATATTCACAAAAATAATTATGAGGTGCAATGCCACCATGAAATCTAAAACACATTGTTGAATGTAAAAGAATACAGACTAAGGAAGATGACTAAGGTTTCTAAGTTTAAAAAAAACATTTTAAGAGAACTTCATGTACAGTATAATCCCATTTGAGGATGTGGAACGGTATGAGTGTCTTGGGGACACAAGGGCAGGGGACGGAGGGGGCAAATGGCAAAGATATCTGGAAGAATATTCACCAAAATGTTAATCATGGTTATTAATGAATATTAGAATTTAGGGTATTATTGGTTTGGGGTTTTTTTGGCTTTCTACTTAAGATTTTTCTATATTCTTTGAATACTTTTTACTATTAGTATAATTTTTGTAATCAAAAAAACTTTAAAGCTAGCTTCATTTCAAAATTTATAGTTAATAAGTCTCTCCTTTACCCATCCCCTTTCAATAAGGAGAAAATAAATGTAAGTGGGGTGCTGATTCACCAAGAAAGCCCTTTCTGGTATTGGATTAAGGACTGAGCTGCTGCTTGGTCTGAGAACAGCCAGAGAGAGAAAAAATAGGTGGGTAGGAATGAGGATAGAGATCTGGCAGATGGGATAAAGACCAAACAACTACAGTTTTTTCCTTGGTTTCAGATGAGTCTGTCCCAGTACACAGAAAAACAAGTTCCTAGGGCTGGAAGATTTGCCTGGAATGAAGGCACAGTGGGGGAGGGCAGTGTAAAGTAGCTCCCAGAGGACAGGACTGGGGGAGCTGGAGCAGGGAGGCAGAGGGGTGGGAATCCAGGTTCTAACTGCTGAGCCTACCACCCCAAGCCATTAAGAATTATCAGTGAAGAAACGGAAAGGTTTAAAGATGTCAGTGTGAGAAGTGAGACAAAAACCTCCTCCCAAAACCCCATATAATATGAAAATACAGCAAATACAACTAATCGTGAAAGAGTGACCAGAAAGAAGGCTGTGACAGACTGCCTACGTATGGGGAAAAGAGAAGACCTCATGGAAAAGGGTAAAGTAACAAAGCCATGATCTGGGGGGACCCAAGTCCTTCCCCCACCCCAGCTCACCAGCAGGAGGAAGAGAAATGGAGCAGGGAGCAGGTAGAAGCCTAGGAATGCTGAAACACTCAGCCTTGGAGATCTGCTCCAGGTGCACGAACCTACATTACATGGTGCTCTGGAGATTAGTGGGGTTGGAAAGCAA
Source organism: Manis pentadactyla (assembly GCF_030020395.1). Lineage (NCBI taxonomy): Eukaryota > Metazoa > Chordata > Mammalia > Pholidota > Manidae > Manis > Manis pentadactyla. The sequence goes on along the minus strand of NC_080024.1, from coordinate 60,379,000 downwards.
AGACAGGCAGAATACTTGAGGAGACTGAGATTCCAACTGCTTGTGGAGAACAAGTACCCACAACCAGGTGCTCCAGGAAAAAAGAAAGGCAGGCACTTTGAAAGACTTCCCAACAGCAAGAGGGCTGCTAAAGGGGCAAGGATTACACAGAGCCTGCTGCTCAGGAGAAATGACAGGTGGACAAAATCATCGTGGCACACTCAGCCCAGCAAGTTAGGAACTTTCAGGAGCTTCAGGTGCTCCATCCCTCTGGCTGGCAATGCAGCACAGAGGCCCTACACTGTGATATGCAACCTGCAGCTTCTTCCTCCTGGCTGGCATCCAGTTTGCAAATATACTACCCCCACCATTGCTCCAGGCCAGCCAGAGGGTAGCCCCACCAACAGCAGCTACAGACACATAAGGAAGAGGCTCCTACCTTTGCCCCCAGCCCACTGGCCTTGGCAGTGGAGGCAGGCACTGCAGCCAGGAAGCAGGAAAGAGCTCTTTCCTCCTGGCAGGCACCAGTGATCTCACCGGTGACCCCTGCCATTGCTCCAGGTGCTGTGAAGTCCCAGAGAGTAGGGATTCGAGGCACTAGAGGGCACTGCCTATGCAGTTATTATTCCATAGTAATCATTACAAATATGAAATGGCAAAAGAACCTGATACAAACCAAAAACCCACAAATACCAGAAAGAAGGCTAAGTGAAACTGAAATCACCTATCTTCCTGATAAAGAACTCAAAATAAAAATCATAAACATGCTAATAGAGCTACAGAAATATATTGAAGACATCTGGGAGGACTTCAAGAAAGAGATAGAAACTATGAAAAATACAAACTGTGAAAAATACATTTTGGAATGAAACATACAATGCAGGGATTTAAAAACAGATTAGATAAGGTAGAGGAAATAGAAATTAGAGAACAGGAATACAAAGAAGCTGAGGCACAAAGAGAAAAAAGGATCTCTAGGAATGAAAGAAAGTTAATAGAACTGTACTACCAATCCAAATGGAACAATATTTGCATTATAAGGGTAACAGAACAAGAGAGAGGAAAAAGTGATAGAAAGTCTTTGAGGAGGTAATTGCTGAAAACTTCCCCAATCTGGGGGAAGAAAGTCTCTCAGGCCATGTAAATGCACAGATCTCCCAACACAAGGGACCCAAGGAAGACAAAACCAAGACATATAATAATTAAAATGAAAGGATCAAGGACAAAGACAGAGTATTAAAAGCAACCAGAGAGAGAAAAAAAGATCACACAGAAAGGAAAGCCCATCATGCTATCATGAGACTTCTCAGCAGTAACCTTACATGTCAGAAGAGAATGGCATGATCTATTTAATGCAATGAAACAGAAAGAGCTTGAACCAAGAACACTCTACCCAGAAAGATTATCATTTACATTTGAATTTTCCAGATAAGCAAAAGTTGAGGGAATTTACCTCCCACAAACTGTCTCTATAGTATATATTTTGGAGGGACTGCTGTAGATGGAAGTACTCCTAAGGCTAAACAGCTGTCACCAGAGAAAATAAAACCACAGTAAAGGAAGTACACCAATTAATTACTAAGCAAATGCAAAATTAAATCAAGTACTCACAAAGTCAGTCAAAGGATACACAAAGAGTACAGACTATGATGCCTAACATATAAAGAGTAGAGGAGGAAGAAAAAGAAAAAGAATACAATTTAGATTGTATTTGAAATAGCATACTAAGTGAGTTAAGTTAGACTGTTAGATAGTAAAGAAATTACCCTTGAACCTTTCGTAACCATGAATCTAAAGCCTGTAATGGCAATAGTACATATTTAAATATAAATGTACCTAAATATAAATGTACTGAAGGCATCAATCAAAAGACATAGAGTTACAGAATGGATAAAAAAACACGACCCAACAATATGCTGCCTACAAGAGACTCACTTCAAACCCAAAGACATACACAGACTAAAAGTAAAGGGATAGAAAAAGATATTTCATGCAACTAACAGGAAGAAAAAAGCAGGAGTTGCAGTACTTGTATCAGAAAAAATAGACTTCAAAACAAAGAAAGTAACAAGAGACAAAGAAGGACATTACATAATGATAAAGGGGTCAGTCCAAAACAGGATATAATCATTATAAATATGTACCTAACACAGGAGAAACTACATATGTGAAACAAATACTAACAGAATTAAAGGGGGAAATAGAATGCAATGCATTCATTTTAGGAGACTTCAAAACACCACTCACTCCAAAGGACAGATCAACCAGACAGAAAATAAGTAAGGACACAGAGACACTGAACAACACATTAGAACAGATGGACCTAATAGACATCTACAGAACACTCCACCCAAAAGCAGCAGGATACACATTCTTCTCAAGTGCACATGGAACATTTTCCAGAATATATCACATACTAGGCCACAAAAAGAGCCTTAGTAAATTCAGAAGGATTGAAATTGTACCAACCAGCTTCTCAGACAACAAAGGTATGGAACTAGAAATGAATTACACAAAGAAAATAAAGAAGGCCACAAACACATGGAGGCTTAACAACATGCACCTAAATAATCAATGGATCAATAACCAAATAAAAACATAGATTAAGCAATTTTTGGAGAAAAATGAAAACTATAACTCAACTTCACAAAATCTGTGGGACACAGCAACGGCCTTGCTAAGAGGGAAGTATATTGTAATACAGGCTTATCTCAAGAAAGAAGAACAATCCCAAATGAAGAGTAAAACTCACAATTAATGAAACTAGAAAGAGAAGAACAAATGAGACCCAAAGTCAGTATGAAGGACTTAATAAAGATCAAAGCAGAAATAAATAAAATTTAGAAGAATAAAACAATAGAAAGAATCAATGATACCAAGAGCTGCTTCTTCAAGAAAATAAACAAAATAGATAAACCCCTAGCCAGGCTTATCAAGAAAAAAAGAGAGTGTACACACATAAACAAAATCAGAAATGATAAAGGAAAAAATCACTATGGACACCACAGAAATACAAAGAATTACTAAAGTATACTATGAAAATTTATACTAACAAATTTGATAACCTAAAAGAAATGGACAACTTTCTAGAAAAATACAACCTTCCAAGACTGACCCAGGATGAAAGGGAAAATCTAAACAGACCAATTACCAGCAACAAAATTGAATTGATAATCAAAAAACTACCTAAGAACAAATCCCAGGACCAGATGGCTTCACTGCTGAATTTTACCTAATACCCATCCTCCTTAAAGTTTTCCAAAAAGTAAAGGAGAGGGAAACTTCTGAACTCATCCTATGAGGCCAGCATCACCCTAATACCAAAACCAGGCAAAGACACCATAAAAAAAGAAAATTACAGACCAATATACATGATGAACATAGATGCAAAGTCCTCAACAAAAGTTAGCAAACTGAATTCAAAAATACATCAAGAGGATCATATACCATGACCAAGTAGGATTTACTCCAGGGATGCAGGGATGGTACAATATTAAAAAATCCATCAGCATCATACACCACATCAACAAAAAGGACACAAATCACACGACCATGTCAATAGATGCTGAAAAAGCATTCAACAAAATTCAACATCCATTCATGATAAAAACTCTCAACAAAATGGGTATAGAGGGCAGATACCTCAACATAACAAGGGCCATATACAACAAACCCATAGCCAACATCATACTTGACAGCAAAAAGCTGAAAGCTTTTCCTCTAAGATCAGGAACAAGACAAGAATGCTCACTCTCCCTACTTTTATTCAACATAGTACTGGAGGTCATAGACACGGCAATCAGACAACATAAAGAAATAAAAGACATCCAGATTGGTAAGGAAGAAGTTAAACTGTCATTGTTTATAGATGGCATGATATTGTACATAAAAAACCCTAAAGAATCCAGCCCAAAACTACTAGAACTAATAACTGAATTCAGCAAAGTTTCAGGATACAAAATTAATACACAGAAATCTGTTGGATTCCTATATACTAATGATGAACTAGTGGAAAGAGAAATCAGGAAAACAATTCCATTTATAATTGCATCAAAAAGAATAAAACACCTAGGAATAAACCTAACCAAGGAGGTGAAACACCTATACCCTGAAACTACAAGACACTCAACACAGACATTAAAGAAGACACCAATAAATGGAAATACATCCCGTGTTCACAGATAGGAAGAATTAATATTGTCAAAATGGCTACCCTGCCTTAAGCAATCTACAGATTCAATGCAATTCTTATCAAAATACCAACAGCATTCTTCAACAAACCAGAACAAATAGTTCCAAAATTCATGTGGAACCACAAAAGACCCTGAATAGCCAAAGCAATCCCGACAAGGAAGAATAAGGTAGGGGGGATTACACTCCCTGACTTCAAGCTCTACTACAAAGCCACAGTAATGAAGACAATTTGGTACTGGCACAAGAACAGACCCATAGACCAATGGAACAGACTAGAGAGCCCAAATATAAACCCAAGAATATATGGTTAATTAATACACAATGAAGGAGCCATGGATATACAAGGGGGAAAGGACAGCCTCTTCAACAACTGGTGTTGGCAAAACTGGACAGTACATGCAAGAGAATGAAACTGGATTATTGCCTAACCCCATATATAAAAAGACTCCAAGAAGGGACTAGTAGTTACCAAAGGGGAGGGGTGGGGAAGGGTGGGTCGGGAGGGAGGGAGAAGGGGATTGTGGGGTATCATGATTGGTGCACATGGTGTATGTTACGAGGAAGATAGTGTAGCTCAGAGAAGACAAAAGTAGTGACTCTATGGCATACTACTACACTGATGGACAGTGACTGCAATGGACTCGATAATAAGGGTAAGTGTAATAACCACATTGTTTTTCTTGTGAAACCTTTATAAGAGTGTATATCAATGATACATTAATAAAAAAAAAAAAAAAGAAATATCCGTGATTCCAGAGAAGACAGATAGTGACTGTATAGCACCTTACCATGCTGATAGACAGTGACTGCAGTGGGGGCGGGGTAAGGACTTGATAACATGGTTGAATGTTGAAACCACAAGGTTGTTCATGTGAAACATTCATAAGATTGTGTATCAATGATACTTTAATATAAAAAAAAGAATTTTGGGTGATTGCCCAACAGCAACTGCTGTAGCTCTGTGGGAGCACTGTGTCAGCCCCGAGGCGCCATGCCTACAGGAATGCGTGCTTCCTCGTGTACACACAGAAGTCCCTTTTTCATATGTTCATTGGTTTATGGTTTGTTCATTTCCTGTTGAGACAGGGCAGGATTCCTAAATGACAAGCAGCCCTTGAACCTTGCCTTCTGAATCCCGATCCCCAAACCAGTTTAGAGAGCATCCAGGATATCTTCTAATCAAAGACTATGAGATTTTTCCCTATTTTGAAGAAACTTTGCCAAACTGACTCCCATCTGATCATAGATGTCACCAAAGCTCCGTGTCCCACCTGGAGGGCCCAAGTCCTTGAAAGGCTTCTGAGAAAGCCCTGCGTGCCCTTCTTTCATGATCCCACTCATCTTCTATCTCCCCACCAGCCCAGCGAGAATACATGAGTTTTCTTTTTTTTTGCGCTAATGCCACGGAGGTATCAGTCCCTCCGGCTGCTTGAGGAACCTGTCCCCATCAAAGGAGAGAAAAACTTGGTTCCTCTTTTTGGATTTTGCAACTGACGGAAAGGACTTTTGGAGCCGCTGATATGAATAGAAAAGAGTAGGCAGACCCAACAGAGATGAAGTTTCACCAAATCATACCTTTGGCATAAAATTGGGTCTTGTTTCCTCCCAAGGAGGGAAGCAACGGAAACCTGAGCCAACCCCCAGAGTCCTGTTGCTGCAAGCTTGGGAGGCGGGTGAAGAGCAGAGAACACAGCGCAGGCCCATGCCGGCCCCACCAGCCTTCCTCAGTAAGTGGCTTTTTATGCCCAGGCTTGCAGGAGCCCTGCGTCCAGCCGCTGATTCCTGAAAAAGGTGGGTTCTGACAGGGAGGGCTGTAATCATCCCTAAAAAACATTCCGAACTGTGTTACAAGCTGGCTCCACCGGAGAGAGATCCCCTACTTCACTTTCTACATGGTTCTTAAGTCTTTTCAAAGCACACAATTAAATATGTGGCTTCTATAAAACTCAGAGCAGGCTGTTATTGAACAAACAGCTGCCATGTGATTAGAAAAACAGGAAATGTTTTGAGGAAGAGATGTTTGGTGCTGTTAATCCTTTGTGTTCCAAGTATGGCTCCCAGAAAATGGGGCAAGGTAAGAGTGTGTTTTCTTGTTTTTATATGCAAAAATATAATCATAAAAGAAATGCATATTTATTGTAGAAAATGTTCAAATATGAAAAAAGTTATAAAGAAAAAAATCAGATTTACTCATAATTTCAGCAACCAGATACAACAACTCTTGGTGTTTTATGACATATTTTGGCACCATATTTCTTCTGGTTTATAAAAACATAATTGAGATCATATTTTACATGAAATTTTGAAATTTGACTGTTTTGCTTAGCATTCATTTCATAAATATCTTACAGGTTATTTTTTAAATCCTTGTAAGTATCATTTTAGTGTTTACGTAGTATTCAATTATATGAATATGACACCATTAGCTAACAATTTCTCAATAAGCAATTCTGTGATAAACATCTTCAAGCATCTTTTTGTGAGTTTCATGTTATCCGTTGAAGGCAGCTTTCTCGCAGAGGTATTGCTGGTGAAGGGTAAACTCTGTGTCTGGTTAATTAAAGGGCAACATAACAGCCATCTTTCATTATGTTTTATCTTTAAATATACATACTAAATATTAATGTATTAACAAGGAAATGACTTTTCTATAGCTTTTTATAAGTCCTTTCTGACTTATAAAATTGATTTTTTTTAAGGATTCCTATTCCTAGTAAAAGGAAAAGAAAAAAACTTTTTCAGAATGCTAACTGTGCTCATCTTTAGAAGATGGAACTTGAGTTTTTTTCCTACTTTCTATTTTACTGCAATTTGCCAAATTTTCTATAATTCATGTAATACCAATATAAAATATAAAATAACAATATAGAGGTTTTTTTTAAAGAATGTATTCTCTTCTCTTTTACATTTCTAAAACAAGCCACTATAGATTATAAACACTTTTTATTCATCCTGATGCTTCATCAAGCCCACAGAGGCAAATGAAGGTTGAAATCCAGATTTTCATTTTTTTTCCCAGAAAATGCTGTGTAAACAGTTTAATTGGATTCAAGCAAAGAAACTGAAATTATTTATAAAAACAGAATCATTTCCTTCATACTACCTGTATTATTTGAGTGAACTGAAGGCTACTGTCTTAGTCTGTGCAGGCTGCTGTAACAGAATACCAGAGGAGGCTGGGTGGTTTACAAACAACAGAAATTTATTTCTCACCATGATGGAGGCTAGAAGTCTGAGATCAGGGAGGCAGCATGATCCAGTTCTGGTGAGAGCCCTCTTCTGGATTGCAGACCTCTGACTTTTAGCCATCTTGCCACATGGTAGAGAGCAGAGAGAAGAAGCAAGCTCTCTTGTAACCTTTCTGAGGGCACTAATCCCACTCATAAGGGCTCCACTCTCATGACCTTATCCAATCTAGTCACCTCACAAAGGCCCCACCTCCTAATACCATCATATCATGAGGTAGGGTTTCAATATATGAATTTGCTAGGGGACATAAACATTTAACACAGAATAGCTACCAAACAACAAAGCTCATCTTTCCCTAAGATGTGATATACCTGGGTACACACACACACACACACACACACACACACACTCACGCACAGGCTTATTTAACACAATCTGGCTCCATCTCCCCTGAAATGAGAAAACAAACACTCAGGGAAGCAATAACAAAATTCTAAGTCAGATAAATGGGCAGCTTCTAATCCCACCATCCAAAGCAAGTATCACGTATACACATATATATACCATGTATATATCTCCCTTCTTCCCATCACAACCATAATTTTTAATTCACTTACTTTTTACTTTATTGTTTTTAAATGCCTAGACAGCAAAAGTATTTGGTTCCTTTCTTACAGAAATACATAGGTCTGAAGTAGGTTGTAAATTATTTGGAAATGATGGAATAATTTAAGAACACTCTTTGGCTAGTTTGTATCATAAAACTTTTACACCAGAATCATGCTGCCCAGGGAGAAAGACTTACTTGGTTGCTAAGGTTTGAAAAGATGAAATTAAACAATGTTTGAAGAATGCACTGAGATACTTATAATTATTGTTATTATTATTATTATTGGTAACAAATTAATTATTATTAATGGTAACAAATAACAAAAGATAGCATCACAGGATTTTACAAAGCCTCAGGAACATAAGGTAGAAACAGGGGTCAACACAGTGAAGAGGCTTCTCTTAGAAAGAAAAAAACTAGAAGATACTAAGGAAATTCTGTGGGAGATATAGATGTTTCTATTAAAAGAGAATGGGGGAAAGGCACTGAGAACAGGTTATAGAAAAAGGAAGTGCATATATTAAATTATTATTAATATTTCTCCATAAAAGGTATCATACCGCAAAAGGCTTTTGATGTCTGAAGTTGTGGGAAAAACATACTTATTTCTAAAGCCTCAAAGAAAGAAGGATTTTGAAGCAAGTATAGCTATAAAGAATTCTGGTACCATGAATAAAATTAGGCATACTTGTTTTCCTATTTAATCTCAGTAAGGAAACCCAGAACTAAATAAAATACAGTCTTTAAAGCTGAGGTTTAGTAAGTAATATTCTTAAATATGTACCAGGGCATTTATATTTCTTTATCTTGTTCTATATTTATTCCATTTTATGTTTACAATTACATCATTTTTAAATACATTTATTTCTAATGGCATGAGTCTTTAGTTTAATTGATTTGGGCACTAATATGTTTTCCTTTTATCCATAACTTATAAAGCCTAGGTAAAAATCTATAACCAAAAGCATTAGTGTTCACCTGGTAGAAGCTACCCAGATCTTAGGCAGGGGGCCAAGAAGATATCCACT